>NW_012102077.1:1762675-1763485 GCF_000951045.1 Mandrillus leucophaeus | reverse complement strand
TGTTTTTCATTAAATTTGGGTAATATTATAGTTTTCAAGCTTGTAAAAAATGCAGGTTTATTAAAATTTACCCTTTTAAATTTTTTATTTTATTTATTTTATTTTTTATTTTTATTTTTTGAGACAGGGTCTCACTCTTACCCAGGCTGGAGTGCAGGGGCCTGCTGTCAGTCTTGACTTCCTGGGCTCAAGCCATCCTTGTACCTCTCACCCTCCAAAGTAGCTGGGACTACAGATGTGCACCACCACACATGGCTAATTTTTTTGTATTTTTAGTAGAGACAGGCTTTCACTATGTTGCCCAGACTGGTCTCGAACTCCTGGACTTAAGTGATCCTCCCACCTCAGCCTTCCAAAGTGTTTGCACTATAGGTATGAGCCACTGCGCCTGGCCAAATTTACCGTTTTAGTGTATATTTAATGTATATTTGTGACTGTGGATTTGTCATAGATGGTTCATATTATTTTAAGGTATGTACCTTCTATGCCTAGTTTGCTGAGTGTTTTAAACATGAAGAGATGTTGAATTTTATTAGAAGCCTTTTCTGCATCTTTTGAGATGGTCATGTGGTTTTTGTTTTGAGTTCTGTTTATGTGGTGAATCACATTTTTTGGTTTGTGTATGTTAAACCAACTTTTGTCCCAAGAATAAAGCCTACTTGATTGTGATAGTTTAGTTTTTTGATGTGCTGCTGGATTCAGTTTGCTAGTATTTTGTTGAAGCGTTGTGTCTATTTTTGTCAAGGATATTGACCTGAAGTTTTCTTTTTGACTATTTTAGATACTTTCTGTGGATGGAATCATGCAGTT
>NW_012102077.1:1735520-1757670 GCF_000951045.1 Mandrillus leucophaeus | reverse complement strand
GGAACAGAAACCAAATATCACATGTTCTCACTTATAAGTGGGAGCCAAACAATGAGTACACCTGGACACAAAGATGGGAACAACAGAAACCAGGGCCTACTTGAGGGTGGAGGGTGGGAGGAGGGTGAGGATCAAAAGCCCACTGATTAGGTACTAGGCTTTTTACCTGGGTGATGAAATAATCTGTACAACAAATGTCTTGCAAAAGGAAGCTCATGAACTTGCATTCTCCTCCCATTTGGCTTTTGATGGGGACTACAAATGTTCTTGTTTGGAAGTAGAAGTCGGAACGGACTGGCCCTTCCCCTCCCTTTTGCCCACATCTCAGGATGTAGAGCATTTCTGGAAGCCTGACGCTGGGCCTGTGTCCTGGGGGTAGACACATCACTAGCCAGTCGTAGAAGGAAAAGAGGCAGCGAAGGTGTCTGATTGCACAGGCCAGGGTGTCTTTCAGTGCTTCCTCGTTGAGTTTCAAATGGTCTGCCCACTCCCCACTTCCAGTTTTTAGGGTTTTTTTTTTAACTTTAAAAACGTTATTGATACAGGCTCTCGCTCTGTTGCCCAAGCTGGAGAACAGTGGCACAGTTGCAGCTCATTGCAGCCTCGACCTCCCCAGGCTCAGGTGATCCTCCTGCCTCAGCCTCCTGAGTAGCTGGGACTGCAGGTGCACACCACCATGCCCAGCTAATTTTTGTATTTTTTGTAGAGACAAAGTTTCACCGTGTTGCCCAGGCTGGTCTCAAACTCCTGGGCTCAACAGATCTGCCTGCCTCGGCCTCCCAAAGTGCTGGAATTACAAGCAACAGCCACCACACCCAAGCCCCAGTTTTTAGAATTTTTGAACTCTACCCCTGGGGATCTCTTCTTTGCAAGTCCTGGATTAACAACAATGTAGTAACTTATGGTCACTGGGGGCCCCCGGAGGCTCTGTGCTGCTTCTTAAAACACCTAAAAACTTTGAATAGAAAGGAGTGATGCAATTTGCTTTTAATGATTCCTGGTAGCTTGTAACTTGTAGACTTTGGAATCGTTTGCTTGTGATTTTAACAGTGGGATGCTTTATTATTAGTATTTCACTTCTAACAATTAGCTCTATTATTATTTGTTACCGAGAGCAGAGTGTTTGGAGTGAGTGTAAGCAGAGGGCACATTGCTGTCTTAAACTTCCTCAGCTCCAGCCAATGTCCAGAGGGCGTAGGCAGCCAGGATGCATTTCATGAGGCTGTAGTGGAGGTTACAGATGGCATCTCTCTGATTGTTTATGTCCATCTTGTACACGTCGTTTAATATTTTGGATATTACCTCTGCTATGATCCAAATGGCATGGTCTGAGGGATCTCTCACTTTCCCCAATTCTTCCCTCTCACTGCTAAGAAGTATGCAGCAATTCATTACCATTCTTCTATTCTTTTATCTTATCGTTTTCTTTCCTCTGGGATGCAAATTCCTTTTTGCATGAGGAGATGAGGGGACATATAAGCCTTACCAGTAATTTATAGCATCAATGGATTGCGCAAATGAAGGCTCAAAAAAGCAAAGCAGAATTGAGGGTTTCTGGGGACAGGACTTTTCCATGCAAGGGCAACTGTATTTCTTTTTCATGGCGAATGTACCTTTCAAGAAGTGGTAAGGTCCACTCTCAGGCCAAGCTACAGTTTATGTGCACAATGGCAAACAGTGGAAAATTCAGTGGGAGATAAATGGATGTCATGCAGAGGCGTGAATTCCAGACACCTTCCACTGGGCGGAATCCTGGGGCAGGAAATGTAAGCTTCACTGTGGAGCTGAAACCTGGATGCTCTAAAATGGCATCAGCCAGAAGACGTGCATTTCGAGAGGAGGGTGGTGGTCAGTGCTGCCAACTGCTTCTTCATGGTCGAGAAAGATGAAGATGCAAAATGTTCTGATTTATCATGAGGCCTTTCTCCTGCACAACTCGTTGTTTTTCATTAAATTTGGGTAATATTATAGTTTTCAAGCTTGTAAAAAATGCAGGTTTATTAAAATTTACCCTTTTAAATTTTTTATTTTATTTATTTTATTTTTTATTTTTATTTTTTGAGACAGGGTCTCACTCTTACCCAGGCTGGAGTGCAGGGGCCTGCTGTCAGTCTTGACTTCCTGGGCTCAAGCCATCCTTGTACCTCTCACCCTCCAAAGTAGCTGGGACTACAGATGTGCACCACCACACATGGCTAATTTTTTTGTATTTTTAGTAGAGACAGGCTTTCACTATGTTGCCCAGACTGGTCTCGAACTCCTGGACTTAAGTGATCCTCCCACCTCAGCCTTCCAAAGTGTTTGCACTATAGGTATGAGCCACTGCGCCTGGCCAAATTTACCGTTTTAGTGTATATTTAATGTATATTTGTGACTGTGGATTTGTCATAGATGGTTCATATTATTTTAAGGTATGTACCTTCTATGCCTAGTTTGCTGAGTGTTTTAAACATGAAGAGATGTTGAATTTTATTAGAAGCCTTTTCTGCATCTTTTGAGATGGTCATGTGGTTTTTGTTTTGAGTTCTGTTTATGTGGTGAATCACATTTTTTGGTTTGTGTATGTTAAACCAACTTTTGTCCCAAGAATAAAGCCTACTTGATTGTGATAGTTTAGTTTTTTGATGTGCTGCTGGATTCAGTTTGCTAGTATTATGTTGAAGCGTTGTGTCTATTTTTGTCAAGGATATTGACCTGAAGTTTTCTTTTTGACTATTTTAGATACTTTCTGTGGATGGAATCATGCAGTTTGAAAAAACATGTGCAGTCACGAAAATACCATCATATGCAAATCCTTGTGTCCAGTCATGTAAACATTTTTTTTGATGGAAATCAAGGAAGAAGATTTCTGTCACCCAAAAAAGGTTCCTTGGGTCCGTGACAAGCACTGATCTGGTTTTTATCCCTATAAGTTTTGCTTTTTCCAGAATGCCATGGAAATAGAATCATACAGCTTGGGATTCTTTGAGTCTGGCTTCCTTCACTTAGTATAATGCCTTTGAGATTCATTCAAGTTGCTGCACCTATAACTGCTTCATTCATTTCTATTGCTGAACGGTATTCCAGTCTATGGATATTCCTCAATTTGTTTAGCCATTCACAAATTAACAGATAGCTGGTTGTTTTCTTTTCTGAGCTATTACAGATAGAGATGCTATAAATATTTGTGTACAGGTTTTTGGGCAAACACGTGCTTTCATTTCACTTGGTTAAATATCTTGGAGTAGAATTGTTGGGTCATATGTTAAACAGAAAAAAAAATTTCTTTCGTGTTAAAATTCAGCTACTGCAGGATCTTTTGCTTTTAAAATACTATACACAAAGAAGCTATAATACTTTTTCTTAATTTAATGCTATTTGCCTTACATCCTATATTCCATGCATAATATTTCTTCACATTTGAAGCTTTATTTTTTTGAAATTATATTGTTAATGTGTGTACATTATTTTTGTTGGGGGCCAAAATTCTGTCTGTGTCACCAGCACTTTGTATAGGGCTGGGCACATAGTAACCACATAGGAAATAGTTTTGAACAAATGAATTTATTAACATATGTTGCACTCCCACTTTCTTTTTAATCTCATTTGTTCAATTTCTATTTGTCCATCCTTTTATTTTGAATCACTGTCTCTGATTTATGGTGGTTCTTGGAATTTCCCACCAATTAGAGGGGCTTTGTCTTTTTAGTAGGGAAATTTTAATCATTCTGAAATTGTTATGGGTGCCCTCACTCATGTTAACTGTTTGGATTAATTCTTTCCTGCTTGTTTGTTTATGTCTCTCTCCTCTCTTTGTCTCTCTCTTCTCTTTCCTCTCCTTCTGTCTCTCCCTTCTCTCCTCTCTCTCTCTCTGTAGTCTCTCTCCCTTTTCTCTCTCCTCTCCTCTCTCTTCTCCTCTCTCCTCTCTTTCACTGCTGTCTCCCTTCCCCTCCTCTCCTCCCCTCCCCTCCCCTCTCCTCTCTTCTCCTCTCCTCTCCTCTCATCTCCTCTCCTCTCCTCTCTCTTTCTGCTCCCCCATCTCTCCTTCTCTCTCTCCCCTCTCTCTTCTCTCTCTCTTCTCTCTTCTCTCAAGGAGGCTTTGAGCAGAGACTGTGAGGTTTTCTAGGTATAGAATCGTATCATCTGTGAAGTGAGATAGATAGTTTGACTTCCTCTCTTCCTATTTGGATGCTTTTTATTTTTTTTCTCTTGCCTGATTGCTTTGGCTAAAACATCCAGTACTATGTTGAATAGGAGTGGTGAGAGTGGCATACTTTTTCTGTGTGATACACATATACATGTATATACTCACAAGCATATACATGTAGCTATATATATGTATATTTATTATATATATAGAAAGAAAATAGGATAGAATGAGGGATTATTTAATCTAGGTTTATTTAAAACTGCAACAAAGACTTATATTGCATCCTTGTCTTGTTCCAGTGCTCAAGGGGAATGCTTTTGGATTTTGCCCTCTCAGTATGATGTTGGCTGTGGATTTGTCATAGATGGTTCATCTTATTTTAAGGTATGTACCTTCTATGCCTAGTTTGCTGAGTGTTTTTAACATGAAGAGATGTTGAATTTTATTAGAAGCCTTTTCTGCATCTTTTGAGATGATCGTGTGGTTTTTGTTTTGAGTTCTGTTTATGTGGTGAATCACATTTTTTGGGTTGTGTATGTTAAACCAACTTTTGTCCCAAGAATAAAGCCTACTTGATCGTGATAGATTAGTTTTTGATGTGCTGCTGGATTCAGTTTGCTAGTATTTTTTTTGAAGACTTTTGTGTCTATTTTCATCAAGGATATTGACCTGAAGTTTTCTTTTTGACTATTTTAGGTACTTTCTGTGGGTGGAATCATGCAGTGTTTTTCTGTGACTGGCTTCTTTCACTTAGCATCATATCCTCAGGTTCAGCTGTGTTGTCACAAATGGCAGGATTTCTTTCTTTTCAAAAAGCTGGATAATATTCCATCATACATGTATGGGTGTGTATATATATGTAATAGATGTGTAACATATACACACATCTATTACATATACACACACACATATATATATATAGATCACATTTTCTTTATGCAGTCATCTGTTGATGGACATTGAAGTTGTTTCTATGTCTTGATTATTGTGAATAATGCTACAATGAACATGGGGGTGCAGATTTTTTTTGGAGATCCTGATTTCTATTCTTCTGGAGATATACACCCAGAAATGGGATTTCTGAAACATATGGCTATTCTAATTTTAATGTTTTGGAAACCCAAATACTGTTAGCCATAGTGACTGCACCATCCTACATTCCAACTTACAGAGTACAAGGGTTCCAATTTCCTCACGTCTTCTCCAACGCTTGTTATCCTTTGTTTCTTAGTGATAGCCGTTCTCATAGATGTGAGGCCATCTGGTATCATCAAAACAGAAGAACCCTGGCCCTGGAAGCACATTAGACAGAGAAGAGATGCTGTCAGTCAAGGAACATGATTCTCACCTCCAGTAAGCTTGTGAGTTTTCTCCTCACAGGATCTTGGAGAATCCATCTCAAACAACTGGACAGATTTAAAATTAGTCTTATTATTAATCCGTCTTTCAGAAGTCTATAATTTCAAAACCAATTTGAAATAGATCTTGAAATTTGCTGTTAATGAGACTAGCATGAAATAGGCAGATGCAACTGTGAATGTCATCTTCCACAGTGGCTCTCTGAAAAAGTGATGGATATGCAATTAGTTTGATCTAATTATTTATATTTTATTCATAAATCATAACATCACTTTGTACTCCTTAAATATATACAACTACAATTTGTCAATTTGCAATTAAAAGTAAAAATTAACAACAACAGAAGGAGAAATGGATATGCAGTGTTTGGAGGAATCATGGTATTTCTTCTTTGCTAAAGAGATTTTTTTTTTTTTGTTCTGTTTCTATCTGTGAGAATCAACATTTTAAAATCACTGATTTGCTTGGTTGTATGCAGCAGCCTTGCTTCCCCCTTCTAACATTTATATTCCCTCCTCCATCCCTATGCCCTGGTTCTGGCAGTCTCCTAGGTCCTTTTTAATTCTTCCTCTGTATTTGTGCTAGATTGTTTTTATACTGCTGATAAAGACATACCTGAGACTGGGTAATTTAGAAAGAAAAAGAGGTTTAATGGACTCACAGTTCCGCGTGGCTGGAGAGGCCTCAAAACCATGGCAAAAGGCAAAAGGCACGTCTTACATGGTGGCAGACAAGAGATAAAATGAGAGCCAAGTGAAGGGGGAAACTATTTAGTAAACCATCAGATCTCGTGAGACTTATTCACTACCATGAGAACAGTGTTGGGGAAACCGTCCTCATGATTCAATTATCTCCCACCAGCTTTCTTCCACAACACGTGAGAATTATGGCAGTACGATTCCAGGTGAAATTTCGATCGGGACCCAGTCAAACCATATCACAATTGAATTCCATTCACATAGTTACTGAACACTTTCCAGACTCTTCTTATCAATGGGGACACAGAAGTGACTCAGAGTACAGACCCTGCTCTGTAATTGTGACAAGTATGGCAAGAAGAGGTGTATATTCAGGGACCATGGGGGATGTGTTGGCTTGGAGCCTGGGGGAAGGGCACCTCTGGTAAAGTATGGAGCACGACCAAGCACAGCCAGTGAAGAGCATCAGTTCTGGGCTAGCACAGTGGCTCACACCTATTATCCCAGCACTTTGGGAGGCCGAGGCAGGCAGATCACGAGATCAGGAGATCGAGACCGTGATGAAACCCCATCTCTACTAAAAATTAAAAAATTAGCAGGGTGTGGTGGCGGGCACCTGTAGTCGCAGCTATTGGGAGGCTGAGGCAGGAGAATGGCATGAACCCGGGAGGGGGAGCTTGCAGTGAGCCGAGATCATGCCACTGCACTCCGGCCTGGGCGACAGAACGAGATTCTGTTTCAAAACAAACAAACAAACAAAAACAATAAAAAAAGAGTGTCAGTTCTGGAATTAGACACACCTGCACTGAATTCCTGCCCCACCACTTCTTGTGTGAGTTGGGCACAGGACATAACATTACTTATGGTGACTGCGAAATCATGATGGGAAAGGTGGCACACAGCACATGCTCAGTGCATGTCAGCGTTCACCATGATGATGATAAGGATGATGATGAGGAGGAGGAGGAGGAGGAAGAACTGCTCCACTCCAGCATGCCTCTAAACCTGCATGGGAGCAATGCCTGGCAGAGCGCTCCCACAGACACGAACTTTTCCAGTTCCTGTGATTCACATCCTTATTTTGGTTTCTTATTATATAATACCCAGCTCTTCATTTTGCCATTTCAAAATTCCCCAGTGCTCCTACCACTCTTCCTCGATTTCCTTCTTCCATGAGCCTCTTCCAAGATCTCTTCTATACCTATGCAAGCACAGAAGTAAATCCCATTTTGTTCATTCTGCTCCCCTAGAAACCCAGGCGAGGAGCTTAGGAATGTTCAGTCCTGCGCCTTCTACTTCACTCCAGGAAATTCCTGAGAGGAATGAGGGGAAGGCATAGGTGAAGCCAGTAGACATCCAACATGCGGTGAAGGCACTTCCGTCACTGTCCTTGGAATCACAAAATCTCAGGACTGAAGGCAATTTTCAGTGTTGACCGTTGGCTAGTCTAACCCTGGCCTGTGCTGAAACCCCTTTACAGCCCCCCATTAGGAGAGACTGTTCTCTTCAGCCAGACACCCAGTGCTCCGCTCTGACCCTGCTGGGACTGTGGGTGAAATATTATGGCCACGGCTATGTTGCCTGGAAACGAAACTTCTATGATGTCAGAGCCCAGCCATTTGTATATTGAAATTCTGTTGTTTGAAATTACCACCTGGAGGAAACATCCTATTTTCTACTACCTTCTTGAACATGTGGGAAGCTACAGATAATTCATTGTGTTAATATCAGATGCTTTTGATGCATAAGTGGTAGGAGAGACTGGGAGTCAGTTGGATATGAATTTAAAGAAAAATAATCGGTAACACAGAACTTGATAACTTATGTTCTTATAAACATGGAACATTATAAACACAATTTCCAATTGTCATCACCCTAAAATTTGTATTGTATATACCAGGGATGACATATATTAAATATTCTGGTATATTTTTTGTTATATATTGAAACTGACCTGTAATAATTTTAATGTTATAAATGAACACAGAAATGAAAAGTTTGTACTTAATGGGAAGAGAAGCATCACTTTAGACATTATGAGCCTTTGGGTTTTTCTTGTTTTCTGTGAAGAAAGGAGCAATCTGATTATTTTCTAGATTTGTATTTGTTTAAGAAATCAATTCATGTCTTAAATGTATCCTATTGGGGTGAACAAAATATGGCAGATTTGCTCAACAAACAGGTTCAGACATTGGACATCAAGAAAAAAATTAAAATTCAGGTGTAAATTAATCTTTTTCATCTTCTTGGCTTTATACTGGAAGGAATTTCAAATAAACATCATCTCAGCCTTTTCACATTTGTTGTTGTTAAAAGCAAAATATATCTGCTGGGAGGATAGGTAAAGACCGGTAGACAACTCTGGGGTTGATGAGGTCATTGTTAAGGAGACGTCTTTTGTTTGTTTGTTTCCAAAAATATTTGATCACCACCATATAATGTCATTCTTTCTAAACACACTATTTGTGATTGTCAGCAAAATCTCTTTAATATACAAAGGAATGTACCCAGGTCCAGGTCCCCAGAGAATTATGTGCATGAAAGCAATATGTAAACAGTGGAACACTTGATAAGTGTAAAGGGATATTATTTCCTAAAATCCGTCTCGTTGTTTTTAAACAAATCAGAAAGGGAGAAAATGGCTGGAGAAGAGGGAGATGGTACAGCAAGCATGACAGGAAGTCTGGGGAGAAGCTGACTGGGATGGTGCAGACTGGTCTGCTTAGACTGTGAGGCACGTTTCGCCTGGTTCAGGGGCATTCAGATACAGCATAGGATGGGAGGCAGACAGCCAGTGAGAGGATTCTGGAGGAATCTGTGAGGACTGTTAGAAAATATCGCAGCCTCATTCTGTATGCTCACTGTTTCTGTCAAACACAGACTCCAGGATTGGAAATCTATTTATTTGCTATCTATCTCAGTTTTGCTTGATCAGATACTTTGGGAGACCGTGTTGGGGGTGGGAGGTGGGCATGTTTGATGACCCCAAACCTGCAAGATGAAGAATGATTTCTTAACCCTGATCCATTTAAATGGTTGATTTTTATGACAGCAACCTTCTGTCTTTGTGTTTTTGGGGTTTGCAGGGCTGCTGCTCTGAGAGTTGCCTTACAGGCACCGAGATTGTTGTTCAGGTAACCATCACCAGAAAGTGCCTAGGTTATGGGCTCATGATCTTATGACCTGGCTTTCTACCCACCTGTGATTTTAAAAATAAGCTGTTTTTACTAAAATTATAAAATTTGCAAATCTCATATAAAAGGGAATATCTTTATTCCATGCAAAAGGATAAGGGTTTGGGGGACTCCCAAGAGCTGGGTTTGAATCCTGGTTCTAGGACTTGCTGGCTGTGTGATCTTAAGCAAATTAGAAAATATCCTTGAGCTTGTTCTCTTGTTCATCAAATTCCAATGCTAATATGTACCTCAGACTTGTTGAAGATGCATTACCTTATGCAAAAGTTAGTTATAATGATCATGTGGTGGAAAATTTTATTATGTGTAAGAGCCTAAATTATTTTGCACAAGCTCTCTCTATTACTGGCCTAAAACCATAGCTCCTTAGATTTATAAGGTCAGACAGTTGTGTTCTATTCAATTATAACTCTTGAAACTGTTGAAGAAGGAGAAAAGTCTCTCCTTGTTCAAGTATGAGAACAATGAGGAAAAAGAACAACATGGAGTTTATGAAAAGGTAGTCAGGACAAGGACAGGAAGGAGCATCTTGAAAACTCTGACAAATAATGAGTCTCTTAAAATGATTAACTACAAGAACCAAAAGAAACTCATGGAAACTATTTGGCATCCTGAATGGAACATAAAGATCTATGGACATTGTGACCATAATAAAAAAATTAAAAAATAGTAGTTGTTGGCATGGATGTGGTGAACAGGGAACACTTCTACACTGCTGGGAGGAATGTAAACTAGTACAACCACTTTGAAAAACAGTGTGGAGATTCCCTAAAGAACTAAAAGTAGAACTACCATTTGATCCCGCAATCCCACTACTGGGTATCTATGCAGAGGAAAGGAAGTCATTACCTGAAAAAGATACTTGCACACACGTTTATAGCAGTACATTTCACAGTTGCAAAAACGTGGAAACAGCCCAAATGCCCATCAGTCAACGTGTGGATAAAGTAAGTGTGGTGTACATATATATATGATGGAATACTACTCAGCCATAAAAAAGGAATGAATTAATGGCATTCACAGTGACTTGGATGAGATCGGAGGCTATTATTTTAAGTGAAGTAACTCAGGAATGGAAAAACCAAACATCATATGTTCTCACTCATACGTGGGAGCTAAGCTATGAGGATGCAAAGGCATAAGAATGACACAATGGACCCTTGGGACTCAGGGGAAAGGGTAGGAAGGGGCTGAGGGATAAAAGACTACAAATAGGGTGCACCATATACGGCTCAGGTGATGGGTGCACCAAAGTCTCACAAATCATCACTGAAGAAGTTACTCATGTAACCAAACACAACCTGCCCCTCAATAACCTATGGAAATTTAAAAATAAAAACTAAAAAAAAAAAAAATTTAATTTGTATTTTATATAGAGCCATTATATATTTATATTTTTATATAAATAAATATTTATATATTTTATATATAGCCATTGTGAAACAGTTATCAGGCTAGGACAAAAAACAACAGGATGAGACAAAATACAAGATTGGTAAGATTTTAGTAGGGTTGTAAAGAAATATAAAAAGGTGTAGCAGAATTAAAGCCCTCAATGGAGGCAAGAATACAAAATTAACACTGGAGAACCTTTGAGTCAATGCTAAGCACATACCTGGAGATCAGAACACAGAACAAAAAGATACAAAAATTGAAATCATCAGAGAAATGATAATAAGCAAACAGCATAGGTAAGAGAGGATCAGTCAAAGAACTAGGAGTATTTAGGATGGAAACGCCAAACTAAACGGAAAGCAGGAGTAATTAAGGCTTAGTTGAAGCAAATGTTCCGGATTTGACTAAAGTAATTTGGTATATCGATCAGAAGTATGTTCACTATGTTCTAGGCAAAAATCAACCAAAAATGACTCATGTAGATTCACAGTGTGGTGGAATTTTTCAATGATAATGTCAACTAGAAAACCCTGTAAACATCCAGAAAAAATAAACTTACCAATAAATGAAAAAAAAAAAGTCACACTAACTTCAGACAACTTTGCAACAGTTAGCATCTTAAAAATAGGGCTATCTACAGAGTTTGAGGAGAAACAATAGTGATCCAAGAATATATCACTTAGTCGTGTGATGTGTCAAGGCAATTGAAAGATATTCTCAAGACGCAAGGCATGAAGAAAATACAATTCAGAAAAAACAAAATACTTGGAGACATACACCACTTTAGTAATGACTCAAGAAGGAGGAAAACACACACACACATAAAAACGTACTGTTTTTTCTTCCTGAGCTCAAATTCGAATTCAGAGGATCATGTTTTCAGGGTAAATTCTCCTACGGTGCTTCTTTCAGAGTTTTGTTTATTTGCTTGCTTTATCTTTGCCATTTCTATGTTCTTAATACAAGTAAATTTATATCTTGATGTATAATTTTTACTCCTAGATTCATTTGGAATTTTTTTCTTAGATTTGGTTATTAATTAAAATATTGAACACTAAGCTATAGCACTAATGCATTTTTTTGACATTTGGTTAAAGCTGAACCTACCTGCTTGGGATGCTTTGCCAGAGGAATCACTAATCAGTAAGAGTAGTGATTTGATTCTTCAGAGCATCAGACTTTGCTGGAACAATCTAATTTAACCTTTGGCTGGGGAAACATTTCTTAGGCAAGAGCCAAAAAATGTTTAATGTAACGGAAAAGATCAACACGTCGGACAGTATTTAAAATCAAGAAACTCTTCATCAAAGGACAGCATGAAAAGAATAAAAGGGCAAGCTGCAGAGTGGAAGAAAATTTTAGCAGCAGGTAGAATTCATAATGTGCTCATATTCAGAATATATAAAGATTCCCTCCAAATCAATAAGTAAGAGATAGCCTCATGAAAAACAATGGGCAAGAGATGTGAACGGAAACTTCACAAAGGAGAATAACAGAATGGTCATTAAATGTATGAAAAATGCTTTACTTTCTTAGAAATACATAAAATGATCATCAAAACCACAATAAATACCACTACAGAATTCACAGTATAGCAAATATTAAGAAGGCTGACATGCCCAGGTATTGATGAGGTTATGGAATGGAAGTTATGGAAAGCTCTTACATCTGGTGGGAGTGTAGGTGGTACAACTACCCTAAAATACTGTTAGTATGTACTGAAGGTGAAAAATACCCTATGACTGGCAATTTTCCTTCCAGGTTATATTTAGAGAAATGAATGTAGTTGCACTCCAACAGACTTGCACAGGGACAGATAGCATTGTTCATAATAGCCACAGATTGGCAACAACATCAAATGTTCATCAATAGTAGAATGGAGGAATAAATTATGCTATAATCATACTTCTAATGGAATACTACGGCAAGAAAAATAAACTACAAGTACACACAAAACCATTAATAATTTTATGTCAATAATATTTGGTCAAAGAAGACAAAGATGTAATGATAATATTCTGAGCCCATTTATATAAAAAACACACACATGTTACAAGTCCAAGAAGTGGTTACTTTTGAAGAAGAAAAGATGTAGTGATTGGTAGGGTGCTTAGGGAGAGGGGGTGAAGGGACTTCTGAAATGCTGTTAATATTCTATTTCTTAATCTAAGTGGTAATTACACAGTTGCATTCATTTTGTCATAATTCATTGAGCTCTACACTTAGGATTTGTTCACTTTTCTGTGTATCTATTATACTTCAAAAAAAGTTTAAAAAATTAAAAAGAAATATGCATAGAAAAAAACAAGAAAATACTGTACAATAAAGTGGCTATCTCTGGATAGTAGGATTGTTGCAGGTGATTTGTCCTTTTTTTAAAAAAAAACATATTTCCCTATATTTTCCAATTTTTAAAAAATGAGTAAATATTATTTTGATAATGAAAACTGGAACAAAGTAAATCTTCATGCAAACCACAGAATCACCCATGACTCCATCTTCTTCTTTCTTATCCATATCCAATCATTCACTCATTTTATACCTGCAATGTCTCTTGCAGTCATGCACAAGGACTTTTTTTCCCAGTCTTCTACCTAGTTTAACTCTTCTTCATCTCTCACCCAAACGTTGCAATAGCCTCAGCCTCACAATTAGTATTCCTGCAAGTGTAACAATTCCAGTCTCAGGGCTTCACTGCTCACCTGTCTTCTTGGTTCCCTGTTGCTTACAGAGTCCTTGACATGACATTCTAGTTTCTCCTGTTGGGGAGCAAAGAGTGATACTCCAAAGTATGGTGCTTTTGCATGCTGAGCACTTTGAATTAAAAGAAATCAGAAAGGCTTAGAAGCTGCCTCAGAACCAAAAACTTACTAATCTTCTCTTGTTTCTCCCCCAACCTCCAAAGGGCAGGTAAGGACTCTTTCTGAAATTCCTTTATCTGACTAAGAAAACTTTTTTTTAAAAGAAATACAATTGTCTTAAGATCTGCCCGAATCCTTTCCAAGATTCTTATCAAGTAATCCGGAAAGATTAAGCACTCAGAAGAGACGAGGCAAAAAATTGTACTATGCCAAGACTTTTCATCTTTTCTTCTGAAGGCAGCTTTTGAGAATTCACCTGGGAGACTTTATCTCCACAATAAGACAACCTTTGCTCACAGTGAAGTTCCACCCCTCACCTTTCCACCACCTCCCTTAGAGCTCAGAGGAACTTTGTCCCAGGCCATTGTTCTTTGGGCTTATTCGTTTCCTCTGAAAGTTATTTACTACCCCTCAAAATGGCCACATTTCCCCCATCTCCCCTTCCCTATGAAGAAGGGTAAATCAGTATCTGGACCTTGTTGCATTACTGGGTAATTGTCTTCTTGTTATTCCCCTATGTTTATGCATGTTAAATAAATTTGTAGGCCTTTTTATCCTATTAGTCTGCCCGTTGTCAGTAATTTTCAGTGAACCATTAGAGGTTGGAGGGGAAGCTTTTCTTGGCCCCTACACTCCTTAAATTGATCCCACCATAGCATACTTGGCAGTCTCAGCTTCCTCACTCTCCTTGATTTACACACCATACATTTCAAGGCCTATCTGAATTATCATCTTGCATAGGAAAATATATCTGGTGAACTGGGCAGATGCAAGTAACGTCTTTTGACTTGTTTTTGTGGTTTCATAACACTTTGTGTCTTTTTCATGGCTTTCATTATGTTCTACAGTTATATTTTAAGCCCTCTATAGATTAAATTCATTTTATGGTCAGTCAGACACTGTGTCCTCTTCTTTTTTTTTTAAGACCTGAAAGATTTTGAGTTGAATTTATAGAATTATGTTTTCTTTCTTTTAAACATGGACAAATGAACTCATATTTTCTGTATCCATCTACCCACTCCCACAGTCTCTTCAAAAATGAAAAAATAAATCATTAAAGCCCTTCATAAAAATGTAATATAGAAATTTAATCTCATCCACAGAGATCCTTAGATTAAAAAAAAAAGCATTATATTTAAATGACTGCTTGAGTGGATATTACATATTTCTACTGTTTAATCCTCACAGCTAATGTTACCCTCTGTGTGATTTATTTTCCAAAGTTGATGTAACCATTTCACTTTCCTTGTTCTTAAGTTTTAAAGTTTGCAAGCATGATGAGTTATTGTTTTCCAGTTGCAGAAGTTGTATTTCATTTTGAGAACTATTCGTTACATGACTTAATTGCACATAAGCAGTTTGAAACACTACAGAGGCATTTGTTTCCATGGACATTTGTTTTTAACCTAATGACCATTCTAATCCTTTTATGCTATCCTTTTTTGGCTTCAAACTGGCCATTATTCCACTCGTTCTTAACAGTTGACCTAGTATTTTTTTCTTTTTTTTTAATTGAAGAGATCAATGCCATCTGTCTTAAGCTCTCTTTGTTTCTAAGTGTCTTGCACCATATTCATTCCCACTGACCCAGGAAATGACGTGTTTGTGTAAGGAGTGCTTTTTCCTGGGCTACTCATCAAAACATCTCTGCCTGGGTCCCACCCCACAGAGAATCTTATTACATTGTCTGGAATGAGGCATGGACATTGTTTTTATTTGTTTGTTTTTTACAACCTCCCAGGTGATTCTAAGTGCAGACAGGTTTGAGAACACCAGACTGAGGAGAACTGTTTCACTCCTTTCCTGGAAACTCATCTCATAGATGACCTTGGTTTTCCATCCTTTTTCTTTTTCATCCGTTTTCCTAGGTTTTCCATCCTTCTTCTTCCTTCAGATTATAAGCTTGTACAAATATTTCTCTCAAGCAAAAACACTTTTTCTTCTCATACTTCTCTTTGAGGCACTTTTCCATCTCTGTCATTTCCTTTTTTGCCAAAACAAAAGAGAAGTATACACTTGCTACCACACATCAGATTTTTTATTTCTGCTAAAGACTCCATAGTACTCTAGTGAAAACATGTCCTTATTTCCTCAAAGTTGCCAGACAGCCTCTTAATCATCATTGAAAAAGTGACTTTTTTTTTGAGTTAGAGTTTCAGTGAGTCACCCAGGCTGGAGTGCAGTGGCATGATCTCGACTCAATACAACCATGCCTCCTGGGCTCAAGCAATTTTCATGCCTCAGCCTCCCAAGTAGCTGGGATTACAGACCTGCACCACCATGCCCAGCTAATTTTTGTAGTATTAGTAGAGACGGTGTTTTGCCATGTTGGCCATGCCGGTCTTGAGCTCCTTCCTGGCCTCATGTGATCCACCCGCCTTGGCTTCCCAAAGTGCTGGGATTACAGGCATGAGCTACCCTGCTCGGCCAAAATAAGGTGATTTTTTTGTTTGTTTGTTTGTTTTTTTGCGGTTCTTATTTAATCTGTAGGAAGCATTTCACACTGTTAAATATCCCCTTTTCCTTTGACTTCCTGTTTTTCACATCTTCTCCTACTTCTTCGACTTCATTTTCTGACTCTGTTAACTTATAGACTGGATTCCAAACAAGAGCTAGTACTTTGTACCAATAGCTATGGTGATAAACTCTTAGAATCAAGATCAGCTAAGCCTGGAGCAGCCACTTAGATGCTACCTTAAGTGGACAAAAAGGCAGCTTAGACTCCAAGGGGCAAATAAAAATGGTGAGAAGTGGATGTTGCCAATAGGACATCTCCTTGTCTCCGGACATTACTCTTTTTATTTGGAGAAAGTCATCTCCACTGCAAAGAACAGAAATCTAAATTAAATTAGCTGAAACAAAGTAGTAATGGAGAGACTGACTTACATAACTTATGCTAACTTCAGACACAGGTGGAACCAGGTACTCAGATGATGTAACTGAAAATATTCCTCTCTCCACCTCCATAGCTATTTTCGTCTTCCTCACACCAACTGGTGGCAGAGATGGTGGCCAGCAGGTCCAGTCTGTTATTCTACCAGCTCAGTCACGCTAGAACACTGAGAGCCTTTTTCTCAGTAACACCAAAGTTCCAGTCCTGAGTCAGACTGCCCTGGGTTGTAGTACATGCTGATCTTGCCAGAACATTCCCATTTCTAAAGCCATCACTATAACTCTTGTCGGAAGACTGTGGGTTTGGGTGTTCCCCACTTGAACTACATGGGTTGAGAAAAGGGAAGGGTGATTTCCAAGGAAAAGATCAGGGAGCTGAAAACTGAAGATAAAATGAAAAGGACAGGCAAATACAGCTGATGTCCTCTGCATTACCTGCCCCAATTTCTTTTAAAAGACACTCCTCTCCATTGCCTCCTTCCTCTGCTAAACTTAGTCATCTTGAATGACCCATATTCATTCTGCCTCCCATCAATCCTGAAGTTTTCTTATAGGGCATGGCTCTGAATGTTAGGATTAATATCTAGGTTTATGCCAGAGCAAAAGAGAAGACATGTGCTGTAGGTTGCTTTAAAAATGGCTCCCAATGCATTATGTACTTTTTTGTTCATTTGTTTCTGAGACAGAGTCTCGCTCTGTCACCCAGGCTGGAGTGCAGGGGTACAATATCTCAGCTCGCTGCAACCTCCGCCTCTGCCTCCTAGGTTCAAGCGATTCTCCTGCCTCAGCCTCTCAAGTAACTGGGAGTACAGGCACAGCATCACCATGCCCAACTAATTTTTGTATTTTTAGTAGAAACGGAGTTTGCCATGTTGGCCAGGCTGGTTTTGAACTCCTGACCTCAAGTGATTCGCCTGCCTTGGCCTCCCAAAGTGCTGGGATTACAGGTGTGAGCCACTGTGCCCAGCCATGCTATGTACTTTTGTAATATGCATTAGTGCGATATAACAAAATGCTCTGCTTCTTACTGCCAAAAGTTCAGTGTATGTAGCTGAACACACTCATCTCCTTGTGATCCTTTTTTGAAAAGTGGTGCTTAACGAGTTCATCCTTTGCAGTGCATCCATGTTGTCCCTCAGGCATTTTGTCTTTGCTTACATTGTTGAAGAATGGTTGCTTCTTTCATGGTTTTTGTGTCTAATGCACATTTTAGCATAATAAACACAACACATTGTTGTAGCTACTTTTCTGGAAAACTTGATCTTTTGGGAATTGCTTTACAGATCCTCAATAATTTTTTTCTTTAAATAAAAAAAAAAAAAGGGCTCCTAATGATCATTCTTCTTGGTATCCATGCCTTTGTATAATCACCTCTCCCTGAGCGTGGATGTGACTTTCGACTCACCTCGAATCAACAGAATATACTAAAACTGATAAGGTGTATGGGATTCTGTAATTATATTACAAAAGCTCAAAGCATCTATCTTGATGGAGTCTCTCTCCCTGCTCCCAATGGCTTTGAGGGAGAAAGTGGCCATGTCAGGGAACCCCCAAGTGACAAAGAACTACAGGTGGCCTCTAGGAGCTGAGGGCAGCCTCAAAGCTGCAGTGGTCTCCAGCTGACCGCCAGCAAGAAAATGAGGTCTCCAGTTCTTCAGCTGTAAGAAGCTGATTTCTACCCACAAGCACCTGAGTTTGGAAGCAGAGCCTTCCCTCGTTGAGCCTCAGATGATACTTCAGCTCAAAGGAACACCTTTATTTCAGCCTTGGAGAAGACCTGGATTCCTGACCCATGGAAACTGTGAGGTAATATATGTTTTAAGCTACTACGTTTGTCTTGTTATGCAGTAATGGATAACTAATATGCCATCTGTTGCTGCTTACCTTTCCTGTATATCTTTGCCCTTCAACTCATCCCCATTCCCTGGGCTATATGAGGCTTATAGGCTGTCATAGAAAATAGCAACCGACCCCAGATTAGTCCTTACAGAGATGTCATGTTTTGAGGGTGGATTTAATGCCTTCTTTCTACATCTCTCGGAGCCCTCTAAAAAGTTCTGGGTGGGCTTTTGTATCCCCTCATACAGTTACAGGGACTAGTTAGAGTGATGATAGTGGTCATATGTTTCTTGGCTTATAATTGTAGGTAATGTTTTAAAATTAATATTTAGTTACATTACGTAAGTCATTTTTGTTTGTAGAATATTAAGACATTTAGATCAAGCTAAATTGACCTTCAACTATCTTCCTCAGTTGCTAATCCTTCTTTCTCAGATAAAACTGTCATGATAAATTTGACATAGTGTCTTCCACACTTTTTTCTATGCATTTAAATGCACTTGGTATGTGCACTTATGGAAGTATATAGTATCTTTGACTCTTTTCTATAAAAGGTATCATATTGTACATTTTACTCAACAATACATTTTGGCATGTTTCCATGCGAGTCTATGAAGAGCTCCATTAAAAAATGCTGCATATTATTGCGTGGTGTAGATAGATTATAATTTACCTTTACTGGTAAATATTTGTACACTTTTTAAAGTTTTGCTCAATTTTTGCCATAAACATCTTTAGCCTTTGTTAAAAGAGAACACTTTACACAGATTAAATTTAACAGAGTTTATATGAGTAAAGGACAATTTAATTAATGAACCAGGGGCAGCTGAGAACCGGAAGAGATTCACAAAGCTCTACCCAGCAGCGTGAGCTTTTAGAGGCCAAACATGGAAGCAAAGTACAGATCTCACCTGATTGGCTACAACTGGTTATCCGCCTTATTTGGACACAGTGTTATCAGCTGGCTACCGGTAATTGGCTTAATGAAGCTTGACTATTTGAGATTGATTGAAATCCAGCTATTTGTTACAAAAATATATATATATACTCCTAAGTTAGGTTTCAGGTGTATTTTTTTTTTTTTTTTTTACATACTGAGTTACATTACAGTTTCTTATGTAGGAACTCAAAATACAGAGACAGCCTCAGGCTTATGGTCTGTTGCTTTTTTCTAAAATTTAACACTTTGAATCCTTGAACACATGAGTGCAACCAAGAGGCACCTATATAGATGAATTAGGAAATAGAATTTTGGATCATAAGCATTGTCAACCAGTGTAATGAAACGTGTACAGTTTGCATGTTCACCAGCACTGAATCTTACCAATGCTATAGTAATTTGTAATGTGTTACAAATTTGTAATTTGCTACAAATTTGCTAATTTGTAGTATAGTAACTTGTAATTTTGCCAGTTTGATGATCTGATGGGTGGGAATATCTTACTGTGTTAATTTTATTCAATTGCTTAATTCATTTAATTAGCATTTTCCCAGTTACTAGCAATATTGCATGTCTTTTCAAGTTAGTAGCCATCTGTAGTTACTTATTCTGTAAATTTCCTTTCTTTTGTTCATACTTTTATCAGATTTTTTGTCGTCTTTTCTGATGGAAACCTTTTACATGATCTGGGTAAAACTTTGGCTCTGTTGCATACACTGCAAATATTTTCTCCCACTCTCCGTTCATCATGTAGTCTTTAGGCTCATGACTTGTTTGATTTCTGTGAGCTACATGAGAAGTCCTTTCTACTTAAAGGTGGTAAATATACCTAGAAGTTTTAAACATCCTTTTATAGTTTGGGTTTTGTATATATCTTTAATCAGCTGCACATTGTTTTATTGTTTGAATAGTTTGTTGAGAGGATATAAACTATTGTTTTCCTAATGTCTAGAAAGTTGCTCCAACCCTGTTTGTTGAAAAATCTGTCCATACCTCCAATGCTTTGAGAGTAAACTTTCATTATACACTAAGTTCTCATATATACATGAGTCAGTCTCTGGACTCTATTTTATTCCATTAATCTGTTTATTCCCAGGACAGTAATATGCTGCTAAATTATTATATCTTTACACAGTATCTTGATATTGTGTCGATTAAGTCCCTCTTCTTTTTTTCTTTCAAAATGATATCTTGACTGTTTTTCCATGTTTATTCTTCCACTTGAAATTTAAAGTCATCTTGTCAAGTTCCTTGAAACACTTTATAGGGACCTGGACTTGTAGTCAAGTAAATTTATGAATTATTTTGCAGAAAATAAACTCCTTGCAATATTGAGCCATGCCATCCATGAAATGATTATAGCCTACATTTACTTAGGTGTTTTCTTTTGTCCTTAATAAGGTTTTGCAGTTTTCCCCACAAGAGTGTTCTACATTTGTGACTAGGTTTATTTCTTTGTACTTTATACTTTTTATTGCGATTGACATCAACATTTTTAATCTGTTTTATTTTTGAATCGACTTTTGGCTCCATTTAAACTTTTTTGTCTCTCTTCCTAGTTGGCTCAACTACTCTGGCTCAGTAACTCCAAATCTTAAGAAGTAAATCTGATTGCTTAGAGTAGTGGACACTTTGCTATGTTTTCAAACACATTTAAGTTTTATTGGTTAAATGTAAAAGTATGCAAAACAAGACATAAAATAGAATCACGTTAGTGAAATATAATAAGAACCTTAACAATGTGTGAGTTGGTATATACATAGAAAATAATCTGAATGAAGGAATATAAACCAAACTGACCATTAGGTCATCTTTGGGGTTATGATAAACTTCAGTCACAACTAAAAGAACTAAAGAGCCAAGAACAAACCAACCACAAAGCTAGCAGAAGACAAGAAATAATCAGAATCAGAGCTGCATTAAAGGAGATTGAGACACACACAAAAAATTCAAAAGATCAATGAGTCCAGAAGTTGGTTTCTTGAAAAAATTAATAAAATAGATAAGACTGCTAGCTAGACTAATAAAGAAGAAAAGATACAAATAAACACAATTAGAAATGACAAAAGGGATATTACCACTGACTCCACAAAAATACAAATAACTATCAGAGAATATCATGAACGCCTCTATACACACAAACCAGAAAATCCAGAAGAAATTGATACATTTCTGGATATATACACCCTCTCAAGACTGAAGCAGAAAGAAATTGAATCCTTGAACAGACCAAAAATGAGCTCTGAAATTGAATCAATAATAAATAGCCTAACCGCTCCCCCACCCCCAAAAAAAAGCCCTGGACCAGACAGATTACCTGCTGAATTCTATTAGATGTACAAAGAAGAGCTGGTACCATTCCTACTGAAACTACTCAAAAAAATTGAGGGAGAGAGACTCCTCTCTAACTCATTCTGTGAAGCCAGCATCATTCTGATACCAAAACGTCGCAGAGACACAACAACAAAGACAAAAATTTCAAGCCAATATTCTTGATAAACATTGATACAAAAATTCTTAACAAAATATGGGCAAACTAGATCCAGGAGCACATCAGAAAGCTAATCCACCAGTTCAAGTAGGCTTTATCCCTGGAATGAAAGGTTGGCTCAACATACACAAATCAGTAAATGTGGTTAATTACATAAACAGAACTAAAGACAGAAATCACATGATCATCTAAATAGATGCAGAAATGGCTTTCAATAAAATTCAACACTTCTTCTGGTTAATAACTCTCAATAAACTAGATATTGAAGGAACACACCTCAAAATAATAAGAGCCAATCTATGACAAACCCACAGCCAATATCATACTGAATGACAAAATCTGGAAGCATTCC
>NW_012102077.1:1732612-1735470 GCF_000951045.1 Mandrillus leucophaeus | reverse complement strand
ATCAACATTTTTAATCTGTTTTATTTTTGAATCGACTTTTGGCTCCATTTAAACTTTTTTGTCTCTCTTCCTAGTTGGCTCAACTACTCTGGCTCAGTAACTCCAAATCTTAAGAAGTAAATCTGATTGCTTAGAGTAGTGGACACTTTGCTATGTTTTCAAACACATTTAAGTTTTATTGGTTAAATGTAAAAGTATGCAAAACAAGACATAAAATAGAATCGCGTTAGTGAAATATAATAAGAACCTTAACAATGTGTGAGTTGGTATATATATAGAAAATAATCTGAATGAAGGAATATAAACCAAACTGACCATTAGGTCATCTTTGGGGTTATGATAAACTTCAGTCACAACTAAAAGAACTAAAGAGCCAAGAACAAACCAACCACAAAGCTAGCAGAAGACAAGAAATAATCAGAATCAGAGCTGCATTAAAGGAGATTGAGACACACAAAAAAAATTCAAAAGATCAATGAGTCCAGAAGTTGGTTTCTTGAAAAAATTAATAAAATAGATAAGACTGCTAGCTAGACTAATAAAGAAGAAAAGATACAAATAAACACAATTAGAAATGACAAAAGGGATATTACCACTGACTCCACAAAAATACAAATAACTATCAGAGAATATCATGAACGCCTCTATACACACAAACCAGAAAATCCAGAAGAAATTGATACATTTCTGGATATATACACCCTCTCAAGACTGAAGCAGAAAGAAATTGAATCCTTGAACAGACCAAAAATGAGCTCTGAAATTGAATCAATAATAAATAGCCTAACCGCTCCCCCACCCCCAAAAAAAAGCCCTGGACCAGACAGATTACCTGCTGAATTCTATTAGATGTACAAAGAAGAGCTGGTACCATTCCTACTGAAACTACTCAAAAAAATTGAGGGAGAGAGACTCCTCTCTAACTCATTCTGTGAAGCCAGCATCATTCTGATACCAAAACGTCGCAGAGACACAACAACAAAGACAAAAATTTCAAGCCAATATTCTTGATAAACATTGATACAAAAATTCTTAACAAAATATGGGCAAACTAGATCCAGGAGCACATCAGAAAGCTAATCCACCAGTTCAAGTAGGCTTTATCCCTGGAATGAAAGGTTGGCTCAACATACACAAATCAGTAAATGTGGTTAATTACATAAACAGAACTAAAGACAGAAATCACATGATCATCTAAATAGATGCAGAAATGGCTTTCAATAAAATTCAACACTTCTTCTGGTTAATAACTCTCAATAAACTAGATATTGAAGGAACACACCTCAAAATAATAAGAGCCAATCTATGACAAACCCACAGCCAATATCATACTGAATGACAAAATCTGGAAGCATTCCTCCTGAGAACCAGAACGTGACAAGGATGCCCACTCTCGCCAATCCTATTCAACATAGTATTGGAAGTTCTAGCCAGAGCGATCAGGCAAGGGAAAGAGATAAAGGGCATCCAAATAGGAAGACAGGAAGTCAAATTATCCCTATTTGTAGACAACATGATTCTATATCTAGAAAACCCCACAGTCTCAGCCCAAAAGCTGTTTAAGCAGATAAAAAACTTCAGCAACCTCTCAGGATATAAAATCAACATACAAAAATCACTAGCATTTCTATACACCAACAACAGTCAAGCTGAGAGCCAAATGAGGAATGCAATCCCATTCACAATCACCACAAAAAGAATAAAATACCTAGGAATACAGCTAACTAGGGAGGTGAAAGACCTGGGCAAGGAGAACTACAAAACACCACTCAAAGACATCAGAGATAACACAAACAAATGGAAAGACGTTCCATGCTTATGAATAGGAAGGGTCAATATTCTTAAAATAAAATTGCCGCACTCCCCCAAAACAACATATAGATTCAATGCTATTCCTATCAAACTACTAATGACATTCTTCACAGAATTAGAAAAAACTATTTTAAAATTCATATAAAACCAAAAAAAGAGCCCACATAGCTAAGGCAATCCTAACCAAAAAGAGCAAAGCTGGAGGCATCACCCTACCTGACTTCAAACTATACTACAGGGCTACAGCAACAAAAACAGCATGGTACTGGCATAGCCCTGTGGGGTAATGATTCATGATACATGTACTCTATACTGAAAATTTTCATAAAAAATAATAAAGAGGGAAGAGAAAAAGAATGATTAAGAAAATCTGGCGAAAATGTAAACAACTTGAAGAAGATGGTATATGGAAATGTTACACTTTCTTTGCAACTTCTCCATAAATTTAAAATTATTTCACAATAAAAATATTTTAAATACTCTGAAAAGAAACACTTTAAGTTTCTACAGTATTTATTACAGTATTATAATGTTCTTTTGCCCCCAAAGAATGTCTTCTGTAATTAAAAAATTAATAAAATATTTTACATTTTTACAGGTTTATTGAAATATAATTTGCAACAGATAAACTACTTATTTAAAATGCACAGTTTGAAAAACACATTCATAATAAAGACCATTTCGAACATTTTCATCACATCCAAAAGTTTTTGTGCTCCTTTCTAATGTTTTCCTCTCAGTCACCTAATCTGCCTTGATCTGCTTTCTGTAAGAAAAGAAAGGAGAACAGTCTTATTTCTGAAGACCAAGGGTCACAGAGAAGATTCTGAACAAACAGGCCTTGTTCAGTTTCCTCCAGTTTACTACCATTAGGCCGGGTGTGGGGGCTCACACCTGTAATCCCAGCACTTTAAGAGGCCAAGGTGGGCAGATCACCTGAGATCAGGAGTTGGAGAACAGTCTGGCAAACGTGGCAAAACCCAGTCAGCTATACTAAAACTACAAAAATTAGTTGAGTGTGGTGGTGCACACCCGCAATTCCAGCC
>NW_012102077.1:1700235-1730307 GCF_000951045.1 Mandrillus leucophaeus | reverse complement strand
CAGGCTGGTCTCGAACTGCTGACCTCGTGATCCACCTGCCTTGGCCTCCCAAGGTGCTGGGATTACAGGTGTGAACCACCACGCTTGGCCTCTGAATTTAATTAGGATGCTTCATTTTTCTCAGAAGTCTTCTTCCCTTTTCCCTTTCAATGCAGTCATTCTTTTCTAGTGATGTGACAATAATATAAACCATTATATTCCTGAGGATTCATTCAGTGTGGATACAACTTATAAAATCATAGTTTATCAATTAGTAATTAGACCTGCATTCAACTGCTTTAAATCAATGTAGCTGAAGCAGTTCTTTTTTTTTTTTTTAAGGGGACAGCATCACAGTAGTGTCATTTCATTTCAGAGCTTTTTGAGCTTTTCTTAATTCTCCAATTTTGGGTAGCCCATCATTGAAGCCTTTTGGACGAATTCCTAGATTTCTTGCAAAGAATCACTAGTTTAAAAAAAAGACATTCTATATAGGGTGCATGGATTCTGCCATCCTTTCTTTACTTTCTTTCATTGAAAATCTAATAAGATACTGCTTTTTGAATGTTAACAAATTTGAGCTCGGAGGAATCTCCAGAGCAACCACTTCCCATACCTCTCCTAATTACGTGTGAGGTGATTTTTGAGGTGTAGGGTTGCAATGCGGTTTAGTGAGGAGAGTGCTGATGCAGAGTGGAAATTTTGGGGTTCTAGTCCCTATTTCTCCTATTTGGTAGCTTTATGATTTGGTGTGGGGCATCAGTCAACAAATATTTATTGAGCACCTATAGTGTGGGAAGCCCTGTGGGAATGCAGTTGTAACCAGGACAGACCTAGAAGCTTATGGTCTAGTGAGGATGGCAGACGTTGGAAGTAACTACAGGTAGAAGTGCTGAATTCAAGCATGTTATTGGAGCTTAGAACAGAGACCTAACCTAACCTTCTGGGTTGTGGAAGGTTTGTGGGCTCCTGGGAATTTTGCCTTAGAGCATTGAGCGGGGATTGGAAGTTGGTGTCAGGTTGCTTTTACTTCAGTTTATATAAAACTCATAAACGAGCAGTGGAAGAACATTATAAGATCAAGCACACAGGTTAGTCGATGTGGCTCTCCTCTGCCTCCTTGTTCCTCAGGAGCCAACCCGAGTTTGTATTTCAACACAACTAGCATGAAGTGAAGAACCCTTCCAACCAGAAGAGTCAGTCAAGGTGACTTCTTTCTATAGAAGAAAGAAAAAATTGAGACTCTCTTAAAAGTTCTGTAAATGAAGA
Source organism: Mandrillus leucophaeus (assembly GCF_000951045.1). Taxonomy (NCBI): domain Eukaryota; kingdom Metazoa; phylum Chordata; class Mammalia; order Primates; family Cercopithecidae; genus Mandrillus; species Mandrillus leucophaeus. The sequence goes on along the minus strand of NW_012102077.1, from coordinate 1,729,059 downwards.
GCAATGAGTAGGGACTAGTCCTACCAAATACACAAACAGTAAACGCTTGACTCCTGGGCAGAACCGGTGGTTCACGCCTGTAATCTCAGCAATTTGGGAGGCTGAGGTGGGCTGATCACCTGAAGTCACGAGTTCAAGACCAGCCTGGCCAACATGATGAAACCCCATCTCTACTAAAAATACAAAAAGATTAGACAGGCATGGTGGCACGTGCCTGTAATCCCAGCTACTCGGGAGGCTGAGGCAGGAGAATCACTTGAACCTGGGACTGTCTCTTATACACATCTAGATGTGTATAAGAGACAGCCTATAGTGTGGGAAGCCCTGTGGGAATGCAGTTGTAACCAGGACAGACCTAGAAGCTTACGGTCTAGTGAGGATGGCAGACGTTGGAAGTAACTACAGGTAGAAGTGCTGAATTCAAGCATGTTATTGGAGCTTAGAACAGAGACCTAACCTAACCTTCTGGGTTGTGGAAGGTTTGTGGGCTCCTGGGAATTTCGCCTTAGAGCATTGCTGAGCGGGGATTGGAAGTTGGTGTCAGGTTGCTTTTACTTCAGTTTATATAAAACTCATAAACGAGCGGTGGAAGAACATTATAAGATCAAGCACACAGGTTAGTCGATGTGGCTCTCCTCTGCCTCCTTGTTCCTCAGGAGCCAACCCGAGTTTGGATTTCAACATAAGTAGCATGAAGTGAAGAACCCATCCAACCAGAAGAGTCAGTCAAGGTGATACCTAGCTTTCTATAGAAGAAAGAAAAATTGAGACTCTCTTAAAAGTTCTGTAAATGAAGAGCAACGAGTAGGGACTAGTCCTACCAAATACACAAACAGTAAACGCTTGACTCCTGGGCAGAACCGGTGGTTCATGCCTGTAATCTCAGCACTTTGGGAGGCTGAGGTGGGCTGATCACCTGAAGTCAGGAGTTCAAGACCAGCCTGGCCAACATGGTGAAACCCCATCTCTACTAAAAGTACAAAAAGATTAGACAGGCATGGTGGCACATGCCTGTAATCCCAGCTACTCGGGAGGCTGAGGCAGGAGAATCACTTGAACCTGGGAGGCAGAGGTTGCAGTGAACCAAGATCATGCCACTATACTCCAGCCTAGGCAACAAGAGCGAAAATGCTGTCTCAAAAACAAACAAACACAAAAAAAAACCTCTTGTCTTTTGATCACTGAAACCAAAAATTGACAGTGCATGAATAGTAGTCGGAACAGACTGCTGGAGCATGATAGTTCCAAAAGTTTGTTAATGTGTTTGGGTGAGGTTGTGGGGAAACAGACACTCTCAAACACTAGTGGTGGGAGGATAAGTTGTCAGCCTTAAGAAGGGCCATTTGGCAGTGCTATGAAAATCACAAATATACATGTCTTTTTTCAACTTTTCTTTTAGGTTTGGGGGTACGTGTGTGCGGGTTTGTTATATAGGTAAATTGCATGTCACTGGGGTTTGGTGCAAAGAATAATTCATTGCCCAAGTAATAAGCCTAGTAGTTTTCCGATCTTCACCCTCCTCCGGCGTTCCATCCTCAAGTAGGCCCTGGTGTCTGTTGTACTCTGCTTTGTGTCCATGTGTACTCAGTTTTTAGCTCCCACTTGTAAGTGAGAATGTGCAGTATTTGGTTTTCTGTTCCTGCATTAGTTTGCTTAGGATAATGGCCTCCAGCTCCATCCATATTGCTGCAAAGGACATGATCCTGTTCTTTTTTATGGCTATGTAGTATTCCATGGTGTATATGTAGCACAGCAAATACATGTATCTTGTTCCCTGACAGTTTCATTCTAGAATTTTATTCTATAGTAATGCCAGTGTGTGTGGATATGTCTGTGTATTTATATACACAATTATATACATACACACATATGTGTATATTTATATATAATATAATGGCATATATTGATGTTTTATATATTTATTTTTGAAACAGATTTCTGCTCGTTGCCCAGGCTGGAGTGCATTGGTGCAATTTTGGCTCACCGCAACCTCTGCCTCCTGGGTTCAAGCGATTCTCTTGCCTCAGCCTCCAGAATAGCTAGGATTACAGGCATGTGCCACCACGCCTGGCTAATGTTTTGTATTTTTAGCAGAGACAGAGTTTCTCCATGTTGGTCAGGCTGGTCTTGAATTCCCGACCTCAGGTAGTCTGCCCGCCTCGGCCTCCCATAGTGCTGGGATTACAGGCATGAGCCACCGTGCCAGGCTTATTAATGTTTTTTATTGCCACGTTATTTGTAGTAGCGGAAGATTGATTGGAAACAATCCAAATGTCCATCAAAAGGGAATAAGTAAATAAATGATGATACATTTATACAATGGCTACTTTATAAGTGTAAAAAGGAGTAAGTAGGTTCTTTGTGTGTTAACAGGGAACAATTTCCAAAGCATATGGCTAGGGAAAAAGAAGCAAGGTACAGCAAAGTACAGATTATGGTATCAATCATTTTTAAAAGGAGGGGAAAGAAAAAATATGTATCTCTGTTTGCTCCTATATGCATAAAGTTTCTCTGAAACAAACAAAAAACCAACAAGAACTAAGTGTGTACAGTGGGAGAAAAGGGATTGGGGGATTTGGTTTGTTTTGGTGTTTGAATCACATAACTGTATTACCTATTCAAAAAATTAAGTAAAATATCTATGCCCAATTGTGCTAAAGCTATTAAGAAAATATGGAAATGTAGTTTACCCTTGCCCTAGCATTTGCATTCTGGAATTGTTTCATTGTAAGCCATGTATTTTCAAATATATGAGAGTCTACTTTTCCAAAATTTTTTTAGCATCTACTGAGGAAATGTAGCCACTCACAGATCCATTTTGTAGCCCCTGTAGCACATGTCCTCTTAATTTTCCAGCAGGAGAAACTGATATCAATACTTCCTCATGAATATGGCCCACCCAGTTGGAGACAACTAAAGAAATGAGGACAGGCGCGGTGGCTCACGTTTGTAATCCCAGCACTTTGGGAGGCTGAGATAGGCAGATCACCTGAGGTCAGGAGTCTGAGACCACCCTGGCCAACATGGCGAAACCCCGTATCTACGAAAAATAAAAAAATTAGCCAGGTGTGGTGGTGTGGGCCAGTAGTCCCAACTACTTGGGAGGCTGAGGCAGGAGAATTGCTTGAATCCAGGAGGCAGAGGTTGCAGTCAGCTGAGATCACACCACTGCACTCCAGCCTGGGTGACAGAATGAGACTCTGTCTCAAAAATAAAATAAAATATAAAATAAAATAAATAAAATGAAATAAAATATAAGGGAATCATTTCTGCAAGTGCTGTCCCTCCAGGCGGCACTAACTTGCTTTGCCTGTTTTCTTTCCACTTGCACTGAGGCTGGTGAGGGCTGCTGGAGAAGGTTCCTCAACTTAAGTCTCTTATGCCTTTCAACCATCATAGCCCTGACCACAACTGGGTCCTCAGTGCAGCTTTTCCATTGTTTCTCTAATCAGTTCTTGCTTATTTTCCTCAGGGACTCTTTCAGGCCTTCCCCGCGCTCTTCAAACTCCCACCGCAGTCTCCATAAGCACCTCTGCCATGCATGGTTCAGAGATGCTCACGTTGGAGTGCTAGTTAAGCTACCTCCCCTGAATGCAGCCAGTCCTTGACACTTGGCTGTACTGAGGCTGTTCTGCCATTTCCCTTCCTCCTTACGCCCCCTGGGAGGTCTTGCTATAATTTGTCCCTGGCCGTTTAGCATGTCTCAGCTTAAAAGAGCTAACCGCAAGTGATGAAAGGGGAGAAAATCCTGTGTTCTCATCTATGGATCACGTTCATAAAAATTGAGTGTTTATTTCTTGTTTGTATGTTCAAAGCATGGAGAGAGAACCTGCATATCTCCAGGGGTAGAAAGTTATGTAAATAAAAGAAATAAACTGGGTGGTACAGTTGGGAGTGCTGGGACTGAAGAATGTGGCATTGGTCTCTCTGCTTCTCATAACACGAACACCCACTACCCAGGCTGCTGATTGGCATAAGTGGAGAAAAACGACCCCAGGGTGGTCTGGTTTTCCCATTTTTCAAGAGCAGTCCAATTGCGATTTTTTTTGTGTGTGAAATTTTTGAATTCTTAAGATTCTGTGTGGGCCAAACTGAAATATCCTCAGGTGGATCTGACCTGCAGTTTCCAACCTCTGATTCTAGCCATCTCCTCATCCTTGACAAACTTGAAAACCTTGTCATAATTCAAATGTTTAAATAGCCGTTGGTGTGAAATCCTGTAAGATATTTTTCAAGCTAAATATATGATATATATTCTTTTGCTAGTGTCTTCAAGATAACTTTTACAATTCTAAAGAGATGAAATGTATTTTATAGAAACAATATTGCCTTGCTTTAATAGGACATGATGCCTTATTTTTTAAGTGTTTAAGCATTTTCAAAAGCATTTCAAAAAATTGCCCTCGGTAGCAAACAAATCTTGGGAAGATTTACAAACTTTCAATATAAAACGGCTTGTAAAAGAAGAATATGCTTAGATTTTGGTTGCAGAAATGCCTGTTTTGCTCAAATTCACTAATGCAAACAAACACAAAGCAAGAATCAAATCACTGTGTGGAGGTATCTGAGTGATAGCTACCTTTTCTATGAAAGTTCCAGCTAAATGTTTTACAGACCTTTAAACTGTCCTGAATCTAATGCCTTTTGAAACATAGGCAAAATCATGCAGTAGTGGGCTATGAGAGATAAACCACTGAAATCATTTAGTGCAACTAATCTATTTTACGACCCAGAAAGGTAAAGTCCTGATGGAGAAAATATTATTATCAAAATGGCACAGTATAGTGCTAGGGCCAGGACTGGAATTGGATTAGAACATAGGTCTCCTGCCTCTATGTCAATAGCCACCTCCTTATGCATCTGTGTTTAGTATATTTTTATTTTTATTTATTTTTATTTTATTTTGAGACAGAGTCTCACTCTGTCACCCAAGCTGGAGGGCAGTGGCATGATCTCAGCTCATTACAATCTTCACCTCTGAGGTTCAAGCGATTCTTGTGCCTCAACCTCCCAAATAGCTGGGATTACAGGTGCCCGCCAACACACCCAGCTAATTTTTGTATTTGTAGTAAAGACAGGGTTTCACCATGTTGGCCAGGCTGGTCTCGAACTCCTGACCTCAGGTGATTTGCCCACCTCTGCCTCCCAAAGTGCTGGGATTACAGGTGTGAGCCACCTCGCATGGCCCACATCTATGTTTAGATAATACGCAAGCTTATGCCATTAATAATTTTTGGAAAGCTGTTGATTGAGATATAAACATTACTGTCCCTGGATTGTTCTGTCTAAATTTCTGGATACAAACCAAAGATGTTGGGGTCTCCTAATTCGTGTTGTCTAGGAGTAAGAACAACAGAAAGAAGCAGTGGTTCTGGCAATTCTCCAGTCCTCTCTGCTCTGTAAACCAATGAACAGAAAGCAGATACTTTTATAAGAATGATGTCAGAGTTCCTCATTCAAAATGATTTTCATTTCCAGCCCTTCTTGTACCCAGGATGAGTTTCCTGTAATGCTCTGGGTTTCTGCTGTGCTGTCCTGTGCCCTCAGTAAAGGATTACACAGAGCTGAACTGCATGCCTTTAAGGGCACTGTGACATGGAAGAGAAGCTGAAATTGGTTCAGAGCCACTGTGTAGTAATGCCAGTCAAGTACCTTCTTTGTCCCAGAAAATTACTAGTTTCATGAGAGAAAGTGGAAAGGGCATAACCGTCCAATGGATTCACCTTGCCTGCTGCCGAGACAGAGCTGATTTATCAAGACAGGGGACTTGCAATGAAACAGTAATCAAGACAGAGCTGGCTGTGCGGGAGCCTGGAGTTTTATTGTTATTCAGTCTGCCCGACCATTGGGGGATCAGAGTTTTTAAAGATAATTTGGCAGGCAGGGGCTTGGGAAGTGGGTAGTGCTGATTGGTCAGGTTGGAGATGAAATCATAAGGGGTGGAAGCGAGTTTTTCTTGGTTCTGTTCCTGGGTGCAATGGCAGAACTGGTTGTGCCACATTACTGGTCTGGGTGGTGTCAGCTGATCCATCCAGTGCAGGGTGTGCAAAATATCTCAAGCACTGATGATAGGTTTTACGATAGTGATGTTACTCCAAGGACCAATTTGGGAAGGTTCAGGCTCTTGGAGCCAGAGGCTGCGTGACCCCTAAACTGTAATTTCTAAGCTAATTTGTTAGTCCTGCAAAGGCAGACTTGACACCAGACAAGAAGGGGGTGTTTTCCAGAAAGGTCTGTTATCAATTTTGTTTCAGAGTCAAACCGTAAACTGAATTCCTTCCCAAAGTTAGTTTGGCCTCCACCCAGAAATGAACAAGGACCTCTTAAGGGTTAGAAGCAAGATGGAGTCTGTTAGGTCTGATTTCTTTCAGCGTCGTAATTTCCTCAGTTATAATTTGGCAAAGGCGGTTTCAAGAGGATGAAATGTTAGAAGTGTAATAATTTGTTGTTGTTGTTGTTGTTAAAGTTAGCAAATCCCTTAGGCTCATGTGAGATAATAACTAGCTAAGGTGCAGGTAAACCATGACTGTTTAGAGGCACTGAGAGGAAAAGTTTGGGGTGTAGTTTTCCTTACTGGATGTGGGTGACTATTTTCCTCTCATGTCTCAGTCTCTTCATCTCTCAAGCTCACTCTTCCACCCGCAGAAGATGTATCTTAATTTCCATTAGGCAGCTGATAAAAAGAAAAATTTCAGCCGAATTAAATTTAAAGGAGTTTAATTGAGCAACCACCCATTCGCACATCCTGCAGCCCGTAGAATCACAGTAGATTCAGAGAGACTCCAGCACGCCACGTGGTGGAAGAAGATCTATAGACAAACAAAGGGAAATGACGCACAGAAATCGGAAGGGAGGTACAGTCCAGCTGGATTGGTTACAGCTCTGCCTTTGCCTTGTTTGAACACAGTTTGAACGGTCCGCGGTGTATGAATGGTTGAAGTACAGCGGCTGGGATTGGCCAAGACTCATCTATTGTTACAGACGCGTACTCCTAAGTTAGGTTTTCAGCCTTGCCTACCTATTCAGCTAGATTGCAGTTCATATACAAGGTCTCAAATGTAGAAGTATGGAGTCATTCTCAGGCCATGTTGAGTTGGCTTTAACACAGCTCAAAATGAGTTCATAGGATTCAAGCTTTCTAGTCATCTCCCTTCTTGGAATCTGCATGCTAGCCTGATGACCTGTCCCTTGTCCCCACAGGAGGACTTCAGAGGGTGACCGGTTGCCATCAGTAGCTGTTTCCTATTGGCCTTAGTATTTCCAGATATCTTCTAGTGCTGGGGAGGACTGGCAGATTCTACATAGACCATGGGATATGGAAGACTGAATAATGACCCCCAAAGGCACCCAGGCCCTAATTTCTGGAACCTGTGATTCTTACATCATAAAAGAGACTTTGCGTATGTAATCCAATTAAGTCTTGAGTTAGGGAAATTGCACTGGAATTTCGAGGCGAGCCCTAAATACAATCACAAAAGGAAGGCAGAGGGAGATTTGATTAGACAGAAGAAGGCAACAGGACCACTCCTGCAACATGCTACGCTGCTGACTTTGGAGAATGAGGAAGGGGTCATGCACTGAGGAATGCAGGGGATGGGACTCTAAGAAGCTAGAAAAGGCAAGGAAACAAGATTCTTCCCTACTGTCCCTGGAGTGACTGTGGCCCTGCTGACACCCAGGAAACTGCTTCCGGGTTTCTGACCTAGGTAACTGTGAGAGTATCCGTTTGTGTTGTTTTAAGCCATGACGTTTGGGGTGATTTGTTACAAAAGCTATAGGGAAATGATGCACAGGATAGCCCAGGTTTTCAGAAATGTTGTCAAAGAAAATTAGAAAAAAAAAAAAAAACTATTGCAAAAGACAGAATTATAAATTCATAAAGAGTAACTACAAAGAGTTAATGCTAATTAAGTTCTAAAATCTCACTGAAATGGATGATGGAGTTTTTAGAAAAGTACAAATGATCACAATGACCAAAAAGTAGGAAATCTAAAGACGGCACTAACATGCTTTGCCTCTTTTTGCATTTGCACGGAGGCTGGTGAGGGCTGCTAGAGGAAATTCCTCCACTTAAGGCTCCCTGTGCCTCTCAACAACTGTGGGCCTGACTGCAATTGGGTCCTCAGTGCAGCCCTTCCGTTTTTTCTCTAATCAGTTCTTGCTTATTTTCCTCAGGGACTATTTCAGGCCTTCTCTGCACTCCTAAAACTCCCCTACACTCCTCACACCCCCTCTACCATCACGTAGTAGATGGGCTTGCCTCCATTTTCACAAAGAAAATAGGAGTCCTCGGATATCTTCAATCTCTTATCCTCCAAACTGCATACATCTTCCTTCCCCCATCATTCCCTTTTCCTCCTCTTATCACAAAGGGCATGTCCCACCTCCTGTTCCAGGTTAATCCTTCTATCTCTGCTCTGGACCCCATCTAACTCTGTCTACTCAGGGATCTTATCAATTGATTGTCTTCTTTTTCTCTTATAAATCCAACCTTTCCCTATTAACTGGCTTCTTCCTGTTAACTTTTAAATATGTCCCCTTCAAACTCAAGTCTTCCCAGCTACCTCTTCCTTTGTTTCACGGGAAATTTCTTAAAAGAAAAATGTTAACTTATTTCCACTTTTTTACTCCTGTTCACTCTTCGCATGAATGTAATGTGGATCCCACTCACCTCACTTTAGTGAAATTGTCCTTGCTGACATCAACAATGAACTTCTTGTGGCTAAATTACTTTCCAAGGCTCAATCCTAAATGTATGTTTATCAGTGGGATTTGACACTGTTGCCCATCGCCTTCTTCACTGATACCCTTTCTTCCCACATCTATCCCTGCTTGTTCAGTCTCTTTAATGAGCTCCCTTTTGACCATTTTGCAAGCATTTTTTATGATTGCCTTTGGCCTTTTTCTGTTTTTATTCAGTAATAATTTTACAAATGGCATCCTGTTCTTTCACTGCTAAAGTTACTATCTGCTTATGAGCCTCATATCTTTATTCCCATGCAAGACACCCTGAACCTCAGAGTCATGTGCTCATCTTTGTACTAGAATTTCCTCTATGTACTCTCAACGTCCAGTGGATCAAAGACAGAAGTCATTAACATGTTCATCTTTCTTTACTCCTTACCTTAGTGAATGGTGCCAAGCCAATCTAGGTATCCTTATTCTCTTTCTTCCTTAGGAATACATCAAACCATTTCAATGTTCTGTCAAGTTTACTTCCTAAATATGTCTCAAATCTGGGCATCCATAATCTGTCACCTCATCCTCAGTGGCCTGACACTTCTCATTGACTCCATTGGTATCTCTTACCTGGTGTTAAGGGCTAGATGTTTGTGTCTTTCACAAATTCAGATATTGAGGCTTTCTCCTCCAATGTGATGGTATTTGGAGATGGGGCCTTTTGGAGGTCATTAGAGTTAGATGAGGTCATGAGGTTGGGGCCTTTATGATGGGATTAGTCCCCTTTTAAGAAGAGACACCAGGGTGCTCTCTCTCTCTCTCTCTCTGCCATATGAAGACACAGGAAGAAGGTAGCCACCTGTAAGTCAGGCAAAGAGCCCTTATCAGTGCCTGAATCTACTGGTACCTTTAAAGGTCTTGGACTTCCCAGCCCCCAAAACGATGAGAAAATAAATTAAGCCATCCAGTCCATAGTATTTTGCTATGGCAGCCTGGGCAGTCTAAGGTACCTGGATTATCAGAATTGCTTCCTAATAGAACATACCCATTTCGTTTCACACTAGCCATAGTTATCTTAAACATATATCTGATCATGCTGCTCCCCTTTTATAAAGCATTTGGAGGACACCTTACTCTTAGGATAACGTCCACAATTCCTTAACCTTACTTACAAAGCTATGCATCATTTGCCTTCTCCTCTTACTACCTTCCTGTGCCACCCACCACCTCTAGGTCCAGTTTTGTTGCCCTTCTTTTGACTTCTTGGCCATGTCATTCTCTCTTTTCTTACCAGGATGACATGCATACTATTCCTTCTTTTTTTCCCTTATTAAATACTTCTCATCCTTCTCTGAAGGGCAACATGGGGAATTGATGAAAAACATGAGCTCTGGAGTTCACCCTTCCTTGGCTTGAACCATGACTTGGCCACTTACTGGCTGTGTAATTTAGGGTAAGTCACTTAATTTTTCCGTGCCTCAGTTTCCTCATCTGTAAAATGAACATAATAGTGTCTACCTCATAGGATTTGTGAACCACAAAAATCTGAGACAGGTCTCAGTTAATTTAAAAATTTAGAAAGTTTATTTTGCCAAAGTTGAAGACACATGTCCATGAGATAGCCTCAGGTGGTCCTAACAACGTATGCCCGAGGTAGCCAGAGCACAGTTTGGTTTTATACATTCTAGAGAGACATGAGACATCAATCGACATATCCAAGATGAACATTGGTTCAGTCTGGAAAGGTGGGACAGCGCTAAGAAAAGGCAGGAAGACTTGAAATGGGGGGGGGGAGGTGCTTCCAGGTCATAGGTAGATAAAAGACAAATGGTTGCTTTGAGTTTCTGATTAGCCTTTCCAAAGGAGGCAATCAGATACACATTTATCTCAGTGAGCAGAGGGTGACTTTCAATAGACTGGAAGGCAGGTTGGCCCTAAACAGTTCCCAGTTTGACTTTTCCCTTTAACTTGGTGAATTGGGAGCCCAAAGATTTCTTTACTTTCACAGATTGTTATGAGGATTTGAGTGAGTTTATACTTGTAATGTACTTAAAGTAGTGCTGATTACATCAGTGTTTATTAAAGGAGTAAAATGCACCTTCATAGTCTCAGTTTAGACATTATCTTCTCTGAGAAGTTTTTGTTCAACCTCTCTCTCACCCTCACTCCTTAGTCTGGGTGGATGTCCCACTTGTATGCTGCCAAGAACACCTACAACTCTCCCAGCATGACATTCATCGTGTATTGTTATTGGCTGGTTGCTTTTCCATAATTCCCACAAGATGTAAGCCCCAGAAAAGTAAGGAAAATATCTCTATTGTTTACACATCAATTTCCCAGTGCCTGGCAGAGCATGTGGCATATATCAGTCACTCAATCAATATTTTTTGAATGAACGATTTAATGTATTATGAAATTAGTAATGAGACATGGGTAGCTATACCCTATGTTGACAGTGATGTATTTGAGAGGCCATGTCCAAACATCACCGGGAAAAGTTGTGACCACATAAATTAAGAGTTTTGAAAATGACTAATATGGGTGGACCCTTGAGGAACTGTATTAGTCAGGGTTATTTCCATTGCCAGTAACAGAAAGCATAATAAACTAATTCAACTGAGCTAAAGAAAAGTGGAAATATATTGGCTCATGTGACTGAAAAGTCTGTGGATGACTGACTTTAAGGCCTAAACAAACTCATCAGGACCCTCTCATTTCATACTTTCTATTGCATCGCTCTGTGTGCTGCGCCCAGCAGCAAAAGACTAACATTCTTCCTTGTTCTACCAGCAAATGGCTCAGTCTATGGATTCAGAATAAGCTTGATACAAAGACAGGGAGACAGACAGACAAGCGGACAGATAGATAGAGAGACAGATAGATATCTCTGCCTGGGTCCCATATTATCTTCGCAGTAATCACCATGGCTAGGGAGATGTGATACTCTGGTTTGGAGTATATTGACTAAAAAAGTAGACAAGGCCAGGTGCAGTGGCTCACACCTGTAATCCCAGCATTTTGGGAGGCTGAGGCAGGAGGATCACCTGAGGTCAGGAGTTCAAGACCAGCCTGGCCAACAGGGTGAAACCCCACCTCTACTAAAAATACAAAAATTAGTTGGGGGCACACACCTATAATATCAGCTACTGTAGAGGCTGAGGCATGAGAATTGCTTGAACCTGGGAGGCAGAGGTTGCAGTGAGTGATCGAGTCACTGTACTCCAGCCTGGGTGACAGAGTGAGACTCCATCAAAAAAAAAAAAAAAAAAGAGAGAGAAAAAAAGTAGATATGGAAAATTGGGATACAGTTATCAGAAAAAGAATAAATGGATGATAGTTATACAAGTTATCAATTTATTGTGTATTGTCTTACACTTCCAAGTCTGCCATTCTTTTCCCTACTCTGTGCTACTAGAGTTGAACCCTGTCAACATTTCTCATTACCCAGCTGGCACAATGCTGAGCTTTGCCTGTAGGGGGCACTGGAGGCACATTCTGAGAGGAAGGGGCTTCTCATCCAGTTTCAGTGGGCTTTCTCCTTTCTTCTTTTTTTGGTTCAGCTGCCCCCCTACAGGGCACGTGAGGGTGCTCAGCTCAGCCACCAGCGAGTGTTGCTTCTCATTGCTGGCCAGTGGTTTCCTGCTCATCATGGTTGATCTGCCTGCTGTGGCCCAGTACCATTCAGCCTTTCTCACTATCTGAACCACTGAACTACAGCCATCCTCTTAAGGATGTCTGAAGCAAACCTAGTCTTGGAGAAGGGCCACCTGCATGTTCCTTCTTGGACTATTCTCCCTCAGCCCTAGTGTATTCTTTAGCATTCTCTTGTATTTCTTTTTAGTAGTTAATTCGCCTGTTGCTTGTTGATGATTTTTTATATTTAATTTTTTCTGTTCAAATTACTGGTGTGGCTTCTGTCTCCTAGCTGGACCCTGACTGACACAGCAATGTACACTAATATTAAAAACATCTGGCTGGGCACGGTGGCTCACGCCTGTAATTCCAGCACTTTGGAAGGCCAAGGTGGGCGGATCATGAGGTCAGGAGATCGAGACCATCCTGGCCAACATGGTGAAACCCTGTCTCTACTAAAAAATACAAAAATTAGCGGAGTGTGGTGGTGTGTGCCTGTAATCCCAGCTACTCGGGAGGCTGAGGCATGAGAATCACTTGAACCCAGGAGGCGGAGGTTGCAGTGAGCCGAGATCACACCACTGCACTCCATCCTGGTGACAGAGCGAGACTCCATCACAAATAAAATAAAATTAAAAATCTGCCATTGAAATATAAATAATTTTATTGCAATAATATCTACTATAAAGGAAAAGTAGAACCAAGCTTAGCATCATCAAACAAATGATAGGTCACCCAATTAACTGAACAGTTTGCAGAGTATTTTTTCAGAAAATAGTAGAAACATGGAAATGTATCAAATAATGTTATACTTTAAAACAGATTATAAAAATGGTTATATGACATGACCTTGGCTATATTTACTAGAATGTAAGCATTGTAGCGTCCAGGGTGATTTACTTATTTCTATTTAAAAAAATAGGAATAAGTGTCCATTGCTTTTATTTTTACTATGGGAAAAATAAATTTCAAAGTGGCAAATATTGATGAAAATTAGCCCATGCTAGGGACTGTATAAATTAGGTCAGATTTGGCTGCAAGTAACAGAAAACTCCAAAATACAATGGTCAAAACAAGATAAGTGTTTCTCTTTCACATTTAAGAAGTGCCAATCACTTTTAGGGTCATATCATATTTGAGCAGAAGGTATAGAGATTTCCCATATATCCCTGCCACTACATATACACAGCCTCTCCCATGTTCAAAATTCCCTACCAGTGGTACATTTGTTACAATCAATAAAGCTACATTCACAGGTTATTATCACCCAAAGTCCATAGTTTACAAGAGGGTTCACCCTTGGTGTTGCACATTCTGTGGGTTTAGATAAATTTATAATGACACATAACCACCACATAACATCATACAGAATAGTTTTACTGCCCTAAAACCCTTTGTGATACATCCTATCAATGGCTCCCTCTCCCTAATCTCTGGCAACCACTGATCTTTTTACTGTCTCCAATTCTGCCTTTTCCAGAATGTCATGTAAGTAGAATCCTACAGTATGTAACCTTTTCAAATTAGCTTCTTCCACTTAGCAATAGGCATTTAAGTTTTCTCCACATCTTTTCATAGATTGCTAACTCATTTATTTTTAGTACTGAATAATATTTCATGTTATCATTTACTGTCTTGGATAACCACAGTTTACCTATCCATTTGCCTACTAAAGAAAATCTTAGTTGCTTCCAAGTTTTGATAATTATAAATAAAGATGCTATAAACATCTCTATGCAGGTTTTGTGTGGATGTAAGTTTTTAATTTCTCTGAGCAAACACCAAGGAGCAAAATTGCTGGATCTTACAGTAAGAGTATGTTCCGTTTTATAAAAAATTGCCAAGCTGTCTTCCAAGGTATCTGTACCATTTTGCATTGCTACCAGCAATGAATAAGAATTTCTGTTGCCCACGTTCTTGCTACCGTTTAGTGTTGTCAGTGTTCTAAATTTTGGTCATTCTAACGGGTGCATGGTGGTGTCTGATTGCTGTTTTAATTTTCATCTTTCTGATTGAATATGATGTGGAACATCTTGTCATATGCTTATTTCTTATCTGTATGTCTTCTTTGGTGAGGTACCTGTTCAGGTCTTTTACCTAATTTTTAATTGATTGTTTTCAGATTGTTGAGTTTTAAAAGGTCTTTGTATACTTTGGATAACAGTCCTTTATTAGATATGTCTTTTATAAATATTTCCTCCCAGTCTGTGGCTTGTCTTTTCATTCTCGTGACAGTATTTTTTTGTTGTTTTTGTTATTGAGACAGAGTCTCGCTCTGTCACCCAGCTTGGAGCGCAATGGCATGATCTCGGCTCACTGCAACCTCCGCTTCCCAGGTTCAAGTGATTCTCCTGCCCCAGCCTCCCAAGTAGCAGGGATTACAGGCGTCTGCCACCACACCTGGCTAATTTTTGTATTTTTAGTACAAACAGAGTTTCACCATGTTGGTCAGGCTGATCTCGAACTATTGATCTCAGGTGATCCAACCGCCTTGGTCTCCCAAAGTGCTGGGATTACAGGCATGAGCCACTGTGCCCAGCCAACAGTATCTTTTGCAAAGCAGAAAATTTTAATTTTAATGAAATCCAGCTTGTCAACTCTTTATTTCATGACTTGTGCCTTTGGTGTTGTAACTGAAATGTCATGGCCAAACCCAAGGTCATCTGAATTTTCTTCTACGTTATCGCCTATGAGTTTTATAGTTTTGCACTTTACGTTTAGGTCTGTGACTTATTTTGAGTTAATTTTTGTGAAGCATGTAAAGTATGTGTCTACATTCTCTTCTTTTTGCACGTAGATGTCCAATTGTTCAGCACTATTTGTTGAAAATTTTTTTTCTATTGTATTGCCATTGTTCCTTTGTCAACAATTAGTAGACTATACAGTCATGCATCACTTAATGAGGGGGACACATTCTGAAAAATGCATCATTAGGTAATTGCTTCATTAGGCGATTTGTCATTGTGTGAACATCATCGAGTTATCTCACACAAACCTAGATGGTACGGCCTGGTGCACACCTAGGCTATGTGATCTAGCCTATTGCTCCTAAGCTACCAGCCTGTGCACCATGTTACTCTACTGAATACTGTAGACAATTGTAACACAATGGTAAGTATTTGCGTATCTAAACAGAGAAAAGGTACAGTAAAAATATGGCATTAAGAGATTAAAAATGGCATTTCTGCATAGGGCACCTATCATGAATAGAGCTTGCAAGACTGGAAGTCACTCTCAGTTAGTCAGTGAATGAGTGGTGAATTAACATAAAGGCATAGGACATTACCGTACACTCCTGTAGACTTTATAAACATCGCACACTTGGGCTACACTAAATTTATTAAAAAATTTTTTCTTTCTTTAATTGTAAATTAATCTTAGTTTACTCTAATATTTTACTTTATAAAGTTTTTATTTGGTACAACCGTCCAAATTCTTTTCTTCATATTCTTATTCTATATGCTTTCTTATTTTTTAATTTTATAACTTTTTTGTTAAAAATGAAGACACAAACACACACATGAGCCTAGGCCTACACAGGGTCAGGATCATCAATATCACTGTCTTCCACCTCCTAGATCTTGCCCCACGTGAAGGTCTTCAGGGGCAGTAACATGCATGGAGCTGTCATCTCCTATGATAGCAATGCCTTTTTCTGGAATATTCCTGAAGGATCTGCCTAAGGCTGTTTTACAGTTAACTTTTTTCTTTTTTTTAAGAAGAAGAAATACACTCTAAAATAATGATGAAAAACATAGCATAGTGATACATAAACCAGTAATGTAGTCACTTATGATCATTATCAAGTACAATGTACTGTACAAAACTGTATGTTATATTTTTATTCAACTGGTGACACAGTAGATTTGTTTACATCAGCATCACCATAAACACAGAAAATGCATTATGCTATGACACTACGGCGGCTATGATGTCACTAGGTGATAGGAATTTTTCAGCTCCATTAAAATCTTATGGGACCACTGTCATTTATCCAATCCATTATTGACCAAAATGTCATTACGTGCTGCATGACTACTTAATGTGGGTTATTTCTGGGCCCTTTATTGTGTTCCACTGATTTATTTGTCTCTTCTTTTGCCAGTATGTCATGTCTTGATTACTGTACTTTTATAGTAAATTTTGAAGTTGTATAATGCCAGTCATCTGACTTTGTTCTTCTTCAGTATTGTATTTGGCATTGTGGATCTTTTGCCTCTCTGTAGGAACTTTATAATTGGTTTGTCTCTATGTACAACTTGCTGGGATTTTTATTGGAATTGCATTGAATCTGTAGACCAAGTTGGAGAAGATAAGCATCTCAAAAATTTTGAGTCTTCTTGTCTATGAAAAATACATATATGCCCTTATATTTAAGTGAAATGAATGACAGCAATGATACAAGAGATAGGAGAAGAAATTAGGATGATTTTATTATTATGACATACTCACATTTAGGGTGACATATCATTTAAAGTCAAATAGTGTTACTTGAAAATATACTTGGATTCCTTGTAAATCTATATTGCAAATTCTGGGTAATCACTTAAAAAGGTGAAAAATGAAGTCTAAGTGATACGATAGTTGGCCGAAGACATTACTTATACATGGCACAAGTTTACCGGCAAATTAACTTAACATGCAATTACTTAATAACAACAATAAGAAGATTGATAATGACAGCAACGTAGTGCCCAGAACACAGGAAGGACTGGATAAATGTTAGCTCAAGCTTGCCTAACCTGTGACCTGTAGGCCGCATGCAACCCAGGACAGCTTTGAATGCAGTCCAACACAAATTTATAAACTTTCTTAAAACATTATGAGATTTTCTTTTGTAATTTTTAAAAGCTCGTCAGCTATCATTAGTGTTAGTGTATTTTATGTGTGGCCCAAGATAATTCTTTTTCTTCCAATGTGGCCCAGGGAAGCCAAAAGATTGGACACTCCTGTGTTAGCTGATGATTCTATTCCCCTTTTCTTGTTCTCATTCAGTGACTCAAGGTTATATTTAGAATCATCTCATTGGATCTATACCAATTTCCTATTGCAGTGATTTATACTTCCATCACCCTCTCAACTATTCTTTTAGTCTTTGGCTAAAAATTTTAAGTGACAGAATGCTCGCAATGTCAGAGGTAGATCTTGTTTATCATCAATGCTACACCTGGGCAGTAATCTTTGTTAGAACATATTTCCTCTACTAACTCAAAATCTAGCTGTCTCTAATTTCTACTTAATTCTTCCCTCTGGAACAATACAAAGTGAGCTTCATGACAGCTTTAGCACTCCTAAACCTTCTTTAAAAGGGAATAAATGTCTTCAGTCCCTAAATTCTTTGACATCTGGTGCCCTCATCAGCTTCATCTTTTGGAAACTGGAAGAAAGTTAAATTGGGCTGCAGACGAAAGTTGAAGAGATCAGGCAGAAGGGGTGGGAGGACAGAGGCAAAGATGGGATTACTCACCAGGAAGGGAGAGGCGGGAGCTGAGAGAGAGCAGGCCAAGCTTTGGGTGGAAGGCAAAAAGAGAGGAGACCTGGGCATTTTAAGAATGAGAAAAGAGAATTAGGAAGAGATATCCAGTGTGGATTCTTGGAATGAACACTGCACATCATCCTCCATACTTCCCCCTAATTTTTCATTCAGATATATTTGTTGCTGGCCAATGTTCCGGGACAAGTGATCTCTTTATGTTAAATGCAAGAGTGAAAACAGAAACTGCATGTGGAGGCCAACATACAGGTTGTGACTGCTTAGGAAAGTGTGTGATATGCTGCTTTGGGTACCAGCCAGGATTTGAAAATGAGGGAGTAGAAAGGACGAGGGAAATGCTGGGCTGAAGTCTGTAGAGAAAGACAGCTAATGAGTACTTCTTGGTGTCGAGATTGTTCAAGTATTCTTTCTTTTTAAATTCTGATTTTGAAATAATTGAAGATTCACGTGCAGTTGTAAGAAACAATGCAGGGAGAGGCTGGGCACAGTGGCTTATGCCTATAATCCCAGCACTTTGGGAAGCCGAGCCAGGGGGATCACTTGAGGCCAGGAGTTCAAGACCAGCTTGGGCAACACAGTGAAGCCTCCTGTATCTAAGAAAGAAAGAAAGAAAGAATACAGAGAGATCGTATGTACCCTTTACCAGTTTGTTCAGCGGTAACACCTTGCAAAACCACAGTACAATTTCACAGTCAGGATATGGACACCACAGATCTTATTCAGACTCCCTAGCTCTCCTTGTGTCCTTGTGTGTGTGTTGCTCATGTGTGTGTGTATATGTGTGTGTATGTATTTAGTTCTATGCAATTTTATCACACAGGTGGGCTTATAGATCCACCATCACAGTCAAGATACAGAACAGCTCCAAGACCATAAGGATTCCTCATCTTTCTTTTTATAACCACACACAGCTCTCTCACACTCCACACCTCACTGTCCCTAACTTCCAGCAACCGTAAATCTATTCTCCATTTCTATACTTTTCTTAGTTCAATAATTTTATATAAGTGGAATCATGCAGTGTGTAACCACTGGGGACTAGCGTTTTTTCACTCAATCTAATTACTTGGAGATTCAACCAAGTTGTCACATGCATCAGTGGTTTGTTCCTTTGTATTTCTGAGTAGTACTCCATGCCATAAATGTCCCACAATTTTTCAAATCATTCACCCTTTAAGCCTTCACCATTTCACTCACCTTTCTGCTATGCCCCGTTTTCATATTTTGATCTAGGACACTTGGTTATTTCCAGTTTGGCCTATTATGAATACAGCTGTTATGAACATTATGTACAAGTTTTTGTGTGTTTCATTTCTCTGGGATGAATGCCAAAGATTAAAACTGCTGGGCTTTATGGTATTTGCACAGTTAGTTTTATTTTAAAAACTGCCAAACTCTGTTTTTCAGAGTAGCCGTATCATTTCACATTCTTACATGAAATATACTAAAGTACTTTTAAGTACAAGAATGTTAATATTTTATTTCAAATTAATTGTCTTACTCTAATGCAAATATCTTTGATTCCTCCACACTTTGAGTGAAGTCTCTTACATACACGACTTCCTTAGGAAGTCAAGGAATGGGAACCAACTTCCATGTCCTTGTTGGTGCTGATAGAAAGAAGAGTAAAGTGGCAGGAAATGAAATGCGACTGACGTTCACGGGGTGACGGATCTGAAAGCCATGAGAGTGTAATCCCCTGAAAATTCATAGAAATCTTGGAGAATCTATTGGATTTCCCACAAGCTGAGAGGTTTCAGTTGATAATGTATAAATCTCAAAGTACAGGGTGTTTTGAACTTATATCTGGTTACAACTAAAATCCAGAATACGTATAAGCCTATTTTTAAACTTTATGATAAAGTGATTGCTTTTCTTCAAATTTTTTTCTGTATTTCTGACCTTTTTGGTCCAAAATAAACTTACGTAATGCTCTAAAACAAGAAAAATAAAGAAAGAGGATTGTAAGGCTTGAAAGAGGAGATTAAGTTTGAATATTTGTACTTGATGTAATCATTTGGATAGAAAAATTAACTGGATCAGCAGAAAAATGTTCAGGACAAGTAAGAGAGGTTTTCAAGTTTGTTGATAGAAGATAAACTTACAAAATTAATATTTCTCAACACCAACAATAGTAAAATAGAAATTATAACATATGATATCATTTGCAATAGTAATAAAAGCTATAAATACACATAATTCATTCTAAACAAAGAATGCCTAATAAAAAAGTAAAGCCAATTAACTAATATGAAATATTTGAATAAGTGGAAAGTCTGCGTTCATAGTTGAGTTGACAACATTGTAAAGCTGTCAGTTCTTCCCAATATAATCTAAATTCAATGCAATCCCAATCAAACCTCCAGTTTCATGTTAGCAACTTGTAAAATCATTCTAAAGCATATATCCAGGTATGAATAAGTTAACTTAAATAACAAAAACAAGGAGGAGGATTTATCCTACAATAGATTCAGACATATTATAAAGGAATAGAAATGAAAATAAGTTTGGTACTGGTATAGAAACAGTAAAAAATATCAATGCAATAAAGTAGAACATGGAAGGACTTGCATATAAATGCAACTTGTTATATGGTAAAAGAAGGTGCCACACGTGTGCCTGTATTCCCAGCAACTCAGGAGGCTGAGGCATGAAAATTGCTTGAACCTGGGAGGCGGAGGCTAGAGTATGCCAAGATCACGCCACTGCATTCCAGCCGAGGTGACAGAGTGTGACTGTCTCAAATAAATAAATAAGATACTACAAACCAACGAGGAAAGGGTAGATTATTCGTTGGTAGAATTGGGCAAAACAGACTCACTATATAGACAAAATTAAAATTAGATCTTTACCCATAGATGTGAAAGTAAAAATTACAAAGGTAATGAGAGCAACCACAGAAGAACAGATTTTACAATATGAGAATATACACAGATTTTTTAAAAAACAGAGCCAAAAATAAAATGGAAGTTCTGTGAAAAATTTATGGGTTTGATTACACCACAATTAAGGATTTGTATTCAATGATCAATGCTATAGACAAAGTTAAGAAACAGCCGATCGAGGAAAGAGAATTTCTTTGGTTTTAAATTTGTACTTAACAGAAAGTTGCGGCGAAAGGCAGGAGAGTTTCTAGTTACATTATACTTAAGCTCTGATGGGAATCGCAAATACTTTATTCCTATCAATTATGATTTTGTTTGTTTATGGTCTGTGTGCCCAAAAGCTATAGAAGGAAAACATCTTATGTATTTATTTATTTATTGACGGTCAGGGATACATGTGCAGAATGTGCAGGTTTGTTACACATGTAAATGTGTGTCATAAGGGTTTGTTGCACAGATTATTTCGTTACCCAGGTATCCATTTGCTATTGTTCCTGATCTTCTCCCTTTTCCTACCCTTCACCCTCCGATAGGCCCCAGTGTGTGGTGTTCCCTTCTATGTGTCCATGTATTCTCATCATTTAGCTCCCACTTATAAGTGAGAACATGTGGTGTTTGGTTTTCTGTTCCTGTGTTAGTTTGCTAAGGATAATGGCCTCCATGTTCCTGCAGAGGACATACTTTCATTCTTTTTTATAGCTGCATAGTATTCCAGGATGTATATGTACCACATTTTCTTTATCCAGTCTGTTATTGATGGGGATTTAGGTTGAGTTCATGTCTTTGCTATTGTGAATAGTGCTGCAATGAACATACACATGCATGTGTCTTTATAAGAGAACAATTTCTATTCCTTTGGGTATATACTCAGTAATGGGATTGCTGGGTTGAATGGTATTTCTGTCTTTAGGTCTTTGAGGAATCTGAGGAAAGATAATTTCTCTATCTAAAACTAAAAATAATATAATATACAAGTAACTCCTATAAATCAAAGATTGAAAATCCATAGCTAAATTGGCAAGAGATCTGAACAGGCAATTTATAAAAGAAGAAACTTTAATTACCATCACTTCTATTAGAAGATGTTCCAATCCAAAACCATTACCCATAGTAATCAGAGAAATGCAAAATAAAACAACAAAACATCACTTTATACCCATCAGAATGCCCACCCGCCACCCACACACAAAAAGTTATTCTGTGGACGTGAGAAGAAACAGGAATTTCCATGTACTGCCAGTGGATGCACAGCCTGGTGAGTGTGTAGCCTGGAGCAGCCTTCTGAAGAACAATCTGGTGAAGCTGGTCAAATCAAGTATGTGCATGCCCTGTGCCTTGGGAGTTTTACTAATGGGTCTATACCCCAAAGAAACTTTCAAACTGAAAGCGAATTATCTGAGGATGCTCATTACAGTATTTAGTAGGCATTGGAAGCAAGCAAGATAGTTGTCTATTACTGTGAGTTAATAGAGATAAAAAAAGTACCATGTTACGGAATGCACAGTCTATATGTCTCTATATAGCAAAATGGAACTTATGCGAATATGATGTACGTACACATGACACTATGCATATTAAAATGCTAACTAAAGATTCAGTTATGCATATTAAAAGCATTAGGGTGGTGGCCTGCAAAGTTAGGGAAGGAGAATGGAATTAGAGACCAACTGCAAAAAAAAAAATAAAACGGTATCCGAGTGTGGGGCCTTGCATGAATCAAAGATGCTTGTAAGCCATGAGATAAGTACAATTAATTTAACATGAGATTTTTCTGTGATCCCTTTATCTTCATTTTCTCTATTCAACTCAATGCTTCTTTTTTTTTTTTTTTTTTTTTAGTTAAAATTAAGTTAAAGGCAACATTTCCCCTGATTATGTTTTTTTATTCTTTAAAACTGGTCCTTTGGCAAAGTTGTAGCTGAAAAATTCAGTGTTTGTAAAATTGAGTTTTTAAACTGGATGAAAACAAATCTAAAATATTGCCCATACAATATTAGTTGAATTGAAATATGTGTTTGCTTAAGCTCCCTAGGGCATGCCTCTCCTATTAAGAATCTCTCATGACAGTTATCTTAACTCCTTGGTCTTCGTGTTAAGATTCTCCCTGTATTTGTGTAATAAAAAGAATGTGAGTTCTACTGGAGACAATAAAATTTCTAATCTCATGGGAAAAGCATTAAAAACTGACATTTGTAATTGAATGTTAGAAGCTTTTTACCTTTTTAAATCCAGAGATCAAAACACGTTGAAGGTTTACTTTGGAATGAGGTTGATCCTGACAGCTTTTATTTTCATTTTGTTGTGTAACCTTTATTTCTTTGTGTCTCACCAGTCATTTTAGGATCTTAGGAGACAAACCTCTTTAGAGGATGCTTGGATACCAGCTTTGTGAAGACTGTGCTGGACTGTGTTTCCTACGGTTTCTTCCTCCCGGTATTTGCCATGTCCTGGTGTGGTGACTATTTCTGCCTGATTACATCTGAGCTAGTCAAAGTGCTCCAGTTTAGATGGCAGAAGACAGTCTTTTAGATCTCTATTAGTTGATCAGCCTAATCAGCCTGGTACAAAGAAACGTTTAGATTCCTTTAAAGTTTCCAAGATTCACATATATCCGTGTGAACTTAGGGTTTATTTTAAATAATAAATAGATTTTCCAAAACCAAGATTTGAAAATTTCAAAAACATTTTTTTCACTATCTTTTTAAAAATGGGAACTCTAGAGTCCTTAATGACGACCACATCAATGACATGAAGGGAATGTTCTGA
This sequence comes from Mandrillus leucophaeus, assembly GCF_000951045.1. Taxonomy (NCBI): domain Eukaryota; kingdom Metazoa; phylum Chordata; class Mammalia; order Primates; family Cercopithecidae; genus Mandrillus; species Mandrillus leucophaeus. The sequence continues at coordinate 1,705,602 of NW_012102077.1, read as the reverse complement.
CCACACCCATGGGTCCCTCATTACAGTTTTTCATTTTAAGATACCTACATCTTAGATCTCTGTATTTATTTCTCTAAAGGGAACCTCCTCCACCTGTTATATGAGTGCTCTCCTGGATTTTGTTCACCAAATGTGTATATTTGAGATTGTTGCCGACAACAGGTTCTTGGGTTATCAATGCAATAAAAATTAAAAATTGACATGAGGCCAAGAGAGTTTTCCCAGATAAGGCTTTACTGGAGCCCATAAGGGAGACAGCATGAGACAGTCAGAATTCCCTGGCTGTCCCTACCGTGCTAAAAATAATTGGAAGGGATTTTTTATTAGACAAAGTGCAGGAACTGACACCAGGAGTAAGGTATGCGGGCTGGGCTAGGTGTTTCTGGGAGGACATTTTAGACGAGATTAACATTTAAATTGGTGGACTTTTAATACTTTTAGTACAGCAGATTGCCCTCCATAATGTGAGTGGGCCTCATCCAATCAGGCCTGAATAGGACAAGGAGATGGGCCTCTTTCCTGCAAGAGAGAATTTTTCAAACACTGCTTTCAGACGTCATCTGAAACATGGACTCTTCCTGGCTCTACAGCAGCTGCCTTTGGACTTAAACTCGGTTCTCTGAGTCTCCAGCCCGCAAATTTCAGACTTGCCAGCCTCTAAAGTCATGTGAGCCAATTCCTTATCACAATTCTCTTTATACATATAGGGAAGCTGGGGTTCAGAGAAGACACACAGCCAGCATGTGGGAGAGATAGGATCCAAGTTCCAGTCCAGATATGCCTGGCTTCAGAGCCTAAGCATTCACTCACTTTTCTCTTTGGCCTCATGAGAAGCTGAAGCATGAGAGAGTGATAGCTCTAGAATTATATGGCTAATATGTTCAGACTGTGTTCCAGCTTCCATCTCTGGCTTAGACTCCATCTCACGATCTCTATGATGTCTTGCTACCATGTTCCTTTTTTCTTGCATTTTGTTTGGAGATAGACAAAGTGCCAATTTAGTAAGGAGGTTCCCAGTGCACAGCAGTAGGGACGATTCAGTCCTCCCTGATTGATAAGAACTGTGAGTGGTGATGGACTATATTACCTGAGAGGCAGCACCCCCCTCCCCACCCCTGTGTCCTCTGTCACCTGTATAAACAAACACAGTGGAAGCCGCTCTCAGGCATTTCAGCAAGATGTGTGGCCTCTGTGAGGTTATCAGCCAAACAATATATTTGGTTTTCAAATCAAGGCATCTGTAAAAGTCAATTTGTCAGACTAATAAATTCAATTTTGAGTCACAAAGCCCTGCAAGAGGATTGGAGCTCTGAATTCTTATTTTTAAATGCTTCATCTCCAGCCCTGAAAGGAAAAGCCCTTTCCTCCCCCTCAAGGGTAAGATTGTCTCATTCTTCTGATTCATATTCAGCTTTCAAGATACAAGGTTTTTCATAGTTCTTTTCCTTTTGAAAGTGGGCGTCTTTTTATCTCAGATTTAAACAATAACTCCACATCCCCAGTGCTTGACTGTTTCTGGAAATCTATTTAATTTCACAAAACAAGTTACCAAAGCATGAACACTTGCCCAATTTCCATTTTAATAGTATCATCTCTACCTAAGTTTGGATTTAGATGAATATAGGCCAATGTCTAGAACATTTGGAATTTCTAACAGTGCTCCTTTGTGGAAAGGATACCTATTTGACCACAAAGCTTTTAATTTCAGGTCCATTTTTGGAATATGCAGGCAAAAATATAAAATTTGAAAATCACCTCTTTCCCCATTGCTTTGGGTTTGTTAGAAAAATGGATGAACAGGATCACAAACATCACAAATTGCCGACACTAAGGAAACAGCAAGAAACTCATTTTGGGTAAAGATTTATGAGGTTTGTGAGACCTCAAGGAAGTCGCTGAGGGCCATCCATTACCTGTGGGCTCAGTGGTTTTTTTCCCTGCCTCCACTGCTTTGCCTAAAATTTTGGTGAAATATATCTTAACCCAGATCTCATGCGCTCAGCTATTAAATTCTCCTTCGCTCCTTTAAGAAAAAGGATACCATGGATTGTTTATAAGCTCATTTGTTTTCTGTCAGGGAGCAATTCAGTACTCAAAGAAGATGTTTTCATGATTTTTAAAAAGCTTTTGCTTTTTACCTTGCTGGGGCTTCCTGAACAATGGGCAGGTGAGGGAACTTGTGGTCAGTTCAAATCCTTGTTCTACAGTTTACTAGCCTAGTAACCTTTAAGATCGAGCTTTCAGGTTCTCTAGCCCTCAATCTTCTCACCTTTGCAGTAGGTGTACTGATAACTCCCAGGATGGTTTTGAAGGATGAATAAGTGCGCACTTACAAAGTTCTTGGCACAGTGTCTGACATAGCCGGTCTCAAGGAAAGGTACTGATATTCCACAAAGCACGTTCATATACATTATCTAACTTTACCTTTACAGTATTCCTATAGGTAGGTGCATCACCTTCCACTATTCCTTTTGTAGAGATAAGAAACTTAGCTAGGTAGTGTTAAATACAGTGCTCAAGGTCACAAAATCAGGAGCAGATATAATATGACATCCCAGATGTCTTGGTTTATTAATATGATTTCTCTCCTTCTGAATCCTTTAACTGGGATAAGAGCGTGGGCCACTGAAGGAAAACCCATCAGCTCTGACAGCATTAAACATAATTTTCTCTACCCAAAAAGGTAAATGGCAATGAACACAGGTTTGCAAAAGTGAAACTAAGTCTAAGTTTGTAGTATGTTTATCTTGTGGTTTTTCAAGGTTTCACTTGTAACCAATTAAATTCTGCTTCTCAGTTTCTTCCCTTGGATTGTGTCTCCCTATGACTATATGTGTCTCTGTGTTCACTTTTTCCCCTGTACTTTTTTTTGTGTGTGTATGGTGTCTTAGTCCATTTTGGATTGCTATAAAAGAATAACTGAGACTTGGTCATTTATAAAGAAAAGAGGTTTATTTGACTCATTGTTCTGCAGGCTCTCCAAGCAGCTTATATTCAACAACAGTAATCTGGTGGGAAAAACACATTTAATAAGGCAGAGATTAAATTTTTTAGAAGAGTTAAGCTGTAAGCTGCTTCAGATCTAATAATGAGGAAATGTTCCCTAACGCTGGTCTGTTCTGAGAAGGTTTGTGTGACCCTCCTTAGACATGCAAGTGTCAGATGCTTCTGGTGAGGCCTCAGGAAGCTTCCAGTCATAGCAGGAAGCAAAGGGGGAGCAGAAGTGTAACATGGTGAGAGAGAGAGCAGAGAGAGGGGAGAAATGCTAGCCCCTTTTAAACAGCTTACTCTTGGAGGAACTATTGGAGTGAGAACTCACTCACCTCCAAAGGAGGGTGTTAATCCATTCATGAGGGATGTATCCTTGCAATCCAAATCCCTCCCACCAGGCCTCTCCTCCCACATTGAGGATCAAATTTCTTTTTTAAAAAAATATTTTATTTTTGTTTTATTTCTTTTTTTTAATAAAAAAGAACGGGATACATGTGCAGAATGTGCAGACTTGTTACATAGATATACACGTGCCATGGTGGTTTGCTGCACCTATTGACCCATCCAGTAAGTTCCCTCCCCTCACTCCACACCCCCCAACAGGCCCTACTGTGTGTTGTTCCCTTCTCTGTGTCCACGTATGTTCAATGTTCAACTCCCACTTATAAGTGAGAACATGCGGTGTTTGGTTTTCTGTTCCTGTGTTAATTTGCTGAGGATGATGGCTTCCAGCTTTATCCATGTCCCTTCAGAGGACATGATCTCATCCTTTTTTATGGCTGAATAATGTTCCGTGGTGTATATGTACCACATTTTCTTTAGAGGATCAAACTTCAGCATGAAATTTGGAAGGGGCAGATATCCAAACTGTACTGTATGAGTTTTCCTGATATTGACCCCACATTCTATCTTCCTGTCTCACTCCCTCAATGAAAAGAAAATTTCTACGTGTATCTTTGATTCACAAAATAGGCATAAAATATCTGTGAACTAAAGCAATGAATAGATTCATAGTTTTTAGAAATTATGACTCATTAAGGGAAGAAGACTTGGGAGAGGGAAATTAAGAGACACAGAGAGAGAGAGAGAGAATGAATGAATGTGCTGGGTAAGACATGGACGAGATGAATAACACCTAGTTCTTGCCCACAGTCAATTTACAGTTCAGTAGTGGGAATAAGTCAGAAATATCTGAAATCCTGAAACTGTTCTGTGTGTTCAGCTCTTTATCAAATGCTCCTAGATTAGATAGAGAAAATACAAGGCATATTTATTGTCCTCAAGGGGCTTATAATTTAGTTGGGGCAATATCTTAAAACATCAGCGAGTATGGTTCTGGTTTTTAAGGAGCTTGGGGATTTTGTTTATTGATAAATGAGTGAGTTCATTCAATGAGCATTCACTGAAAGCCGGTTACTGGAGAAATTCTGTGCTTGGTTCTGAGGATGCTGGGTGCTCCTCAGAATTCTAATCATCTTTTTTTGCACAGAGCTCATATTCAACAAGAGTAATCTGGTGGGAAAAACACATTTAATAAGTCAGAGATTAAATTTTTTTAGAAGAGTTAAGCTGTAAGCTGCTTCAGATCTAATAATGAGGAAATGTTCCCTAACACTGGTCTGTTCTGAGGTTTGTGTGACCCTCCTTAGACATGCAAGTGTCAGGCAAGTAGGCCTTAGATAAAAAATATAATGGCCATGTAATTGTGACTTAACAAACACTGCTACACACACATACAAGAACACACACACAGCCTCTTGGGAGGCACAGGAGTCTGGGAGTTCCAGTGGAAATTTGACCTCACATTTGAGGGACTTCTGAAAGAATAGGGGCATAGAACGCAAATCCCACCCCTGCAATTTAAAGTCAGTGATGGTAGCCTTCTTGGATGGGAGTCTTGTCAACAACAGCTGGTAGAAAAGAACCCCAAAGAACTGGAAGGAAACAATGAGGAGTTTGAGTTGGTGATTCAAGCACACACTCATGGCCTGAGAGTCCCTGGAAAAGGAATGGTTTGGGTACGCATGTGGCTGCTGTGGAAAGCACCTGTGTGTGGGTGCACCCATTCTAACACAGTGATTGTGCTTTGGGGAACTATGGCTGAGGAAGAGAATGTGAACCAAAAAAAATAGACCTCAGTGCTCATTGTGGAGTACAACTATAGCCTGAAAAGGTTATAGAGCACCATACACCCAGCATTAGTTAAATATTCTTCAGGGCAGGGCATATATATATATAAAATTTTTTGAGACAGAGTTTTGCTCTTGTCACCCAGGCTGGAGTGCAATGGTGTGATCTCACCTCACTGCAACCTCCACCTCCAGGGTTCAAGTGATTCTCCTGCCTCAGCCTCCTGTGTTGTTGGGATTACAGGTA
>NW_012102077.1:1691555-1693200 GCF_000951045.1 Mandrillus leucophaeus | reverse complement strand
GGGAGTTGTACAAAGGATGGAAAGGAGAGTTAAAGGGAGGAACACTGGTAAGGAGGTAGTTGAAGTCATCTAGGTGAAATAAAATGGACACGAACTACGGTAGTGGTAATGGGTATAGAAGAGAGACAACAGATTGGAGCTGTAATTATAGGCTACTGAAGGTCTTGGTGATTAATTGGTGGTCTCTTAGAATTTTGTGCACATATCACCATGAGGTCGGAACTAGGAGTGTCTTTTCATTATTTTATTCCCAACACTTGGAACAAGGGTTGGTGTCCAGTATGTATCTAATGAATGGAAGTGCTAGGGCCAGTCAGAAAGAGTAGAGGCTAGGTTAATTCCAAGTGGAGAAATCTAGGAAGACTTCTTGAAAGAAATGTCTCTTGAAATATGAGCGGGATATTGACATACCACTAGCTAGTAAATAGGTACTTCTGAGAGGTGGCATGGAATGAAAGATCAAGACATGGTTGGGTAGACAAATGTATACTAGAGCTGACCATAACCTGCCACAGGACCTCAAAGAAGTCATAGCCCCACATCAAGTGTCTATTTTTTCATTGTTAGAATAAGGAAGTTGATTCAGGTGTCTTAAGGTTTCTCCTAGCTCTAATATTCCATCTGTATTTAAATAATCTGGGATGTTGTCTCTGTCTGTAGAAGGCAGAAGGTAGACTCAGCTGAATAAATGACATTGTTTGGTTCACAGTCATTTGTTGAATTTAACAAGAAGGAGATTAAAGCTGAATGAGGCTAGTCTCTGATCGTGGGAAAACTGAGATCCAGGAAAGTTGGACAAGCTCTGGGCCATTCACCTAAATCATGGTCTCCCCACTCTCAGTCTGTTTCTTATTCCATGACATCCCTTTAAGGTCAGATTTTAGGAGCATTTGACAGAAAAAAGACTAAATCCTCATTCTGTAGTTAAGAGGCAAGGAGAGAGGATTTAATTTCTGGAGGAAGAACACACCGTGATTCAAGTTACTACGTGAATGTGAGCATATATCCCCTATGTATGTTTCTGACTTTTTGAAGTTAAAACAATGTTGGTTTATTTCTAATATATTCCTTTCTTTTCTTTATCTGATCTTTCTTTTTAGTTCTAGTATAATTGCTTTCTGAAGGGAAAATGCCGAGGCATATTGAAGGATAAAATTTTGATCACTGAATGATTTAGGTGATATATTACGTGTAAGAAATGTTGCTATATTAAAAGTCCCTGGGGAGCCCTCTCATTTATTCAAAACAAAGAATAGAAAAGTCTTACATGATCTAATGGAATCTCTCAGGGTGAATCACATCTATAAAAATATTTTCTTGTATTGGAGGAATAGGATATCGTAGGCAGAAAAAATGATATCAGCAGAAACAGTGGGATCCAGAAATTAGATGAAAAGAATGCAAAATGTTCTAATCTATTTCATGCCATAAAATCGTTTCCCATGATCAGAGAAGGTGAACCTGGCTTGGAGAATAAATCTGATCTTGACAGTGGAATGGTACCAAGTACCTTACTAGCTCAAAAGGTGGTGCAAATTTAATGAGACAAATGCTGGTTTCTCGTCATCACATTAACTTTGCTCAGCTATATGACTGCAGAATTTGCCCTGACCTTGCACCCACTGTTTGAAAATGTTATAGGTCC
>NW_012102077.1:1686038-1689260 GCF_000951045.1 Mandrillus leucophaeus | reverse complement strand
TGAGGCTTGTTTTTATGCTTTGGTAGATCATATCTAAAGTGATAGTTTAGCCCTATTATTTAAGCATGGTCCTCTGGTTATTCTGCTGAATGGTCACAGAGATCATGAGGGCTCTCCATTATGGCCAGTGGGAATTCAAATGATTCCCAGCCCCTTGTAACCTCTGAGAGCTATGGAACTCACAGCAACCCAGTTGGGGTTACTCTTTGCCTTGTGGGCTTTTACCCTTTTTATATACATCATGGTATTAGCCAAAGATTAGAAAGGATTCCAGTGAAGATGATCGAATCTCTTTTCCTGGCTGTTTCTTTCTTCTCTGAAAATTTGCCTGGTAACTCCCAGTCATCTCCCTGAATTCTGAAATCTGCCTCTGCTTGGCAAGTCCACAGCGCTCTGTTTGGGATTCCCTGCACTGTTTCGTGGTCTACAACATGCCCCCGTGGAGAGCAGAGGTCATCATGGGACTCACGTTATTTGTTTCACTTCTCTCGGGGATCTCAGTCCTGTGTTGCTTGTAGTTCAATACCTGAAAACAGTGGTTTTATATTATATTCGTCTGTTCTCATGCTGCTGATAGAGACATGTCTGAGACTGGGCCATTTTTTTAAAAAAAGAGGTTTAATGGACTCGTAGTTCCACAGGGCTGGGAAGGCCTCACAATCATGGTGGAATGCAAAAGGCACATGTTTTATTTTTTTTTTTATTCCAAGACAGAGTCTTTCTCTGTCACCCAGGCTGGAGTGCATTGGCACGATCTCAGCTCACTTCCACCTCCACCTCCCTGGTTCAAGTGATTCTCCTGTCTCAGCCTCCCGAGTAGCTGGGATTACAGGTGCATACCATCACTCCCAGCTAATTTTTGTATTTTTGGTAGAGACGGGGTTTCACCAGGTTTGCCAGACTGGCCTCGAACTCCTGATCTTGTGATCCGCCCACTTTGGCCTCCCAAAGTGCTGGGATTACAGGCAGGAGCCACTGCGTCCAGCCAAAAGTCACATCTTACATGGTGGCAGACAAGAGAGAATATGAGAGCCAAGTGAAAGAGGAAACCCCTTATAAAAGCATCAGATCTAGCAAGACTTTTTCACTACCGTGAGGATAATATGGGGGGAACCTCCCCCATGATTCAGTTGTCTCCCACTGGTCCCTCCCACAACACGTGGAAATTATGGGAGCTGCAATTCAAAATGAGATTTCAGTGGGGACACAGTGAAACCATATTTTATATATTTGTATATTTTTTCCAGTTTTCTGTTGTTTAAGGTGTGAAGGTAACGCCAGTGCCTAATATACTCCTGCATATCTAAAAACCAAATATACATATAATATGTAATATTTCCTAGCTCTGTGCATTTTAAGGGTCTAAAAGCAACGACATCCCAGTAGCAATGAACATAGTTATTGCTCAGATTCTCTTTTCTAAATATCACTCTCAGTAAAAAACAACAACAATGGCAGAAAAGAAAAGAAACAAAACAGGGTTCCTTGGACAAATGCCTGATTCGAGATGTGAGGCAAAATACAAAGGGATCATGGTACATTTGGTGCCTTCCCCGAAGTAAGAAGCACTCAAGAATGAATGGAATGTATCAAAAGGACACAGAGCCAGTTTCAAAGAGCTCCCACTGGGTTGTCCCAAATTTGGGACAATCTGGACATCACAAACAATAATGATTATAATTGGTTTTAAATATCCAATAAAAGAAGAATCCATGAATTCATGGCAGTACTAAAAGAAAAGGGTGGGGGTGGGGAGTGAGGGTAAGCATTTATTGACAGAAGAATGATGATTGATAAATGTGAAATAATTATTTGGTTGAAAAATTATCATTTTCAGCCACTAATAATCAACTCTGGCAACTTCATTAACAAATGTTAAAACCATTGGGTTAATGGCCAGGCACAGTGGTTCATGTCTGCAATCCTAGCACTTTGGGAGGCTGAGGTGGATGAATCACCTGAGGTCAGGAGTTCGAGACCAGCCTGGCCAACATGGTGAAACCCCGTCTCTACTAAAAGCACAAAATTAGCTGCTCCTGTAGTCCCAGTTACTTAGAAGGCTGAGGCAGAAGAATCGCTTAAACTCAGGAGGCGGAGGTTGCAGTGAGCCGAGATCGTGCCACTGCACTCCAGCCCAGTCAACAAGAGCAAGATTCCATCTCAAAAATAAAAAAAAAAAGGAAAAAAAAACCCTCAGCAATAGTTGACATTATTGGGACAGTTAGGGAAAATTAAACATAGACTATAATATTACACGTATTACCGTATAATTTCTTAAGTTTGATCCGTAGGAGAATGTCTTTGTTCTTGATACACACTGAAGTATTTAAGGGCAAAGTGTCACAATGATTACTTTCAAATGGCTCAGAAATCACAGTATTAGGTGGATGAATAAGTGTGATTTTCCAGGCCTGGATCAGGTGCTTACATACCTGGGGCTAGAGTCAGCCCCACAGAGCCAAATATCCTGAGGATGAAAGCTACCAGAAAAAAAATAACTGGGCAACCAAATAGATGTTCACTACTTAGAGAATGGGTATTCAGTCTCATATTTCACCAAGATCCCTTGGGAGTTGTACAAAGGATGGAAAGGAGAGTTAAAGGGAGGAACACTGGTAAGGAGGTAGTTGAAGTCATCTAGGTGAAATAAAATGGACACGAACTACGGTAGTGGTAATGGCTATGGAAGAGAGACAACAGATTGGAGCTGTAATTAGAGGCTACTGAAGGTCTTGGTGATTAATTGGTGGTCTCTTAGGATTTTGTGCACATATCACCATGAGGTCAGAACTAGGAGTGTATTTTCATTATTTTATTCCCAACACTTGGAACAAGGGTTGGTGTCCAGTACATATCTAATGAATGGAAGTGCTAGGGCCAGTCAGAAAGAGTAGAGGCTAGGTTAATTCCAAGTGGAGAAATCTAGGAAGACTTCTTGAAAGAAATGTCTCTTGAAATATAAGCGGGATATTGACATACCACTAGCTAGTAAATAGGTACTTCTGAGAGGTGGCATGGAATGAAAGATGAAGACATGGTTGGGTAGACAAATGTATACTAGAGCTGACCATAACCTGCCACAGGACCTCAAAGAACTCATAGCCCCACATCAAGTGTCTATTTTTTCATTGTTAGAATAAGGAAGTTGATTCAGGTGTCTTAAGGTTTCTCCTAGCTCTAATATTCCATCTGTATTTAAATAATCTGGGATGTTGTCTCTGT
>NW_012102077.1:1683057-1684913 GCF_000951045.1 Mandrillus leucophaeus | reverse complement strand
TGCTGGTTTCTCGTCATCACATTAACTTTGCTCAGCTATATGACTGCAGAATTTGCCCTGACCTTGCACCCACTGTTTGAAAATGTTATAGGTCCTAGTAGTCCAGACAAAATTATGGGTTGAAAACAACCCAGGGATGTTTCCTCACAATGGGTTTTTAGCCAACGTCTTCACATTTGTTTGATTTCCTGTTTCCTTACGTACAAGACATATTTACTGACCATTTCCTCCTCTTTTTTTTTTTTTTGGCAGAAACCTTTACTCCCCCACCTCATTTTCCTGTCCCATGTATATTACAGACTGGAGTTCCAAACACTGATTATGACAAAACTTTTTAACCAGCAGAGTTCTTTCAGGTCAGAAGTCAGGAAAACGACCTTTAGAAACTGAACAGACATTTAGGAAATATTAGTTGGTTTCTTATTTAGTTTCACCAGTAAGAGGTGCTGGTGGGGGGAATAGTAGATAGAAGATGGGGAGAAGCTGTAGTTCTCTCTCTTGCTCTTGCTCTCTTCCTTCTACTGCTGTCTTCTTCTTTTTCTGGAAGCATCTCCTCCAAGCTCCTGGCTTCTGAGGCCCTCTTAGGTTCCTGCAGCCCTAGGGGTGGTGCCTAATCTCTGGGTTATCTCATCTTCTCCTTTGTAATGTTTCCACTTCTCCAGCTGGATGGGAAGGGGCTAGAAATGGAGAAGAGTGGGCACACAGGTTTATTTAATTATTTAACATTAGTAATAGTACAATCCCCTACTGAGGGGAGGTACTACACATGCTCATTGTAGTAGCATGCATAGGTTGAAATACTGACCATAATGGTTTAGTAAAGCTATGTGTAATTTATCAATAATATGATTGCATTCCTCTAAGTTCCCAGTTTAAGGGTCCATTTAGGCAATATGGGCTGAAATAGCAACCTTAGCAGGCTCCAGACTACCCAGAAAACATGCTAACTAAAGTCTGGGATGGCTCAGTGAGTGACACCCTAACGAGAAGCCATGCTACAAAATTACTTTCCAAAAAGACTCATTGAAAAAAAATAACTTTTGAGTGAAATACAATTAATGTCAGAAAACCAGCACCAAGATTTCACTTGTAACCCTCTGCATCCTAGTCATGATTATAGGTTTTACCTTTCTCACCCTCTTCCTCCAGCGGCTGCTGGTTGATCCTCTGTCCCCAAGGCCTAGGGCTTCCAGAGTGTCCTTGGGTTGCTGACAGTTTCTCAAAGAAGCGATTTACCTGAGGCCTGTTTCTCCATAGGTTTATCTGGATTTTTATTAAAAAATATAGTGTTGTCTGTAAATTACACTTAAATAAGATTCTTTAATTTTCAAAGGACATTTTCATATATTTATTTACTTATTTATCTTTTTTAGAGACAGGGTCTTGCTCTGTGGCTCAGGCTGGAGTGCAGTGGTACAGTCATAGCTCACTGCAGCCTCGACTTCCTGGGCCCAAGTGATCCTCCCACTCCAGCCTCCCAAGTAGCTGGGACTACAGGTGTGTGTAACCAAGTTCAGCTAACTTTTTAAATTTTTTTGTAGAGATGGGGTCTCTCTCTGTTGCCCAAGCTAGTCTTGAACTCCTGGTTTCAAGCAATCCTCTAGCCTCAGTTTTCCAAAATGTTGAGATTACAGGCATGAGACACTGTGCCCAGCCACATTTTCATATCTTTTTTTACCCATCCCTGGGAAGAAGGTAGAGCACATTACCCCCTGCCCCGAAGCCTTTAGGGATGGATTCCCTATTGTGGCAGCCCTGAAGGCTTTGGGGCTGAAGGTAATGTAATTACATCTGGGAAGAGGCATCTGGCTGCAGGAAGATACTGGCGTAGAGAGGTCAGTGGGGACTCTCCCATG
>NW_012102077.1:1678195-1682762 GCF_000951045.1 Mandrillus leucophaeus | reverse complement strand
GCACAGAACAGTTATTTCTAGGAGGAGTACACTGGTGGAAGTACTTATGAAAACTTTTCTGTACAGCATAGAATTAAGACCATACGGCCGGCTGGTTTTACTGTTTTAATGTTGACATTAAAATGAACAAGTGTATTTGTTCTCCCTAGCCTTCAACGATTTTAAAAATAATCATAACACCTAGATAATTACTTGAACTCTACACACTTAACTTTGTACAAAATAACCATGCAAAGTTGGATAATATTTTTGCATGATGACATTAAAAGTAGTAATTATATGGTTCGGTGATATTTTTAGAAATCATAAACATTCCTCCTTTATGCATATACAGGGAAAACCAAAACAATGCCAGGAATTTGGAGTCTATACAAAGTTAGATAGATCCTATCCAAAAACTACTTACTCAGAAGGAAAGCAAATGAAGATATGGATCAAGACAGCATTTATGTCTCATTACTTTACTCAGGCAGAGATCCAAGCACATAGCTGTGGTCATCTGCACAACATCATTTGGGGAGAAATAGAAAGTTGAGAGACTAAGAGACCCTCCTGCTACCTTGCTTCTCTACCTGATGCCCGAAATGCTCCTGTGTGCTTAATACATGCCCTCCTTTTCAGCAGAGTTTCTTAACGGTGGCCCTTTCGACACTTCAGGTCAGATAATTCTTTGTAGGAGGCCAACTTGTGCACTGTGAGATGTTCTGCTGCATCCCTGGCCTCTGCCCTCTGAATGTCAGTAGCGCTTCTCCACCCCCAAGTTGTGATAACCAAAAACGTCTCCAGACATAGCCAAATGTGTTCTTGGAGGTAAAATCAGCCCTGGTTGACAACTGCTGCCTTAAAGATAAATGCCACTGTGGGCTGTCATTCGGTCTCTTTGTCATGAAAGGACCAGGGAGAGCTGGTCTGGCTAAAGAGAAGGGAAGACTGAACAGCAAGACCCAGGGAGAGTTTACAGAGGCACCTCACAGAAAAGGTGATAAAGAGAAAGTGCAGAATGCTTGTAGATAAGAAGAGAATGAGCACACACTTTGCCAAGGATGTGTGCTGTATGGGGAGCTTGCCACCCTACAGTGATATGGCTCAGAGCTGACTGGGGCTGCCTGCGACATATTTATAGGCAATGCTGCTTTGTGTGTGGCAAATGTTATGAGCTACCTTTACACAACCTTAGCTTGCTTTGGGTGGACTGGTGGGAATTTTGTGGCTCATTTGGTGGCATTCACTGAAGTATGAAGTTAGAATTGCAATCACTGGAACTGCACTGCCTGGGTTTCAAATCCCAGCCACGCCACTTAATAATTATGTCTCCCTGACTATCTGTAAAATGGAAGAACCATTATATGTGCTAAGTCAACTCAAGCTGCCATAACAAGTACCACAGACTGGGTGGCTTAAACAACAGACATTTATTTTCTCATTGTTCTGGAGACTGAAAGTCCTAGATCAAAGTCTGGCAGGGTTGTTTCTGGTGAAGGCACTCTCTTAGTCCATTTGCATTGCTATAAAGGAATACTTGAAGTTGGGTAATGTACAAAGAATAGAGGTTTATTTGGGTCATGGTTCTACAGACTGTTCAAGAAGTATGGCACCAACATCTGCTTCTGATGAGGACCTCAGGCTGCTTCCACTCATGGTGGAAGGCACAGGGAAGCTGGTGTGTGCAAATTACATATGGCAAGAGAAGGGGTAGAGGAGGTGCTGGATTCTTTAACAATCAGCTGTCTTTGGAACTAATAGAAGAACTCACTCTCTTCCCCCAACTCCAGGGAGGTGATTAATCTATTCATGAGGGTTCCATCCCCATGACCTAAACTCCTCCCATTAGGACCCACCTCCAACTTTGGGGATCAAATTTCAACGTGAGACTTGGAGGAGACAAACATCCAAACTATTGCAGGCTGTTTCCAGGCTTGTAGGTGGCTGCCTTCTTGCTATTGCTTCACATGGCCTTTCTTTGGTGTGTGCATGTACAAAGAGCAAACAGGTGTCTCTTTTTATATGGATACTGATATGACTGCGTGTTTTGCCCCCACCCAAATCTCATGTTCAATTGTAATCCCCGATGTTGGAGATGAGGCCTGATGGGAGGTGATTGGATCATGGGAGTGGATCCTTCATGAATGATGTATTAGTCCATTTTCACACTGCTAATAAAGACATACCTGAGACTGGGTAATTTATACAGGAAAGAGGTTGAATGGACTCACAGTTCCACATGGCTGGGGAGGTCTCACAATCATGGCAGAAGGCAAGGAGGGCAAGTCACATCTTACATGGATGGCAGCAGGCAAAGAGAGAGCTTGTGCAGAGAAACTCCCCCTTATAAAACCATCAGATCTTGTATGACTTATTCACTGTCATGAGAATAGCATAGGAAAGACTCACCCCCATGATTCAGTTACCTCCCACAGGGTCCCTTCCATAACGTGGGAATTGTGGGAGCTACAATTCAAGATGAGATTTGGGTGGGGACACAGCCAAACCATATCAAATGGTTTAGCAACATCCCTTGGTGGTGTTCTTGTGACGGAGTTCTCACGAGATCTGGTTGTTTAAAACTGTGTGGCACTTCCCACCTCTCTCTCTTCCTCCTGCTCCAGCCATGTGAAGATACCTGCTTCAGCTTTGCATTCCACCATGAGTAAAAGCTCCCTGAGACCTTCCAGCCATGCTTCCTGTACAGCCTGTGAACTGTGAGTCAATTAAATCTCTTTTTTAAAAAATGGACTAATACAGACATTAATCCTAAGGGATCAGGGCCCACCCTTATGCCGTCACTGAACCTTAATTACTTCCTTAGAGACCCTCATCTCCAAATGCAGCCACACAGGGCTTAGGGCTACAGCATATAAGTCTGGGGGAATACATTCAGTTCATAACACCTACTTCATAGGGTATTGTGAGGATTGAGTGATTTAATACATGTAAGCCCTTTGAACAGTGTCTTGAGTAAGCATTGAGTATTATTGTAGCTTCATGGGTTTGTTGTTTATTGTGGTTCCTAATGAAGCATGGAACATCATCGCGACCCTGACTCAGGTTTACTAGATGGATAAGGCAGGGACCAAATGGCTTCCTCCAAACAATCTCAGGATAAATTCGGAGAATTTGGACTCTGCTAAGGGGACAGATGTATCTTCTGGGAACAAGAAAGCTAATATTTGGGTAAAAAATGAGAGAGCCTTGAGGATTAGTTTGCCTTCATTAAATTGACCTGAACTCCACTTATATATATCACATAAAACTTTCTGATAAGAAACAAGTACATTCTGATTTCTTCTATGACATTTGTGTCTCCCCAAGGTACAAATAAGCCTGGGAGAATTCTATTATTTCAAATACAAAAAAAATCAGACAGGTGTCAAATAAAGTTCTTGTACAAGTAGATATCCTTGGTTATAGACTTTTTTAAAAAAAAAAATGCAATTTAGGGATCACAAAGTGGTACAATTTGAGGAGTAAAGATAGTCCACTCAAACGATTTCCCGTGGAACCTAGTACAGCGCTAGAAATACTATCATCAGCAACTTATTCGTTTTCAGAAAACATGTCCCCATTACAGGAGTCTGCAAATTCTCCTGGGCCCAATATTATGTCACTGAAACCTAGTGCAAATTGAAAATTTCTTCCCTGAGTCACTGGGGCTGCTTCATGGGTCTCCATGAAGGACAAAGCTGAAGCGATGACAGAGGGGATATATCTGCAGGAGTCCGGCTTTGCCAGATTCACAATTAATTTAGGGCAGTTTTCCTATGTAGTTTCTCCTTCTGCCCTAAAGAAGAGAAACTCTTTAAGTCAGTTGAATTCTTAGTGTGGCTTAGATGCAGCCTCCTTAGTTTCTGACCAAAGTTGTATACCTGGGCCCCCAGACAAATTCATGATAAGGTTCTCTCTCTACTTCTCTGTGGATGCTTCTGAAGTTTTTGAGCAGCAGGACCCCTCCAAAATTGAGGGCCTCTACAAAGACTCCATGTTTACCTACTTTGGCGTCCAGCAATATTGTCTAGATCACTGCAAATTATTCTGGAGGCAGAGGAGCTTTTTCTAATAATCTTGCCTAAGGGTCATCTAATTCCCTGGGAGAAAGTAACCTCATTTGACTTCGTGTTCCATTAGAGTTCAGACATGCGACGGCTCTTTCACGCTACTTAGTCATATTTTAGGTTCATTCAGATTTGGAGGAATCCTAATTAACAGAGAGATCACCCAAGATGATATTTTTTGAGAGTCTCTTATCCTTGATGCCATGAAGGTAGAGAACCATTTAGTAATCCTTGAGTGGATTGGAAGAGTTAGTGCTCCTTCAAGTGAACCCCTAAGGAAGACTCAGAAAAGACGCCGTTGAAATGAGAACGACACCAGCATCTTGATGTTTGGGTTGGCACTGGAGCTGATGAATCCTCAAAATGCCACACTCTATAAACACACTCACTTACATCCCCTACCACACACACATGCACACTAAAACCTTTGAGATGTATGTTCTGTTTCATTCCCATTTTACAGGTGACAAAACAGAGACACAGAAATGACTTGTCCAATCCCACACAACTTGGACTAT
>NW_012102077.1:1675875-1678145 GCF_000951045.1 Mandrillus leucophaeus | reverse complement strand
CCTTATGCCGTCACTGAACCTTAATTACTTCCTTAGAGACCCTCATCTCCAAATGCAGCCACACAGGGCTTAGGGCTACAGCATATAAGTCTGGGGGAATACATTCAGTTCATAACACCTACTTCATAGGGTATTGTGAGGATTGAGTGATTTAATACATGTAAGCCCTTTGAACAGTGTCTTGAGTAAGCATTGACTATTATTGTAGCTTCATGGGTTTGTTGTTCATTGTGGTTCCTAATGAAGCATGGAACATCATCGCGACCCTGACTCAGGTTTACTAGATGGATAAGGCAGGGACCAAATGGCTTCCTCAAAACAATCTCAGGATAAATTCGGAGAATTTGGACTCTGCTAAGGGGACAGATGTATCTTCTGGGAACAAGAAAGCCAATATTTGGGTAAAAAATGAGAGAGCCTTGAGGATTAGTTTGCCTTCATTAAATTGACCTGAACTCCACTTATATATATCACATAAAACTTTCTGATAAGAAACAAGTACATTCTGATTTCTTCTGTGACATTTGTGTCTCCCCAAGGTACAAATAAGCCTGGGAGAATTCTATTATTTCAAATACAAAAAAAATCAGACAGGTGTCAAATAAAGTTCTTGTACAAGTAGATATCCTTGGTTATAGACTTTTTTAAAAAAAAAAATGCAATTTAGGGATCACAAAGTGGTACAATTTGAGGAGTAAAGATAGTCCACTCAAACGATTTCCCGTGGAACCTAGTACAGCGCTAGAAATACTATCATCAGCAACTTATTCCTTTTCAGAAAACATGTCCCCATTACAGGAGTCTGCAAATTCTCCTGGGCCCAATATTATGTCACTGAAACCTAGTGCAAATTGAAAATTTCTTCCCTGAGTCACTGGGGCTGCTTCATGGGTCTCCATGAAGGACAAAGCTGAAGCGATGACAGAGGGGATATATCTGCAGGAGTCCGGCTTTGCCAGATTCACAATTAATTTAGGGCAGTTTTCCTATGTAGTTTCTCCTTCTGCCCTAAAGAAGAGAAACTCTTTAAGTCAGTTGAATTCTTAGTGTGGCTTAGATGCAGCCTCCTTAGTTTCTGACCAAAGTTGTATACCTGGGCCCCCAGACAAATTCATGATAAGGTTCTCTCTCTACTTCTCTGTGGATGCTTCTGAAGTTTTTGAGCAGCAGGACCCCTCCAAAATTGAGGGCCTCTACAAAGACTCCATGTTTACCTACTTTGGCGTCCAGCAATATTGTCTAGATCACTGCAAATTATTCTGGAGGCAGAGGAGCTTTTTCTAATAATCTTGCCTAAGGGTCATCTAATTCCCTGGGAGAAAGTAACCTCATTTGACTTCGTGTTCCATTAGAGTTCAGACATGCGACGGCTCTTTCACGCTACTTAGTCATATTTTAGGTTCATTCAGATTTGGAGGAATCCTAATTAACAGAGAGATCACCCAAGATGATATTTTTTGAGAGTCTCTTATCCTTGATGCCATGAAGGTAGAGAACCATTTAGCAAACCTTGAGTGGATTGGAAGAGTTAGTGCTCCTTCAAGTGAACCCCTAAGGAAGACTCAGAAAAGACGCCGTTGAAATGAGAACGACACCAGCATCTTGATGTTTGGGTTGGCACTGGAGCTGATGAATCCTCAAAATGCCACACTCTATAAACACACTCACTTACATCCCCTACCACACACACATGCACACTAAAACCTTTGAGATGTATGTTCTGTTTCATTCCCATTTTACAGGTGACAAAACAGAGACACAGAAATGACTTGTCCAATCCCACACAACTTGGACTATGGACCTAAGCTTTGAGCACAGACAGCATGGTTCCAGCATTCGTGCTTGTAATCATGGCTTCACATGGCTGGTCACCGGAAGACGCTACACATCTTTGCTCTTTTCCTTTCACCCCTCTGACCAGGAGAGAAGAGAAGGAAGAGGATAAAGATTTGGGGGCTCCCTGCTTGGTAGCAGTGGTACCAACATAGATACTGGAGTGGACTCCAGTATCTTCCCACAGCCAGATGCCTGTTCCCAGATCTAATCACATTACCCCCAGCCCCAAAGCCTTATGGGAGGCTTATTGTTAAATGTTCCACCTTGCTTCCCGGGGATGGGTAAAGTAAGATTTGAAAGTGTGGCTGGGCACAGTGGCGCATGCCTGTAATCTCAAGCACTTGCTTTGCTTTAGCAAAGTGACACCTGCACAGTTCATCACCGACAGGAGGGAGAAGAGTGGGGACGTTCAGAAATGCAAGTTGTCGGCCGGA
>NW_012102077.1:1660337-1674890 GCF_000951045.1 Mandrillus leucophaeus | reverse complement strand
GGTCTTGAACACCTGACCTCAGTTTATCTGCTTGCCTCAGCCTCCTAAAGTGCTGGGATTACAAGTGCAAGCCAGCGCACCTGGCCCTTCTTACAATTCTTCACAAACTCTGCACTATTTTCATTTTTCCAACTGGGAAAGAATCTACACCGGCACTAATGTGAAAAGGCAAAAATGGAAATAAGAGGTAGGAAAGAGTCTATTGTGTATACAGCAGAGTGACCCCATTACAATCCCAGTTCTACCCTTATTCACTGTGAGCTTGAGCAAGGCAATTAACCTCTCAGTGCCTCAGTTTCCTCACGTATAGCAGGTGAAGATAATAGAGGTATTTACTTCACAGGTTTTTTTGTTTTGTGTTTGAGATTGGGTCTCACTGTGTCTCCCAGGCTGCAGTACAGTAGAGCAGTCATGGCTCACTGCAGCCTCAACCTCCTATGCTCTGGCAGTTCTCCCACTTCAGCCTCCCAAGAAGCTGGGACTACAGGCACGTGCCACCATGGCCAGCTAATTTTATTTTTGTACAGATGGGGTCTCACTACGTTGCCCCGGCTGGTCTTGAACTCCTTGTCTCAAGCAAACCTCCTGCCTTGAACTCCCAAAGTTCTGGGTTTACAGGTATGAGCCACCATGCCTGGCCTCATAGATTTTTTTTTAATTTAACTTTTTTCAGTCAAGGGACCCTGTACCTTCTCTCATAGGGTTTTTTTGTGAGGGTTAAATGGGTTATGATATATAAAGCAGTTAGACTAGTACTCAGAATATATTATTACTGAAACAGGAACAAAAGTATGAATATACACTGCAGATATAGCCATATACCTAGAGTACCAATAATTTACTCAAAGACCATTAGAAGTGATGCATGAGTTTAGTAAAATAACTAAATTCAAATTAATCTCAAAAAATCAAGCTTTTAAAATAATTCAGCAATAACCATTCTTATGAGCTGAATTATGTCACCTCTAAATTCATATATTGATGTCCTAACTCCCAGTATCTAAAAATACAGAAGTGGTTGGTTTTGGAATTGAGTCCTGGGTACAGGTTGGCAGATTTTTGACATGCGCATTAGAAAAAGCCTACATTACCTTGAACAGGCTGTTGGTAGAAATATGGACATCAGTTTGGGTGCAGTGGTTCATGCGTGTAATCCCAGCACTTTGGGAGGCAAGTGGATCACTTGAGCTCAGGAGTTTGAGACCAGCCTGGCTAATATGGTGAAATCTTGTCTCTACCAAAAATACAAAAATTATCCAAGTGTGGTGGCGGGCACCTGTAATCCCAGCTACTCAGGAGTCTGAGACAGGAGAATCATTTGAACCCAGGAGGTGGAGGTTGCCGTGAGCTGAGATCATACCACTGTATCCAGCCTGGGCAACAGAGCAAGACTCTGTCTCCAAAAAAAATAATAAAAATAAAAAAAAATAGAATATTAAAGGTGCTTCTGGCAAGGCCTCAAACACTGGAGGGAAGGCGAGCCTTGCTATCATGTGGCAAAAGATGACTGAGCTGTATTCTATTATTTTGTGGAAGGAAGAACTTGTAAGTGATGAACCTTGATATTTAACTGAGAAGATTTCAAACAAAGTGCTGAAGGGGAAAGGGGAGGCCTAGTTTCTCCTTGCTGCTTATAGTAAAATGTGAAAGGATAGAGATAAATTGAGAAAAAGAAATGGTCAGGCAAAAAGGAACCAGAGCTTGAAGATTTAGAGTTCTCAGCCTGTGCAAATTGTTTTTCATATTTAAAAATATTTATTGGCCAGGCGCAGTGGCTTATGCCTGTAATCCCAGCGCTTTGGGAGGCCGAGGCCAGCGGATCACCTGAGGTCAGGAGTTCAAGACCAGCCTAGCCAACATGACGAAACCCTATCTCTATTGTAAACACAAAAATTAGCCGGGCATGGTGGTGTGCGCCTGTAATCCCAGCTACTCAGGAGGCTGAGGCAGGAGAATCGCTTGAACCCGGGAGGCAGAGGGCACAGTGAGCTGAGATTACACCATTGCACTCCAGCCTGGGCAATACAGTGAGACCCTGTCTTAAAAAAAAAATTACTGTATTTTTTAAAATTTTAGTTTTGGGGATACTTGTGAAGATTTGCTGCATAGGCTACATTGAATGATGCTGAGGTTTGGGCTTCTATGGGTCCTGTTACCCAAATAGTAAACATAGTACCTGATAGGCAGTTTTTCAACGTTTTCCCTCTCTTCTCCCTCCCCGATTTTGGAATCCCCAGTGTCTGTTGTTTCCACGCTTGTGCTCATGTGTGCTCAGGGTTTAGCTCCCACTCATAAGTGAGAACGTAGGGTATTTGATTTTTGGTTTCTGCATTAACTCACTTAGGATAATGGCCTCCAGCTGCATCCATGTTGCTGCAAAGGTCATGATTTCATTCTTTTTTATGTCAGCTTATCCATATTGAAAAAGATGAGAAAGGGTGTTCTGGAGAGAACACCGAGTGTGTGGCTGGACCACGCTTTGATATAGAAATGATGAGTGTGACTCATGGATCCAGTCAGTAATGTCAGCAGAAATGCTATCAGCTTGAACTGAAGGGAACAAAGACAGAATGAAATGAAATAATTCTGTCTAACTTCGGGGATTTCTACAGGACAGGCCAATACAGCTATCTGGCTACAAACATGCACTATTTTTCAAGAAAGGGAAGAATAACCATGAAGGTGATTTAGAGATTAGTAGGACTACCACTGCCACCGTGAGCCCAGAGGGCAGAGGCTAGGGGGACAGAGTTGTCACCTCCTTGGTTCCAGAGGGCAGGTTAGCTCCTCAGTTTCACTGGGGCAGGTTGCTGCCTCCAGGCTGAGGGGATGGGGCCATCACTCCGGCGGGCCCAGAGCTGGGGATGCCAGCTTTGTGGGTCTGGAGGATTGAGATTGGGGTCAAAGAGGATTCTCCTTGAGTTTTAACGTTTAATAAAATTTGCCTCGGTTTTAGACCTGGTTGGGACCTCTTTTTCCTTTCTGAGTTTTTCCTTTTGGAATGGAAATGTTTATTCGATGCCTGTCTCACCATTGTATTTTGGAAGCAGATAACTTGTCTGGTTTTGCAGGTTTACAGCTGAAGGGGAATTTTGCCGGGGGATGAATCATATCTCCAATCTCACCCATACCTAATTTAGATGGTATTTAGGTGAGATTTGGGACTTAAGAGTTGATGCTGGCAAGTCTTAGCTACTTTTGGTGCTGTTAAGATGGGGTGAATGCATTTTGCATACAGAAAAACATGAATTTAAGAGGCCAAGGACCAGAATGTGATGGATTGAATGGTGCCCCTTCCCAAATTTATATGCTGAAGTCCTAACCTGCACTAACTCAGAATGTGACTGTATTTGGAGATGAGGCTTTTAAAGAGATAATGAAGGTAAAATGAGGTCATATGTGTGGGTGGACTATAATCCAATTGACTGTGTCCTTATAAGAAAAGGAGACTGGGACACAGACAATACCGAGACAGAGAGGTGCCCTGTGAAGGCACAGTGAGAAGGTGGCCATCTGTAAGCCAAGGAGAGAGGCCTCAGGAGAAATCAAACCTGCCAACACCTTGATCTTAGACTTCTAGCCTCCAGAGCTGTGAGAAAATACATTTCTGTTGTTCAAGCCTTCCAGTCTGTGGTATCCTTCCCTAGCAAAGTAATACAACCAGTTAGAAAATATAATGGGAAACTATCATTTAAAGCAGCCAGTAGTTCTATGGTGTCAGAGCAAAGCTCTTGAGAGCAGAGAGCATTGCTTCTTTAATACGGGGCCTCACATGGTCACTTAGGCCCTCCTGAAGCAACTGTGAATGCCCACATTATTATGAAAATAATCCATCAGCTTTTGATTTTTGCTCCTCTCCTAACAGAGGCTCCTCTGAGGGTCTCCCACGTTCTCATTGTCATCCCAAAGCTGCTGTGCTTAGGGAACTGCTGTTCCACATTTACTTTCTGGAAGATAGCTTTGCCTCACATTTGCAAAGCTGAAAGGTTCATATGGGGTTTCTCTCGGTGAAAACAATAAAGCTGACCCAAGGGAGTACTAGAATCTCAGCATTCCAAGAGATGGCGGGGATAGGAACAACAACAACGAAGAGTTTGCTTTAGGAATGCAAGCAGTTCCTTCCATCAATAGGCATTTCATACACGCTGATATTCGGGTTTCAGATTGGCATCTGGTCATTTTAGCAGCAGGCACCTCATGGCCTGATGAGCTGCGCAATGAGCTGAATGAATCGTAGTCCCCAGACTCCAGTGTGCAAGAATACAATACAACATTTCTTTGTTTTCTATAACGGGAAGACTAAAGCCAAAGATTGAAAAAGCAAGCAGGCACTGAGCTTATTTACTTGCCAGACAAGGGAACTCACATGAGTGAAGCATTTACCAAGTAGCTCCCTGGAGAGGAAAAGTCACAAGTTTTTATTGCTAGGAAGGGGAGTTTGGTGGTAGCCCTATGAATTAACATTGACGTTTTCTGACTGCCTGGAGACAAACAATTATGTCAGTTTGCATCCTGGTTAAAACAAGTTCCACTGTTCATTGGTCAAGAAAGAGTCTTTAATTAGGTCCAGCGAGGCTCTGGCATAGTAGGTAGTTTAAAGGCCTTACTTGTGTTACACAAAATGATGGGAGGCCATTGATTTAGACTGAGCTTATATACTAGGCTCGAACAGACTACAGCAAACCAACATGGAGTCATTCATACTAAATACCACATAATCAACCTGAAGCTTTAAGCAAGCAGACAGATCCCAAAACAGACTTTTTTCCTCCTAGAAACAGGAGATTCCATCATAATAAGAAAGTCTCCTCTGCTCTAACCCTTACTAAAAAAGTAACCTGACGCAGTCTGATGTTAACCAATCAGTTTTTTCTATTGTTCTGTTTCCTTTTTAAAAATTAAATTAAATTTTTATTTTAGATTGAGAGAGGACAAGTCAGGTTTGTTACATGGTTTTACTGCATGATGCTGGAGTTCAGGCTTCTGTTGAATCCGTCACCCAAATAGTGAATACAGTACCTGATAGGTAGTTTTTCAGCCCTCATCCCCTTTCTTCTCTCTCCTCTTTAGGTATCCCTAGTGTCTACTCCTTCCATATTTATGTCAATGTGTACTCAATGCTTACCTCTCATTTGTAAGTGAGAACATGCAATATTTGGTTGTCTGTTCCTGCATTAATTTGCTTAGGACAATGACCTTCAGCTGCCTCCATGTTGTTATAAAGGGTGTACTTTCATTCTTTTTTATGACTGTGTAGTATTCCATGGTGTATATGTACAGCATTTCCTTTATTCAGTCCATCTTCGATGGGTGCCTAGGTCGAGTCTGTGACTTTGCTATTATGAATAGTGCTGTGATGAACATACGAGTGCATGTGTCTTTTTGGGAGAATGATTTCTTTTCCTTTGGGTTGATACTTAGTAATGGGATTGCTGGACCAAATGGTAGTTCTAATTTTAGTTATTTGAGAAATGTCCAAACTGCTGTTGACAGGTTGATCTAATTTACATTCTCACCTATAGTGTATAAGCATTCTATCTGCAGCCTCTCCAACATCTGTTATTGTTTGGTTTTCTAATAATTACCATTCAAACTGGTGTGAGATGGTGTGTTAGACTGTTTTGCATTGTTATTTAAAAAAAAAACCCGAGGGTAGGTAACATAAAGAAAAGAGGCTTAATTGGCACATGGTTCTGCAGGCTGGACAGGAAGCTTGGTGCCAGCATCTGCTCAGCTTCTGGGGAGGACTCAGGAAGCTTTTAACTAATGTTGAAAGGCGAAGTGGAGGCAAGTACGTCACCTGGCAAAAGTAGGAGGAAGGCAGGGGGATGCCACACACTTTTAAACCACCAGTTCTCATGAGAACTCACTATGGTAAGAAAACATGAATCTGTGAAGGATCTTCCCCCGCTACCCAGACATCCCCTACCAGTCCCCACCTCTAACATTACGGATTACAGTTTAACATAAGATTTGGGCAGGGACACATATCCAAACTATATCAGATGGTATCTGATTGGGGTTTTAAATTTAATATTTCTGGTGATTAGTAGTATTGAACATTTTTTATATGTTTATTGGCCACTTGTATGCCAACAAACATATGTATGTATTGTTTTGATAAGTGTCTGTAGCTCACTTTTTAATGTGGTTGTTTTTTACTTGTTGACTTCATTTCCTTACGGAATCTGGATATTAGTTTTTTGTCAGATGCGTATTTTGCAGATATGTTCTCCCCTTCTGTAGGTTGTCTATTTACAATGTTGATTATTTCTTTTGCCATGCAGAAGCTCTTTGGTTTGATTAAGTACTATTTGCCAATTTTTGTTTTTGACACATTTGCCTTTGAGGTCTTACTCATAAATTCTACCCCTGGACCAATGTCCAGAAGAGTTTTTTCTAGATTTTCTTCTAGGATTTTTACAGTTGGAGGTTTATATTTAAGTCTTTAAACCTTCTTAAGTTAATTTTTGCATATGGTGAAAGATAGGGGTCTAGTTAAATTCTTTTGCATATGGCCAGCCAGTTTTCCCAGCACTACTTATTGAATCTTTCCCCATTGCTTATTTTTGTTGAGTTTGTTGAAGATCCATTGGTTATCAGTGTGCAGCTTTATTTCTGAGTTCTTTTTTCTGTTACATTGTTATGTGTGAGAGAGAGTGTGTGTGTGTGTGTGTTTAACCAGTACCATGCTATTTGTGTTAGAATAGCCTTATATTATAGTTTGAAGTCAAGTAACGCTATGCCTCTAGATTTGTTCTCTTTGCTTAGGATGCTTTGGCTATTTGGGTTCTCTTTTGATTCCACATAAATTTTAGAATGATTTCTTTTTTATTCTGTGAAAAAATGACATAGGCAATTTAATAGGAGTTGCACTGAATCTGAGGTTTTGGTGCAACTGAATTATAGTGCATAATAATATAGTTTGAAGTCAGGTAATGCTACGCCTCTAGATTTGTTCTCTTTGCTTAGGATTGCTTTGGCTATTTGGGTTCTCTTTTCGTTCCACATGAATTTTAGAATAGTTTTTTTTTTTATTCTGTGAAAAAATGACATTGGCAATTTAATAGGAGTTTCACTGAATCTGAGGATTGCCTTAGGCAGTATGGCCATTTTAATGATATTGATTCTTCCAATCCATGAGCATGGAATATTTTGCCATTTGTTTGTGTCATCTCTGATTACTTTCAGCAGTGATTTTCAGTACTTGTAAAGATCATTTACTTCCTTGGTTAGATGTATTCCTAGGTATTTTATTTTTGTGTGGCTATTGTAAATGAGACTGCAGTCCCGAATTGGTTTCCAGCTTGAACATTATTGGTATATAGAAATGCTACTGATTTTTGTGTATTAATTTTGTATCCTGAAACTTTCTGGGCATCATTTAGCAGGTCTAAGTCTTTTGGAGGAATCTTTAGTGTTTTCTAGGTATAGAATCACGTCGGTGGTTAATAGAGATAATTTGATCTCCTATTTTCCTATTTGGACACCTTTTATTTCTTTTGATTACCTGATTGATCTCTGGCTAGCACTTCTAATACTATGTTGAATAGGAGTGGTGAGAGTGGACATCCTTGTCTTGTTCTACTTCTTAGATGTAACGCTTCCAACTTTTCCCCTTTCAGTGTTACGTTAGCCATGGGTTTGTCATAGACGGTTCTTAGAATATTTAGGTGTGTTCTTTCAATGCCTACTTTATTGAGGCTTTTTATCATGAAGGCATGTTGGATTTTATCTAATGATTTTTCTGCGTCTATTGCGATGATCATGTTTTTTGTTTTCAATTCTGATTATGTGGTGAATCACATTTATTTATTTGTATATTTTAAACCATCCTTGCTCACTTGGTCATGGTGATTTATATTTTTGTTATGCTACAAAAATATAATTCAGGATTCAGTTTGCTAGTATTTTTTGAGGATTTTTGCATCTATATTCATGAGTGATATGGGCCTGCAGTTTTTTGTGTGTGTCCTTGGCAGATTTTAGTACCAGATAATACAAGTTTCATAGAATGAGGGAAGAATTCCTCCTTGATTTTTTGGAATTGTTTCAGTGGAATTGCTATCAGCTCTCCTTTGTACCTCTGGTGAAACTTGGCCATGGATCTGTCTGGTCCATGGCTTTTTTTGGTTGGCAGTTTTTAAATTACTGATTTGACTTTATAACTCATTATTGATCTGTCCAGGTTTGGAAATTCTTCCTGATTCAATGTTAGAAGACTGTTTGTTTCCAGGAATTCTTCCATTTCCTCTAGGTTTTCTAGTTGTTTGCATACAGATATTAATAGTAGGCTCTGAGGATCTTTTGTATTTCTGTGGTATCAATTGTAATGTCACCTTTGTAATTTCTGATTATGCTTATTTGTATTTTCTCTCTTTTTTCCTTTATCTAGCTGTCTATTAATCTTGTTTACCCTTTCAAAGAACCAAGTTTCCATTTTGTTGATTCCTTGCATACTTTTTAAAATCGCAATTTCATTTAGTTCTACTCTGAATTTAGTTATTTCTTTTTCTTCTGCTCGCTTTGGGTTGTTATTATTTTTTTAGTTCCATTAGGGGAAATATTAGGCTTTAATTTCAGATCATTCTATCTTTCCATTGTAGGAATTTAGTACTACAAGCTTTCCTCTTAACACCACCTTTGCTGTGTCCCACCGATTTTTGTATGTTATGTCTCCATTTTCATTTGTTTCAAATTATTTTTTGATTTTTGCTTTAATTTTGATGTTTACTCAAAACTCAGCAGCAAGTTGTTTAGTTTCTATGTACTTGTGTGTTTCTCAGAGCTTCTCTTGTTATTGATTTCTAATTTTATTCCACTGTGATCTGTGAAGATGCTTGAAATAGTTTTGATTTTTTAAAAATTTATTGAGACTTGCTTTATGTCAGAGGATGTGGTCAATCTTATAGAATTTTTCACACACAGATAAGAAGAATGTATATGTTGTTGTTTTCTGGTGGAGTATTCTGTAGATGTCTATTAGGTCCATTTCGTCAGGTGACCCATTTAAGTTCAGAATTTGTTAGCCTTGATGATCTGTCTGACAGAGCAGGACCACCATCGTCTTGAACAAATACTGCCACTTTAAGTTCCAGCTCCCTTTCCAACCTCATGTATTTCAAGGAAATCACTTCTATTCTAACTACAAGCAGCCAGAAAGAGCAGACAGTAAAACACAGATAAGACAACTCAGGCACAGAGGGAGGTTGGGGGAAAGTCTCTTGGGTAACTGTTAAACTTCACCCTCATACAATGGGCCTTACTAAGCACATTCCTTTCCCTTCAAGTGCACTAAGATAGGGAAGCTAAAAGCAGACTCAGGGTGGGGAGTAGGGTGTATGCCTGCATCTGCAGGAAGATGTATGGGAACAGACACACAACTCTCCCTCCCAGATAAGCAGAACAAAGAGACTCAGAAGCAGTCCAAGCCTGTGATAAACTCTCCCACCCTGAATCCTTAAAACCTCTCAGTCTTTAAGAGAATGTGGCTCTGACCTAACTTATCCAGAAGCACCTCTCAGGTTTGTTTTCTAAAATAAACCTGTTCTTGGCTGTCGAGCCACCTTTCTTGTTTCTTTCCTCTTTCTTTAATACTTACACTGTCTAATACTGAAAACCAACAAAGAAATTCTGGACTGAAATGGTAATGCTGTCAGTGGGGTATTAAAGTCTCCCACAATTAGGTATGGCTGCCTGTATCTTTTCTTATATCCAGTAGTAAGTTTTTATAAATCTCAGTGCTCTGGAGTTGGGTGCATACATCTTTAAGATAGATTAATCTATTGAATTGAAACTTTTATCATTATACAATGTCCTTCTTTGTCCTTTTTTACTGTTGACGGTTTAAAGTTTGTTTTATCGAACCCGAGAATAATGATCTCTTCTCTTTTTTGTTTTCATTTGCTGATCAATCTTTCTCCATCCCTTTATTGTGAGCCTATGGGTGGCATTACATGTGAGATGGGTCTCTTAAAGACAGCAGGCTTGGCTTTTTTTTAAATCCAACTTGCCACTCTATGAATTTTAAGTGGAGCATTTAGGCTGTTTACATTCACAGTTAATATTGATATGAGAGGTTTTGTTCCTGTCATAGTGTTGTTAGCTAGCTGCTTTGCAGTCTCTATTGCATAGTTGCTTTATGATGTCTGTGGGCTTTGTACTCACATGTGCATTTGTGTTAGCAAGTACCATTATTTTGTTTACATATTTAGCATTTATTGTAGGGTCAGTCTGGTGGTAATAACTTAACTTCTCTGAGCATTTGCTTCTCTGTGAAAGACTTCATTTCTCCTTTGTTTCTGAAGCTTACTTTGGTGGGATATGAATCTCTTTGCTGGCATTTTTTTCCTTAAGAAAGCTAAACATTGATTTCCAATTGCTTCTGGCTTGAAAGGCTTCCGTTCCGTAGTCCACTGTTAGTCTGATGGGATTCCCTTTATAGGTAATTGGACCCTTTTTTCAGCTGTCTTTGAGTTTTCTTTTCTCTTTCATTTACCTTGTACAGTGGATTAGGTTGTTTTACATTGCTATAAAGAAGCATCTGAGACTAAGTAATTTATAAGGAAAAGAGGTTTAATTGGCTCACAGTTCTGTAGGCTGAACCAGCATGGTGCTGGCATCTGCTCACCTTCTGGGGAGGCCTCAGGGAGCATTTACTTGTGTTGGGAATGGGAACAGGCATGTCACACAGTGAAAGTGGGGCCGAGAGAGAGCAAGGGGGAAGATGCTACACACTTTTACAAAACCAGCTCCTGTGTGAATTCACTCATTGTTATGAGGATAGCACCAAAGGGATGGTGCAAAAACATTTTAAAAATCTGCCCCAACAATCCAGTCACCTCCCAACAAGCCTCACATCTCCAACATTTGAAAATGCATTTCAACATGAGATTTGGAGAGGACAGCCAACACTATATCAGATACTCTAATAACTATGTGCCTTGGGGATGGTCATCTTGTATCGTATCTCATAGGATTCTCTAAATTTCTTGTATCTGCATGTCTACCTAGCAAGATTGGAAAAATTTTCCTAAATTATACCCTCAAATACATTTTCCAAGTAGCATTTTCTTATTCTCTACTAGAAATGCCAATAAGTCATAGGTTTAGTCTTTTTCTTCCTTTTGGTCTAGTCTATTTAAAAAACCTTCAACTGTATTTTGGAATTCCTATAGTGAATATTTCAATTCCAGCAGTTCTGTTTGGTTCTTATTTAATGCAGTTACATTATTCTTAGCTGGCCTTTTTCCACAAGGTCTTGGATATATCATCTTACTCCTTTCTGGCCTATAAGTGTTCTGCTGAAAAATCTGTTGATAATGTCATTCGGGTTCCACTGTACATTACAATTTGCATTTCTCTTGCTGCTTTCAAGACTATTTTTTTATATTTAACTTTTGACAGTTTTAACTTTCTTCTGGACTTAAACTATATAATTGACTAAATGAACCTAATAGATATCTACAGAACACCCCAGCCAACAAACACAAAGAATATACATTCTTCTCATCTGCAAATGGAACATTCTTTAAGATTGATCACATGCTCTGCCATAAAGTATGTTAAGTTCTCCTACTATTATTGTCTTTCATTCTATCTCTCCAAATACACAAACTATAGTTTTACTCCTCTTCCACCCATGTTTTATACTTTTGATGTCACAATTTACATCTTTTCATAATTTGTATCTCTTAAATTATTATAGCTTTAGTCATTTTTAATAGTTTTGAGTTTTAATCTTTATACTAAGTTCAAAGGTTATACCTTTAACTTTTAACCCTAGGCAATGAGTAGGTCAATTTGGTGTATGTTAAAACAATAAAGGTTAAAGGTATAGCATATACTAAATCATTTTAACGTATACCAAATTGACCTACCCATTGCCATTACGGGGGTATTAGAGTGTCTTGGATTTGAAAATGTTCTTACTTTGATCAGTAACCTTTATACTTTCATGCTACTAATTGGCATCCCCTTCTCCATCCTGAAGAACTCCCTTTGGAATTTTTACAACGCATGTCTAGTGGTGATAAACTAGGCCTTTGTTTGTCAGTCTTTTTCATCCTTTATTTTTGAAAGACAGGATTGTTGGGTAGAGTATTCTTAATTGGATTCCCACACCCCTACCCGCCTCCACCCTATCCCCACAAAGTTTTGAAAATGTCATCTTACTCCTTTTTGGCCTACAAGGTTTCTGCTGAAAAATTTGTTGATAATGTCATTGGGATTCCTTTGTACATAACAATTTGCTTTTTTCTTGCTGCTTTCAAAACTCTCTGTTTTTCTTTAACTTTTGACAATTTGATTATGATGTTTCTCGGTGTATTAATCTTACTTGGCATCTTTGAGTTTACTAAATCAGGATTTCTGTTTCCTTCTAAAAGCTTGAGAAGTTTCTGGCTTAATGTTACTTTCTGTATTTTTCTGGAACGTTGATAATGCATATGATGGTCAGTTGATGTTATTCCATTAGTCTTTTAAAATGGCTTCACTATTTTCTATTTTCGCTTCTCAAACTGGGTGACTTTTTTTTGTTTTGAGTTAAACAACAGAGATTTATTTTCTCCTGTTATGGAGGCTAAAAAGTCCAAATCAGTGTGCCAGCAGAGTCAGTACCTAGCGAGGGCTGTTAAATTAAAAATTATAGGAGGCAGTTGTTTTGGACTAAGATGCTACACCAAACCCCAACAGACCAGACTAAAAATCACAGTGGAGTTACTCAGGCTGAGGTTCAACATCACTAAACTAAAACTAAGTTGTTACCTGACCTTCTGAGAAATCAGAAATTTTCATCTCCACTGAGTAGTAACAAGGCAACTTGCCTTGAATGGCAAGGAGATTGAATGGGGAACTTGGATATTTTTGTCCAACTGGCAGTAGAGAAGTGGCACTCCCCTTCTTCCACCAGCATGGTATCTGAGGAAGCCTCTTAAAACAAATGATAAAAGGAGATAACAGCCAATTTCTCAAGCAGGCCAGTTTCAGTCTTCAGTCAGCATTATAATAAAGTTCCTTCTGTTTTAACTCTTAACCTGAAGTAACCTTAAGATAACTTGAATAGTTACTGTTCTATTTTTCTGCTTTAAAAGGAAAGTAAATTTGACCAATCTACTTTCCATTCTTTATTTCTGCTTTCTTCTGTTCTTCTCTGTCTGTAAAATTAACAACCCCTTTTGCTCAGCTCATTGGAGCACTAATTCTATTTTATGAAATGAAGTGTTGCCTGATTCCAGAATCACGAGTAAAGCCAATTGAGATCTTTACATTTGTTGTAATTTTGTCCTTTGACAGATCTCTCTCTTTAGGTTTCAGATGCCTGCCTTCCTGCTATGTTCTCACGTGACCTTTCCTTGGTACCTGCACAGGGGACAGAGCAATCTCTTTTCTTTTTCTTATAAAGTCACCAATCCTATCAGATTAAGACTCCACGTTTATAACCTTATTTAACCTTAAGTATCTTCTAAAAGCCCTATTTCCAAACATAGTAACTTTGGGCTTTAACATATGAATGTTGGGGGAGCGGACATAATTCAGTGCTAACAAGCTATAAACAAAGATTTATGTGCAGATATAAATCTTATTTTTGTAATTTAACTTTTATTTTAAGTTCAGGGGTACATGTGCAGGTTTGTTACACAGATAAACTCATGTCATAGGGGTTTGTTTTGCAGATTACTTTGTCATGCAGGTAGTAAGCCTAGTACCCATTATTTATTTTTTTTCTGCTTCTTTCCCTCCTCCTACTCTTCACCCTCCAGTGGGCCCCAGTGTGAGCTGTTCCCTCTATGTGTTCATGTGTTCTCATCATTTAGCTCCCACTTACAAGTAAGAACATGTGGTATTTGGTTTTCTGTTTCTGCACTAGTTTGCTAAGGATAATGGCCACCAGCTTCATCCATGTTTCTTTAAAGGACATGATCTCATTCTTTCCTATAGCTGCATAGTGTTCCATGGTGTATATATACTACATTTTCTTTATCCAGTGTTATTACTGACGGGCATGTAGGTTGATTCTATGTGTTTGCTATTGCGAATAGTGCTGCAGTGAACATACACATGTATGTGTCTTTAGAACAGAATGATTTATATTCCTTTGTGTATATATCCAGTAATGGGATTGCTGGGTCAAATGGTATTTCTGGTTCTTGAAATAGAAACTTGATAACTTTCAATGACCTGTCTTTGAGTTCCCTGATTCTTTCTTCTGTTTGATGTAGCCTGCTGTTGAACATCTCTATTAGATTTTTTAGTCAGAGTATTTTTCAATTCTAAGATTTCTGTTTGGTGTTTTAAAAACTTTTTTTTTAAATCTCTTTGTTGAAATTCTCAGTTTTGTTCCTGCATTGGTCACCTGATTGGTGAGCATGTTTATGACCTTTATTCTAAATTCCCTTTCAGGTAAATTGTATATCTCCACATCACTTGGGTACGGTTTTGGAGATTTATATTCTTTTTTTTTTTTGAATAGACATTTTTCTTTTATTATTATTATTATACTTTATGTTCTAGGGTACATGTGCACAACATGCAGGTTTGTTACATATGTATACA
>NW_012102077.1:1658033-1658547 GCF_000951045.1 Mandrillus leucophaeus | reverse complement strand
CTCTGTTTTGGTACCAGTACCATGCTGTTTTGGTTACTGTAGCCTAGTTTGAAGTCAGGTAGCGTGATGCCTCCAGCTTTATTCTTTTGACTTAGGATTGTCTTGGCAATGCAGGCTCTTCTTTGGTTCCATATGAACTTTAAAGTAGATTTTCCAATTCTATGAAGAAAGTCATTGGTAGCTTAATGGGGATGGCATTGAATCTATAAATTACCTTGGGCAGTATGGCCACTTTCACGATATTGATTCTTCCTATCCATGAACATGGAATGTTCTTCCATTTGTTTGTGTCCTCTTTTATTTCGTTGAGCAGTGGTTTGCAGTTCTCCTTGAAGAGGTCCTTCACATCCCTTGTAAGTTAGATTCCTAGGTATTTTATTCTCTTTGAAGCTATTGTGAATGGGAGTTCATTCATGATGTGGCTCTCTGTTTGTCTGTTATTGGTGTATAAGAATGCTTGTGATTTTTGCACGTTGATTTTGTATCCTGAGACTTTGTTGAAGTTGCTTATCAG
>NW_012102077.1:1657552-1657853 GCF_000951045.1 Mandrillus leucophaeus | reverse complement strand
CTGGCCAGAACTTCCAACATTATGTTGAATAGGAGTGGTGAGAGAGGGCATCCCTGTCTTGTGCCAGTTTTTAAGGGGAATTCTTCTAGTTTTTGCCCATTCAGTATGCTATTGCCTGTGGGTTTGTCCTAAATAGCTCTTATTCTTTTGAGATTCGTTCCATCGATACCTAATTTATTGAGAGTTTTTAGTATGAAGGGCTGCTGAATTTTGTCAAAGGCCTTTTCTGCATCTATTGAGATAATCATGTGGTTTTTGTCTTTGATTCTGTTTATATTCTGGATTACGTTTATTGATTTGT
>NW_012102077.1:1657008-1657383 GCF_000951045.1 Mandrillus leucophaeus | reverse complement strand
CAGGATGATGTTGGCCTCATAAAATGAGTTAGGGAGGATTCTCTCTTTTTCTATTGATTGGAATAGTTTCAGAAAGAATGGTACCAGCTCCTCCTTGTACCTCTGGTAGAATTCAGATGTGAATCTGTCTGGACCTGGACTTTTTTTGTTTGGTAGGCTATTAATTATTGCCTCAATTTCAGAGCCTGCTATTGGTCTATTCAGGGATTCAACTTCTTCCTGATTTAGTCTTGGGAGAATGTATGTGTCCAGGAATTTATCCATTTATTCTAAGTTTTCTAGTTTATTTGCATAGAGGTGTTTATAGTATTCTCTGATGGTAGTTTGTATTTCTGTGGGGTAGGTGGTGATATCCCTTATATCATTTTTTATTGC
>NW_012102077.1:1649749-1656102 GCF_000951045.1 Mandrillus leucophaeus | reverse complement strand
GTGTGAACTTGATCCTGTCATTATGATGTTAGCTGGTTATTTTGCTTGTTAATTGATGCAGTTTCTTCCTAGCATCGATGGTGTTTACATTTTGGCATGTTTTTGCAATGGCTGGTACTGGTTGTTCCTTTCCATGTTTAGTCCTTCCTTCAGGAGCTCTTGTAGGGCAGGCCTGGTGGTGACAAAATCTCTGAGCATTTGATTGTCTGTAAAGCATTTTATTTCTCCTTCACTTATGAAACTTAGTTTGGCTGGATATGAAATTCTCGGTTGAAAATTCTTTTCTTTAAAAATGTTGAATATTGTCCCCCACTCTCTTCTGGCTTGTAGAGTTTCTGCTGAGAGATCTGCTGTTAGTCTGATGGGCTTCCCTTTGTGGGTAACCCGACCTTTCTCTCTGGCTGTCCTTAACATTTTTTTCCTTCATTTCAATTTCAGTGAATCTGGCAAATATTTGTCTTGGAGTTGCTCTTCTCGAGGAGTATCTTTGTGGCGTTCTCTGAACTTCCTGAATTTGAATATTGGCCTGCCTTACTAGGTTGGGGAAGTTCTCCTGGATGATATCCTGCACAGTGTTTTCCAACTTGGTTCCATTCTCCAGCACCAACTGTCTGACACGCCCCAGTGAGATGAACCCGGTACCTCAGTTGGAAATGCAGAAATCAACCATCTTCTGCGTTGCTTACACTGGGAGCTGGAGTCTGGAGCTGTTCCTATTCAGCCATCTTGGCACCCCTTCCTAAAATCTATATTGTTCTTTAAATTGGAATATATATCTCTGTTTCATCATTTTCTTTGAACTTCTGTGTTAGTTTCTGTATGTTAGATGAGACAACTGCCTCTCCCACTCGAGTCAGCTATAATTTTGTGTCTACTGATTCCTCCTAGAATTTGTTCACGTGATGAGCATCCCACTATTACAGCTTCCACCTGAGACTACATTCTCAACCTCCTACCTCTCAGAGTGGAGGGAATTAGACATATGCAAGTCTCTCTAGACCACAGGAAAAAGGCGATTTTATACAGGTGCATAAGCATTTCCAGGAGCCTTATCCCCCAGGAGCAATGCACAGAAGGGGCTTTAAAATGCAACTGTGTGTCACTTCCTGGAATGGGTTTATGGCACACTGTTCCAGGGCTACTTGGTGGCCTGGTTTCTAATATCCATTGGGCAGAAAGGAGACCCTGAGAAGCAGGTTGGCTCCCATGCTTTCTCCCCTAACTAACACCAGTGATAACTCCAGGTCTATTAATCCCACCTGAAAAGAGTTTGTCCACTCTTTCCATTCTTAGGACTGCATCCTAAACCTCCCCACTCTGGAGGTAGAGGGGACTAGGCATATACAAGTCTCTCTAGGCCACAGAAAAAGGAGTTTTATATGAGCCTGCATGCACTTTCATGGACTTCATACTGTGGGAGGAGTGTGGAGTAGGAGCACTAAAAATGCAACTCCATGTTTCTTCCCAGAAAGGATTTATGCCATGCATTGGGTGCTGCAACTTTTATAGCAACCACGATTAACTGAATCCTAAATCCCTTCTAGCTCAAAGAACAGAAGAAGACACATGTGAGTCTCTCTAGATTATCTGACAAAGAGATGGTTTTCAGTGGGCATCTAAGTACTTTCAGGGGCTACATCCTCTGGGTGCGGTGCAGAAAAAATACTGGAATGTGCAGCTCCCATTTTCCCTCCAGAAGGATTTTCCTGCACATTCTTTCCATGACTATTTGACAGGCTTGCTTCTAATAAACTTGCATTGGTGAGCAAATAGTAGCCCTCCAGTAATCTGAGCCACAGCTTGGCACTTCCTAAGCCTTTCTTCCAGTTCACCCCAGTAATAAATCTAGGCCTATTCATTTTCCTTGAAGGAGTTAGTTCACACACCAAGAGCCACAACTTATATAGCTCCCACCAAAGGCACTATCTTCTTAATGACCCAGCTCTGGGAATCAGTGGGGCTTTCCATTCCTGAATGTCCCTAGGCCACAAAAAACAAATAGGTGGCTATGCCATAGGCTTACTTCCAATAGGTATCTCCCTAGGACCAGAGGCTGCAGCCTGAACACCAGTATAGGTACTTACCCCATATTATCTCCCTGCCTTGCAGCAGAGAGAGTGGCAGATAAACACGCACACTCAGCTTCACCTTGAAAACAGAAGAACTGGAATATACATCCGACATCCTACCTTCCCAGTTACATCTAGAAGGTCTGGTTTCTACCTTACTTTTCCCAGAGTTCTAACAAGACATGCCACATCCTACTCTCCAGGGGGCCACCAAAAACAGAGACATAGGTTTGGATAAACACAAAGAATTAAGAGGCACCTTGAAATCTCTGGCCAAATCAGTTGGCGAGATTCTTCTTCACTCATTTAGATTTCATTAGAGAAAAGGTAACATTGCATAATAAGGGCAGAAGTCTTCGACCTGGAAGCAAAATTGTATATTTCTGAATCTCTCTGAACATATTTTTGCTTTTTCCATTTTGTACTATATATAATCAAGAACAAAATAACTGAATTGGGTTTCAGGATACTCATTGTGCAATATAATTTACTTGACTCATTTGTACACAACTGTATCATCATACTTGAGCCACATTTTTATCTGTTTTTTTGTTTGTTTTGTTTTCGTTTTTGTTTTTTGCCACCACATCCTCCAGTGAGGTGATCTTGGTCAGAATGTGAGAAAATTGCGTCTGCCTAGGAGCACCAGTGGTGACCTGGCATTGCAACAAGATAGCAGCAGAGCTGAACAAGCCCAATTGGTAAGAAAGATGACAAGCTTTCAAATATTGATATATGTCTTTCATTTGTCCTTCCCACTGGGACCAGATCTCATATCCACCTCTTCCGAGGATATCTACACTCACCAGGATCTCCCAGCTATTACACTGCTGCGTAAAATACTGATGCTTCAATGTAATTTATTCTCTTAATGAATATTTATCCATTCGAATGTCTGCTTTTCTCTTAAGATTATTATAGTCATCACAAGTCAAAGAGGGAGAATAGTGTTAAGAACGAATCTGCAGTTTATAGCCCTGATACTGGAATTTACAAACAGAAATTCTGAGTTATGGATAAGTAAAGATTCAGATTTTGAATCACAAGGCACACTCTCAGATCTGGGACATCTGACATTCTATCAATATTTAATCAAGGAAGAAGCAGGCAGATGACAGTAGGACCAGAATTTCAAGTTACAGGAAAATAAAGCAAGATGGAAGGAGAACTTTCAGTAAATGCTGGCCCAGTAACCAAAATATTAATGATGTTATTCATCCATATAACAAATAGTTTTGAAAATGTATATCTGTCAGTGAATTATATAAATATTATTTGCATTTTATCTTTGAGGAATCAGAGCCACAGATTTTAAAAGTAATTCACCCTGTGTCCACAGGATTTCAAATCAGATGTATACAATAAAGCTTGTGTTCCCTCTCTTGTGGCAAAGTATGGATGGAAGTAAAAGAATGTAACTAGGAGACAAGAAAGAGGATAAGAGGAAGACTCTATTGAGGAAAACATGCCTAGCCCCATAATATCCTAAGTTGTCTAAAGAAAAACTTTGATTCTCAATATATTAGCCAACAATGTTTTCATATACTTTAGAGACGATGAGTTTTTCCACAATATTCTTTATTCATTTACCAGTAAAAATTTACTACGAATTCAACAATAAATCAATATTAAATGTTTTCTAACATGAATCACTCTGCTTCCCAAGATAATCACATGCCATCCTTAAAATGCCTTTATTTTTATCAGTTTGAAAATGTGTCCTTATGTTTCTTTAAAAGGTTATTGTTTTTCAATAAATGCTGGTATTTTATGGATGAAACTATTTGATGTCTAGGATTTTCTTCAAAATAATGTGAGGGTAGAGAGGATATGTGATTGTACATTAGTTGATAATTAGTGAGTTGGGTGATACATATACAAGGGTTTATTTTGTTCCTTATTCTAAATAGTGAAGGATCCATTACCAGGTTTGGGCACGAGCTTTCTCCCCAAGGAAATCTTAAATATATTTTTCAGCACTTCTTCAACGTCTTCCTCAATCAGAGTTTTAAACTCGATCAGATCTGTATTGTCTTTATAATTGAATATTCTATAGGTGAGGGTGAAGCCCACCAAACAGCGAACCCCTTCTGGGGTCTGCAAGGAACAAAATGATGTGGTTGTAAATGCAGATGTTGGAGACGTTTGCAGGTAGGTATTCATAGACTCAAAATCTTCAATTTTTCGAGGTTCAAGCGTAAAAGAGTACATTTTTTGGTATGTCGTCTTTGGCAGGAGATCAGAATTAAGAAATTCTGCGTTTGGAATATACTGCTCTCTTCTGATTTGGTCCAGGTACCAGATTCCTTTCTCTTCTGTCAAGCGGAAAATGGAAGGCATCTGAGGCTGATCCTTCCCAGAAATTAATTCCAGAGGCTGCCACATCTGGGAGGAGCTTCCAAACCCAGCATCAGCAATGTAGTTCCTGCCATCAATGGTTACCTGCAGGAGAAGGTGAATCATGCCAGTGCTGTATTTGTTAGCTGCAGGGATGTAAACATACCCTCCTAACATTGTGGTCTGAAAACCGATTGTGGTCAGAGCCCAGTACAGAAGTTGATTGACCTGGAGACACCACCCACCCCGGTTTCTTCTTACAATGTGATCAAAAATAGTCTCTAAGCTCAACTCCATAGCTTCCCCACAATGCATGTTAAGGTTCTCAAAGGGAACAGCTCGGATCTGGTGCTCAAGAATGTCAGTTAATGTTTCCAAGTCCAGCTTGTTCCTAGAGTTCTTATAGCCAATTCTTTCAAAATATGCTTCAATGTCCATGATCCCCTAAGCAAGAAAAACAAAACATAAGAACATATCACTATTTTAGCACTTGGATTTCCTTGAGTGGCTAATTATAGGTATAATGCATTTTAAATACATAAAAACACAATGGTTATAAGTATGTGTCATAATAATTCTTTTGTTAGTATTTTTGTTGCATGAATTCCTTTTACATGCATAAGTTCACTTAATAGTCTCAGTACCCTGTAAGGAAAGTGTTATTGTATCTTCCGTCTTTCAAGCATGAGGAGTTGGAAATCCAGATTAAATGAGGAGCCAAATGGTAAACAACTTGTTTGTGGTTTTCTTGGTGATGAGTAAAAAAGAGATTCCAATTGGTATCAATTATAATAAGCTTATAAACAGTTTTTGATATAAGCAGGAGAATTATACAGTAGAGGATATGGTATTCATGGTACATGACCCACTTGATTTCCCATTTAGCTGTGCCTAACACGAAGCTCCTCACTCAAAAAATTGTATTGATTAACTCATTCATTCACTGATTCACGCAAGAAACAGTTTACAGAATACTCTTGATATGTTTCCTATTGATCTAGTGCTTGCTTGCCCTCAAAAATCTTATATTTTAGTGGGAGTTGAGGTGACACAAATAATAAACTGAATAAATCAATAAAACATGCAGTCTGTTAGATTGTGGTAAGTGCCTGGTGAAAACAAAAAAAGGGGTTAGTGGGTGCACAGGGAGAGCACTGATTTCAAATAAGGTGGTTAAGGAAAGGCTCACTAAGACTTTAAGGATGCTAGAGAATAAGTTCTGTAGATATGTGTGAGGAGGATTGTTCCATGCAGTGGAAGAGAAAGTGCCAGGGTCCTTAGCTGGAACCTGTCTTGAGTGTTCAAGAAACATCCAGGAAGCCAGGGTGAATGGAGTACAGTCAGTGAGAAGGAGACTGAATTGAGATGAGATCTGACAAGTAACAGTGGCCTTGGAGCCAATGGTTACATTTTGGCTTTTATTCTAAACGAGATGAGAAATCAAAGTGAGATAGGATGAGAAAAGCGTTATAAGGGGAACAAGGTTTGCCTAATCAAAGTGATCTGTCTAGCTACTGTGTGGACAACAGGCTGCCCATATTGAGCTCTACGGGCAGTCACATGAACTATGTAGGACCAATTCAAACACAACAGCTCTAGGACCAAAGCTTGGCTGATGGATGGCATGTGACCTAAGTAGCTCAATGAAACTCTACTGAGGCATTTTTGCTGAAATCTAAGCACAAATGTTCTGCTTCAAGGATAGAAGCTGGGAGGATATCAACCCAAAGTTACTGGGGAGAACCCACTGAAGAACAACGCTAACAAAGAATTTACTAGTAACCTGAGCAGGGAAATATGTGACTCTTAGTAACAGCACAGAAGTTTCCTGGTTTTAAAGCTGGAGGCATCACACTACCTGACTTCAAACTATACTACAAGGCTACAGTAACCAAAACAGCATGGTACTGGTACCAAAACAGAGATATAGACCAATGGAACAGAACA
>NW_012102077.1:1554055-1645254 GCF_000951045.1 Mandrillus leucophaeus | reverse complement strand
AAGAAGTTTCCTGGTTTTGTTGAAGACTTTAAATATACGTCGTTGTAGCTCAGAAGACAGTGCCCCAAGGTAAAAGCTTCGGAAGTCAGTTTTTCTTTGGGCTTCTCCTGGCCTCCTGTCTCTCAGTCCCATTATTCCTCGACGCTGGCCATACACACTAGAATCTCCTTCCCCCAAGGCAGAACCTGGAAATCAGAACTCCTTTTTCTCAAAACCAGCCATAAAGCCTAAAAATATTACTCTAATTTGCCCTCTCCCTTTCTGTGTATGAATTAGCCATAAAGAAATTATCCAACCTACCTTGTTGGATCATAGATCATAAGATCCCATAGATCATAAGATCCCTATACCCAGAAGGAAGGAGTACATGCTCAGAGAGGTCAAGAGGAATCTAGACAGACAGGCCTTGCTGGGTTTCCCCAGTCTATTAGCGTTAGGTTATGCCTTTTGGTTCAATCATATTTTTATATGTGCCCATACCTTGTTGCATCTAAGCATAAAAAGGACAATTTCCCTTGTGTGTTTGGGTCTTTATTCTGAAGACTCCAGAATACACACTCCAAACAAATCTGCATGCCTTCTCTTCAACTGATCTATCTTTTGTGAGCTGATTTTTCTGTAATCCTTCAGAGGGTTTCTGGCCCTCACTCATAGGAAGAAAAGCCAACAGCACAGAATTAAGTTATAATGGAAGAAAACATTGGTTTTTTGAAGCTTTAAGATGAAACACTTCAGCATCAGGCTATAGCAACAGATTTAGACCTGAAGAAAAAAAAGTTGCCAGAGCCAGCAAAAAGTTGAAAGAGAGAGTTAACATCCCAGCTGTTCTCAAATGAAGAAAAGGCTGAAAGCAGCAGGATACACCAGAAGTTGACTTCTGAGATATCAGTCTGAGAAGTTTCAAAAAGAAAAAAATAGCATTAAACATTAAAATTTCTTGGAATTTAATGAAGAGCAATTCAATACTTTAAGAAACCCTTATAGTTCTAACCAATGTTTTGGTTTTGTATTGTGTTTTTTTGGTCAAAACTCAGTTTCCAGAAAGACAACTATAAATAATTCAATTTTAATTAAAGCCAACATAACCACAGACAAAATTTCTTTTATGGATTTGATTATACACATGCCACTTACAACATGACTGGACTTTATGTTGTATCCTAAATTTCACTCTTTCTTAAACAGTCATCTTCAGAAAAAAGAATTTACTATATAAAATTATTTTTCATACAAAATAATTATCTTTTCTTTTTAATCTCTCTTATCACAAATGCATCTTTATTATCTATAACTTTCTTTATATCTCTCTCCCCTACTTACTGGTTCCTTTTTACTTTGTTGCATAAATAACCTTTGAATTAGACAAAAATTATTTTCTTTTTAATGAGAATACATTTTTCTATTTGTCTTATATTTTCTTTTTTCATCAAAAACATGTCTTTCACAGACTTTATATACAGAATTATATATTAAGTGGAAGTTTTATTTTTAGTAACCTTAAACCTAGGAAATACGAAATCCTACACTGCATATCAGGTATCAGCACTTTATAGATGAAATCACTCTACAATGTATAGGCATGTTTCTCCATATCTCTACTTAATTGGAAATGAGCCAAACTATTAATGAGTACCTATTCTTTAATCCAAAACAAGTTTAAGATTTTAAATTTTATAAAAGTTAACCAACAAGCATTTATCACTCCCATTTATATTTATTCAGTTTATTCATTGTTAGCAGTTTACCTAGATTACTTTGAGAACTGTGACATTAGACAAAACTAGTCACATTTAAAGTTATTTCCTTGCTAACCATTTTATAGCCTGTGAATATCAGGTGTTCACCCAAGTATAAACCTTAATGTTAAACATATTTGTTTTTCCAGATAGCTCAGGATTTAGTTGTTTTTATGAAACCAATAATATTAAGCTAGTCTTATCTATTTAAAAAATTACAAGCTGGGCGCAGTGGCTCATGCCTGTCATCTCAGCACTTTGGGAGGCCGAGGTGGGCAGATCATGAGGTCAGGAGTTGGAGACCAGCCTGACCAACGTGGTGAAACCCCGTCTCTACTAAAAATACAAAAATTAGCCGGGTGTGGTGGTGCGCAGCTGTAATCCCAGCTACTCATGAGGCTGAGGCAGGAGAATCGCTTGAACCCTGGAGGCAGAGGTTGCAGCGAGCCAAGATTACGCCACTGCACTCCAGCCTGGGTGACAGAGCGAGATGCCATCTCAAAAAAAAAAAAAAAAAAAGGTTTTTAGATTTTAAAGATTGTTTTAAGTTAAATATACGGACAAAACTAAATATTTATGAAAACTTGATCTTGTAAAAGGAATTCTATATGTAAGCCAGCTGGCTAAAATTTGAAAGGAATTATTTAATTTTTGTATAAATTAAACCTTAAAATAAAAAGCACACTAATGCAGGGCCAGAATCTAGGCCCTTATGTCAAAATATCAGGGTTTTGTTAGAGTACTAATATGCTCTTTTATAGAAAACTATAAAATCTCGTAAAAGATTTATAAAAATCTTACCTTGTGTTACAACTAATTAAAATTAAATAGATTTGTTTGTAAGATTTTATTAATGTGAACTTTAGCATTAATAATAAGTTATGCAATGGTAAAATTTAGATTTCTCTTGAATACCATTTTCTTTTAATATTGAGAGATAGTGAAAGATTTTTGCTTACCTTTTGAGAAAAAAAAAAAAGAAAGAAGAGGGGTTGAGGAAGAGAGACAAATTTAGTTGGCCTCATGCTGTCTTTATTAGGTCTTATTGTTTGTGAAAGTGAGTCTTTTCTCTCAAAGAGTGAAGGTTTTTACTTTTTGAAGTCTTTGAGTTATCACTTTGCTTAAATGAATGACTTATTTTACAATGACCTGTTTGGTGATTGTAATTTGTTTTTCCACCACTATATCTGTCTCTATCTAAATAACTCTAATCAAAATCTCTCCAAAGCGATTGCCTCGGCTTTTAATATGTGAAACTTGTTTTAAGTTTCAAAGTGGGGACTGAAGAAAATCAAACTTTCTAAAATCCAATTCTAAATTCAGTCTTGTTGACCTCATTATCTTTTTCAATAGTAAGTCCCCTGCAGCCAAAAACAGACACATTCGGTATATTTGGCATGTTAAAATCATATAGGAAACATTGTCAGATATGAAATGGTGTTCAACTTTATTACAGCTACATTTATATTAAACCTATTACTACTATGTTTTTCAAAATCGTGGGATATTCCTATCATTCTGATGTCTTCATATATGTTATTAGTATTTATAATTACTATGTTAAATTGTTATATGCCACAGAAATAACCAAATTTCCTTCTCAAGTGTGTCCTTGATCATGGCTGTCCTAAGACTTCTGTCATTCA
The DNA here is from genome assembly GCF_000951045.1 of Mandrillus leucophaeus. Taxonomy (NCBI): domain Eukaryota; kingdom Metazoa; phylum Chordata; class Mammalia; order Primates; family Cercopithecidae; genus Mandrillus; species Mandrillus leucophaeus. The sequence continues at coordinate 1,641,872 of NW_012102077.1, read as the reverse complement.
CAGTTGTTCTCCTTTGATCCTTTTAAAAAGGTGGTTTGCAATTAGCTTAGGACTCTAAGGGGTGCTCTTGAATGAAGCTTTATGATAACTTTGGAGACTGTGCCACTGGTATAGAGAAAAAAAAAACTCCCAGGACTCTGATGGAGACTAATATATTCATGAGGATTGCTGACCCAATATCTAACAGAATAGGAGTTAACTGCATGGACAGAACTAATAGAAGACTGAAATAACCTTTTCATGGGTTTTGTTGAAACATTGCTACTTTTGTTTGTTTTTCAGAGTCAAGAAAATTTTTTTCTTTTTAGATATTTACAGCCTTTAATATTTGTGTAAAGTATACTCTTGTGGGCAAAATTTGAAGCATATTTCCTTTTATCTGCCTGATTTCTCTGAAATTTGGAAACTCAGTGATTATTGCTAATTTATGGGAATATAATTATTTGCATAAATTCAATTAGAATCTGTTCTCTTTTTTAACAGGACACAAGTGGAGACAAAAGTCAAGGATTTGCCTGGAATGGTATATTTTTAAGAAATTGACATTGATTTTACAAAGCTGATAATAGGCCTGTGGATAAAACTGGCCTCACACCTTGTCTATGCAGTTCCATTACAGGGTCCTTCACAGGTTTCTGGCCTGTAATGGGTAAAAGAAGGTCACATTCTGATAGGCCCAGGAACCCCAAGTTATTTTGGAATCTTGAGAGAGAATTCACTCAATTCATACAGGTATCTCGTAGAAACAGATAAATCCTTAGTTGGGCTCAGGATGCTTTTAAGAGGTCTAACCTGAGATTCTTTACAAAAAAGAATGTTCCAGCAAAGTCATTTTTTAAAAAGGACCCTATACAGTGCATATCTATTCTTGCTGCACTTGATGCAAATAATCAGACCAAGTATAGTAACAAAACCTATTTTGCAAATAAATCAGTTCTACTATGTCTTTCATAAAATTGAAGAATTGGAAGCAGAAAAATTATACTTCAAAAACTGTAGTATATCTTATTATCTTATTATCTTCTGGCCTTGTCCATTGTTTTTTCAGTTTTTATTATTTTTTACAATTTAGACCAAATCCTGAATTTTTTCCTGGCTATAAGTCTCCAAAGTAACATTTTCAATGTTTTCTCCCATTTTTCTTACTTGAATTCACTAGAAATTAAAACTGGGGTTTTCTTAAAGTCTTGCAAAGTGAAGGTATCTGGAGAAAATAACAGTAACTTATAAACAACCTTCATGTACACCTGCTGATGCGAGGTCTTCTCAGAAAGTTCACTTGAACACCTGGTTTGAACTTCCAGAAAAATCTGGAAGATTGCCACTGCAATATGAAGATGCCTCAGAGATTGTAGAAAAGCTAGTCTATAGATAGACTACTCCAGATATTAACCTTTATTATTTTTTTCTGTTTCTATAGAAATGCCTCCTACTAGAAATCTGATTGCCCACATTATGTCTAGAGGCCTAAACCATTTGCAGTGCCACCTCCTGGAATGGGACATAGCTATTTAACTGAAATGATCTCGCCTCAAAACCAAGAGACTGCCTAAAGAAGATATGGAATGATATATTTAAATTTGCTCATTTATATTTATCCTGAATTTGTTTTTCCACTGCTGTGACTGTCTCTATCTAAATACTTCTAACCCAAATCTCTCCAAAGCTATTACCTTGGCTTTTAGTATGTGAAACTTGTTTTAAATTTCAAAGTGGAGACTGAAGAAAATCAAAATATTTTACCCTCGAATATATTTCTTTGACATATTTAAAAATGGTTGCCACTGGCCAACAAGCAGAAGTAGCATTGCAAAACTGTCTTAACTGAGGAAAATTTGCGTCTATGGACAATGTCCATTAATGCAGCCATGCCCCCTCCCCTTTCTAAGCCTTTCCCAGGATCCAGAGAGATTGAGAGTCTGACACCTTTAAAGATCTGGATAGAAACATTTACCATCTATTGTTTATGAGAAAAGGTTCGTCTGCATAACAAGGGCACCTTTGCTAGCCAAGTTTATTCCTTCCTCTCTCTCTTAACCTGTGTTGCCAGTAAAACTAATTTACCTGTTTCTGGCCATGCTTTGAGTCTCCACTCTTTACTGTGGCCTCACAATAGTACATGAATTTCTGTAACTTATTGGGAAGTTGGGTCTTCATTCTCATGTTCCCCGAGTGTGGTGGTTAATACTGAGTGTCAACTTGATTGGACTGAAGGATGCAAAGTATTGTTCCTGGGTGTGTCTGTGAGGGTGTTGCCAAAGGAAATTAACATTTGAGTCAGTGGACTGGGAAAAGGAGACCCACCCTCATTCTGGGTAGGCACAATCTAATCAGCTGCCAGCACAGCCAGAATGAAAGCAGGCAGAAGAATGTGGAAAGACTAGACTGGCTTAGTCTTCCAGCCTACATCTTTCTCCTGTGCTGGATGCTTCCTGCCCTTGAACATCATACTCCAAGTTCTTCAGCTTTTTGACTCTTGGACCTTGGACAACAGACTGAAGGCTTCACTGTTGGTTTCCCTACTTTTGAGGTTTTGGGACTCGGACTGGCTTCCTTGCTCCTCAGCTTGCAGATGGCTTACTGTGGGACTTCACCTTCTGATCATGTGACTCACTACTCCTTAATAAACTCCTCTTTATATATACATCAATCCTATTAGTTCTGGCCCTCTAAAGGGCCCTAGCTAATAGACCATGTATATACATTAAATAAATTTGTATTCCCTTTCCCCTATTAATCAATCTGTCCCATGTGAGTGATTTTTAGTGAAGCTTTAGGGGGCCAACAGCCTATGGCCACCACTTAAGGTATACATTGGCTCTGCCTGAAAATCTGATACATCTTGAAGTAGGAGAGTTTATAGGACAAAGGTGGATTCAAAGATTTTCTGATTGGCAATTGGTTGAAAGAGTTAAGCTTTGTCTGAAGACTTGCAATCAGTATGTGGCAGGACAGGCCATAGACAAAACCCCTCAGATGCAGAGTTAAAGAAGGAAGGGCTTTATTCAGTTGGGAGCTTTGGCAAGACTCCCGTCTCCAACAACTGAGCTCCCTGAGTGAGCAATTCCTGTCCCTTTTAAGGGCTCACAACTCTAAGGAGGTCCGTGTGAGAGGGTCATGATCGATTGAGCAAGCAGGGGGTAAGTGACTGGGGGCTGCATGCACCAGTAATTAGAATGGAACAAAACAGGGCAGGAATTTTCACAGTGCTTTTCTATAATCTGTAATCTATAGATAACATAACCAATTAGGTCAGGGATCAATCTTTAACTAGCAGGTCCAGGGTATGGCACCAGGCTGTCTGCTTGTGGATTTCATTTCTGCCTTTTAGTTTTTACTTCTTTCTTTGGAGGCAGAAATTGGGCAAAAGACAATATGAGGGGTAGTCTCCTCCCTGAAGTATAATGAAATGCTTGAGTTAAAGGGGGTTGTGGGAACCATGGTTCATGTCATATAGACGAAACCTCCAGCTAGCAGCCTTAGAGAAAACAGATGGTAAATATCTCTTTTCAAATTTTTAAGGTGGCAGACTCTCATTTAATCTCTCCTCAATCAGAGCAGAGCCAGAAACAGGCAAATTTCCCCACAAAAGATGATTTTGCAAGATCATTTCAATATATGTCAAAGAAATATAATTTGAGGATTAAATATATTGATTTCCTTCAAAGTCTGCTATTGTCATGTGATGCCAAACCAGAGTCATATTGGAATTTGGTATCTTACTCCCACAAAGAGTCCATTTTGCCAGTCTTATGATCACTATTTCAATGTTAATGCTGGTCAGTTGTGCCTGAACTCCGAAAGGGAGTGTGTATAATGAGGTGTGTCTGACCTCCCTTTCCATTATGGCCTGGAATTTAGTTTTCCAAGTTTCTCTGGGGTCGCCTAGGACAAGAGGGGATCCATTCAGTCAGTAGGAGGACTTGATTTTATTTTTGATTTATACCCCAATTTCAAAGTACACTGCAAATTACTTTCAAAGTTCTACTTACTTTGGCCAGCAACCAGGAACTAGGCTGAATGCAATCCTCTTGCTTCCAAGGTCTGTAATAAAGTGATCTCCCTTCCAAAGTCTGCAAGGGAAGTGATCTCACTGGAATTCTGTATCACCTTGACCCCAGAGTCTAGTTAGGATCACCTCAGGGATCTCTGGGAAATGTAGTTTCAGGGCCTCAGGTTGCCTCTGTGAATCTCTTATGCAAATCTTTTCATTAAAAATGGTGTGGATAATTATATTATCTGATGACACCCATGCCACAGGCTAGGAGAGCTGTGCCCTTGTATTTCACCTAGTTCTTGCTCTCTGGAAGTCTGATGCCAGACTTCCCATGTGTGATATGGAAGGTGAGAGCTTGAAACAGGTCAAGGGGAAAAGCAGAACCAGTAACTTGGAAGAGGCAGAAGAGGAAGATGAAAGGTTTTAGTCACACACTCAGATTATGGCACTCTTTCTTCATCAATTCCTATAAGGCCTCTCGTTTTCTTCTGCCTCTTTTCATATCTCATCCTCACTCTCATCTGCTTCTTTACCCAAAGGTACCACACAATGTGTCTGAAATAACTCGATGCATGTGGCATAAGTGTCACATGTATCATATGGCTTTGTTGCTGCTTTTTAATTTACATTAATACGAATGTAAATTTTTATTTACATTAATATAAAATATTAACATTGTATATAATGTTTTTTGACACGTAACAGTTGTATATATTTATTTGGTAGAGTGATGTTCTGATTCATGCATACATTGTGTAAAGATCAAATCCTGGTAATTAGCATATCTGTCACCTCAAACATTTATCATCGCTTTGTAATGAGAACATTCAAAATCCTTCCTTTTTTTCTAGCTTCCATACCCTTTTCTCTCCAGTCTCCAGTAACAACTTTTAACTTTCTACTACTCTAACTATTCTACTCTTAATTTCTATGAGATCAGTTATTTTAGATTCCACATATGAGTGAGATCTGTAGTTTTCATGAGGTAATTGTTGTCTTCAGCCCCTACTGTTCCACTACATACCTCTGGTGTCCTGCCACATGAACTTGGGACTCTCTGTGGGAAGGCTTTCTTTTGGCCTGTGCTTGGGCAGATGAACTGCAAATTAATGCACCTGGGACCACCACTCAGCCTAGAAGACAGGAATTGGAGAGTAAATATCCTTGCTTTCTACATGCTAAGGTGGGATTATTCTTAGGCATGTACAAAACTGCCTCCTGGTGTTGTCTACTGGGATTATGCTCCCTTTCTTCACAGGCAACCTGCCAACAATGCACCTTTTTATTGTTTCTCAAGGTGTCCTGGGTTCACTGTTTCACTCCCGCACTGGTGATTCCTTAAATCATCTTCTAAATCAAAATAAGCCACTGGAATACAAATCTTTGTCTTGGGGCCTGGTTTTAGAGAAACCCAACCTAAGTCTTTTTAACTTACCAGTTCCACTTGTGAAGGACATTTGATTGCCTCCTCCTCCTGGTTATTATCAACACTGATGTGATGAATACCTTTCTAGACATCCCCTGTAGATTAGCAGAGCATCACTGGGATATACATATTAGGAAAGGGATCTGTGGAGGGGCAGATCATAGATGTACTTTATTTTTCTTTTGGCACTGCCAGATTTCTTTCCTTTTGTGTAGAAGAATTCCTACTTTCCTCATATCCTGATTGACACTTGGTGTTAGTCACCTTCAAACGTTTGACAGTTTTATGTATCTAAGATGATAGCTCAGGGTTCTTTTCATTTTCACTTCTCTGATTCCCAGTGAATAGGGGTGAATAGGTTCTTCACATACCTATTGACCCTTCACATTTCCATTTGTGAGTTAAATGGCAAGGTTTTAAGAAAGAACTCCTTCTGCCAAATTAGTCAGGACACACAGGCGAAGAGAGATGGATTAAAATTCAGATCTTGCTGGAAAACCTTTGGCCAAGATGGGGATGAGACGGGCAGAGGAAGTAATTCCAGCATGTAGGATTGTGATCTGGACCATTTTTGACAGTGTATGGGAGAGGAATTTTCAATGGATTATGGTCATTTTTCTCCTTGATTGTTGGAAACTTGATGCCTGGAATTAAAATGTTACCATCCAGATTGGCACATGTATAAATCTGAGATTGCCTCTAATTATTGTCATTGTGACTGAAATTCTTCAGGATGTCCAGCAAGAATCGTCATGGGAAACTATGAGATGAGGAGACTTGTGACTAAGGGAGAGTAAGACCAGAGTCAAGAATCCTGGTGTCTAAGGGCAGAAACACCTGAGGCTGGGGGTTTGAGATGTCTGAGAGCTTGACAATACCCTAGAGCCTCCCACACGGTGCTCATCAAGACTCAAGCCAAAATTTTACTTCATCAAAGTTTTGCATGTGGAAGAAGAGGAGAATTGGGGAATACCTGAGCTGTCACTGAGCACTTCCTCACCATACAAGTAAGAGATACAGAGATGGGCTGGGTAACAACAGTGATACCATAAAGAAAAGCTCCTTCTTCACTGTGACTTATACAAGTAGAAAGCATGTTGTTTGTGTCTTCAAAGAAAAGCATTAGAGTTAGTTATGTCTAGTTTAAAGATTCTAACAAGTGCTAACTCACTTCTGTGTCAAGATTCTGAAGTTTGATAATTGACTCTGTTTCCTTGCTAATAACAACAACAAAACTTACACTTTTGCAGAGAAATAAATGTTCTTCCTTTCCTGATCTTCTCTGAAGAAGGGCTCTATATCCAAGCTAATTTTGTTTTGTTTTGTTTTATGCTTATTATCTATTTTAACATTTAGCATAACTTCTGGTTTTCACTTTAACAAGTAAAGTTTGGGATTATCCCTCCCATCTTCTCATCAATGAGAAAACTAAACAAACTGAAAATAAATCTTCTGAAATCCATGACAGAATTGAAGTCACAGAGCAAAGTGCTGTCCTGAAAACAGACAGATAAAGACAGATAATCGCAATTTATTCTCAATTCTAGAAACTAAAGCCCAGGTTTAGAAGACCACAGATGAAGCCAGTATTTTTAGGAACATGTAATAATTCATGAATTGTTGAGGCTCAGTGCAGACAAGCTTGAGAGTTTAAAGTTCTTGGGTGCTCAGTCTCATGGGGTCTTTACACTTTTGTGTTTTTTCTCCCAGATCCCCACCAAGTTCTCACTGCGAATGCTGTGAATAGTCTCTTCATGCTCCTAGCAGAAGGTGGAGAAAAGTCCAGAACATTCTGGTCCTCCCTCCCTCAAGGGAAATTACAAGGGCTTAACTGAAGTGAGGTAAGAGAAACATTCAGCCCAACCCCTCTAGCATTCCTGTTTCACCTAAGTGGAGGGGACGGAGGAATGGATGCTGAGAAGCACTTTCGAAGGTCATATCCCAGGACAAAAGCTCACTAGAAGATAGTGACCTCATCAAAGGACTATAGAATGTTTCTCTTTTCCCCATACATTAAAACCACTGCGACTCCAGAAGAAAATACAGAAGGCCCGGGGCCAGAACAATGCTAAGGAGCTGAGGCCAAGCGCTTTGGAGAAAAGGCGACGAGAGAAGAAGCGGACCGGAAGAAGCAGCGAAGGAACTGCGGCAAAAGCGAATACAGAAAAGGCCAAAGTGAGAGGGCGAGGGACAGGGCGGCGACCAAGCCCACCCCCGAGGTGGCCTGCCAGGAGCCGCAAGAGCCGTCGGGGCTGGTAGTCCACAAGGTGGAAGTGAGTGACCACGAGCCGGCCAGCAAGCCGCAAAGAGGAGGAAGAGGCAGGAGGTGAAGGGGAGCGTTGCGCAGCCGAAAGGGAGGAAGCCCGGACGCTGCTGAACTCCGGGGACGAGACCAGCGGAAGGCGCGAGAGCTGGAGGCCAACGTGAAGCGGCAGCGGAGAGACCTGCCGAACCAGGCGGATGGCGCAACAATCCGGAACCCCCAGCGCCTCCCATAGAAGCCTGAGGCGCAAGGAGAAGTGCTGGAGCGGTGGCGGCGGCGCCAGCTGGGGCAGCGCTGGGCGGACAAGGTGAAGAAGCAGCGGCGCCAGAACCTGCGCAGGAAGAAGGCGGCCAGCGTCCCGCGCTCCCTGCACGGGGCCCGCAAGGAGCGTGCGATCCCGTCTAGGACCCGGAGCGCGCCGGCCTCGTGGGGGCGCCTGAGGGCTCCTCCCTTCCCCCACCTCAGGTCCGGCGTGTCCCTGGCCTGGGCCTTTCCCACCTGGGGCTGCCGTCTCTGTCCTGGGAGTCTCGAGGCGCCCCTCCGAGTCGTTGTGTGATGCCGGCTCCTCCCGCAACCTCTGTGGAACTCGGCTTCTCCACGTGAAAGGGACAGTCTTGTTCATCTGAGTCCTTGAACGCAGGGCGCAGATCCTTCAGACTCCAGAGAAAGAGTGAACCAGATCCAGTCCTCCAGTCTTCTCGGTGAGGCCTGAGAGCTTCCCAGAGGTTTGCAGACTCAGGGAAGAGGAACGTTGGTAGGGGTGGGTGGGAGGAGTTTGTGGTGAGAAAGTCGCAGGCCTTCTTCCCCTGCCTGTGTTCACAGGGGCCACCGGACAGGAAGAGAATGTCTTTTGCTGATTATCCGCATTAGTCCAAAACTCACTGGAAGGGAGGACAACCCCTGGGGTGCATGCGCACCTGGCACTCGGGAGAAGCTGGAGCCCATCCAGGCACCGTGTGTCCGGGACAGAACACCATGGCCTTCTCTACTCTCTTGGCTTCTGCCTGTTTGAGTCTCTTTCTTTTCTCTTTCTTAGTAGCCCGGGGAAGCATTTTACAGCTCAGAATTCAAAGAGTGGAAGGGAGCTGTACCTTTCCAGATCATGGATGTGAGTTGGGCCACATGGCCACCTCTGAACCAGTTGCTGGCTCCAATTGTGGGGCAGTGACTGACATGCCTCGCTACCCTCCTGGAGTCAGGGAGGAAAAGTTTCCTGGCAGAGGGTGGAGCTGGGTGGGGGTAGAGGGAGCTTTGCTGTTACCTAATGAGAGAGGTAGGGGTGAGAAGAGATAGCAGATGTCAGATGGCTTCTGTCCCAGGTGAGTGCTTTGCTGCAGAAGTGGTCCAGTGTGGCTGGTGTTTTCTAAGTGTCTTGGAGTGAGGAAATCACTGTTATTGAGCAGTTGTTCAGACATGAGGCCCCTCACTCCCTAAATATTTAATAAAATGGGTAATTTTCCCATGGTACACAATTTAAAACAGACTTCGAATTGATAATGTAGCATGCTAGATGTTCTCAGAAGCCTGTCTGGTGTGGCTGAACTGAAAATGCTTGATAGATTCGTTATTTTTTTAACAAATGACTGGGTTGGTGGGAAATGAGATGGCTGGGCTCAGATTTTCCCAGCTTGGTGAAAGAGAACAGTCTTAGAGATTTGGAAAACCTGTGGCAGCCATGGAGATGCACCTCTTGATCTTTTTTGAGAAATAACTGGCTGTTCAGCTGCAAGGAGTGTAGACTGTTGACAGTCCAGACCATTGCCTTCTGCATCTGCCTCAGCCATTGAGCTAAGGACATGCACTGCGTGGGTGGCCTCCAGCCAGTGACTAAGCACTTCTTCTGTAATAGGCAGACTGCTCCAGGGTTCCCTGTGAGTTATTTGAGACTGTCCGTTCTGCATCATGTTGTGAGGCTCTCCTGGTACCATTCTGCTTCCTGCCCTTGTCTTTCACAGGTGTTAGCCCTTGATAGCCTTTTTACACTCCTCACTTAGTCTCTGAATCTGTTTGCTGGAGGAATGAAAGTGACACAACTTTCAGCAACTTCCAAGTAAGTTGTTGGAAACAACACACACCTTGGGGTATCTACACGTCACTGTAGATCATAAAAACAGGAAGACAGATTGACAGCTGATTTCTCAACAGCAACAATGAAAGCTGGAAAAATGAAAACTGCTGAGGAAACGAGAGGTCTAGAATTCACTACCCCTGTAAATATTTTTCACTTTGAGTGTCAATTGTTAATTATTTTTGCTTGCTGAAAAAAATCCCTTCATGTCATGCTATCTCTTAAGAAAATGAAACTTAAGAAGGAAGATGATTTTACAAAGAAATGGTAAGCACAGACAAGGGGGATGTTTTGAATCTAAACATGCCCATTGCATGAAACTGGTCTTCATTTTGGTAGGCAGCAGCCATCAGTGGCTATTTAAATTAAATAAACTTGGCCGGGCACAGCGACTCATGCCTGTAATCTCAACACTTTAGGAGGCCAAGGCAGGGAGATCAACTTGAAGTTGGGAGTTTGAGACCAGCCTGGCAAACGTGGTGAAACCCATCTCCACTAAATGTGCAAAATACAGCCGGCCACCTGTAATCACAGCTACTGGAGGGGGGGGGGCTGAGGCAGGAGAATCACAAACCTGGGAGGCAGAGGTTGCAGTGAGCCAAGATCATACCACTGCACTCCAGCCACAGCAAGAGAGCAAATGAATTATCAATAAATTGAATTAATTAAATTGAGTATTCAGTTCCTGGGTTGTATTAGCCACATTTTAAGTGCTCAGTGGCCCTAGTGATTAACACATTGGATAGCACAGATACCGAACATTTATATATCAAAGAAGGTTATTGGTCAATGCTGGTGTAAAACAGCGTTTTGTAATTTGTAGGCTTACAAATCAAGGTATATCTAGAATATTGGACAATATGATATGTAAGTTATAGAAGTGTCTGGAATTGAATTATTCTCAGGTTTTTATATGTAAGGAGTAAAAATTAGAATTAAATATGCATGTTCTAAGATAACCACCAAAAGAGAGAAACGGTATAAACTAAAAGGGAAACACATGGAATGAGATGGAAAGATCTCAATCCAGCAGGAGGGCAGAGAGAAAGAATAAAACCTAGGAACTAAGTGAGGTGAATGGAAGATACAAACTATGATGGAAGAATTAAATCCAAATCTATAGGCAATCAACATGAACGCAAATTGATTAAACTCAGATGAATTTTGGTGGCACGTGAATAATAATAAACCTGTACATAAAAGTGTTTTGACTCTCCAAAGAGACAAGGATTGTAATGACCGCACCCCCAAAATTATAAAAACGAATCACCCTGAGGTTATAAAATCTTTCTACAGCTTCCAAATAAGTCATAAACTCCAATATCACCACCTTCAGCTGGATGATTAGATATCATTTGAGAGATTCCCTCCGTTAAAAGGAGGTCTTGCTCTTTTCTGGTTAGTGCTGCGTGAGAAGCCATGAGCAACGGAGTCTCTGGCGACACTGTACCAGGCAGTGCAGAAAGTCCTGCACAGGAAGCAGCACAAGCATCTTTGGAGACAGTGGAGTTGCAGATCACCTTGAAGAACTGTGACCCCCAGAAGGACAAATTGCTTCTCAGGCTTAGGTCCACTCCCCACCCCAAGTTCTCGCTGTGTTCCCTGGGGGACCAGCAGCACTGTGATGAGGCCAAGGCCATGGGTATCCCCGACATGAACATCAAGATGATGAAAAAACTCAAATGAGAATAAACTGGTCAAAAAGCTGGCCAAGAAGTATGATGCATTTTTGGCTTCAGAGTCTCTGATCAAGCAGATCCCACGAATCCTCGGCCCAAGCCTAAATAAAGGAGGAGAGTTCCCTTCTCTGCTCACACACAACGAAAACAAAACATGGTGGCCAAAGGGGATGAGGCCAAGCCCACAATCAAGTTCCATATGAAGAAAGTGTTATGTCTGGCTGTGGCTGTTGGCCATGTGAAGATGACAGACGATGAGTTTGTGTAAAACATTCACCTGGCTGTCAACTTCCTGGTGTCATTGCTCAAGAAAAACTGGAAGAATGTCTGGGCCTTATATATCAAAAGCACTGTGGGCAAGCCCCAGCACCTATATTAAGGCACATTAGAATGAACTCTAATGCTACCAGAAAAAAAAAAAAAAAAAAGATCTTTATCAAATCCCATTAACTAATCTTTGCGCTGTTAAATTACGAGGCTTTGACCCCTGGGTACACCTGTCTCATCTAAAAGGGAGCACTTGACTTCTATTGAATCTTAAATATCAACCCTGGTATCTGGCACTAAATTCAAATTAACCAAAGCCTCATCTTCAGACATGGGAGAAGATGACCGTCAAAATAAACTGCTTTCATACGACACTGGGCCAGTTAAATTGTTAACTATTGATTTAGTGATTTTTCCTTCATCTGAATTAATATACTTTGTTTTATGCCTTAATGCTAGATAGTTTTGAATTGTCCAGATACCTGTGAGTGTCCTTTTCCTTTCATTGTCAGAGCTAGGCAGCACTTATGTCCTTTTTGTTTAAAACATTGCTAATTCTATGCATGGCTTACAAAATTGGGTAAAACAACAAAAATTACCTTTCTCCTCTCTACCTGTTATCTCTGAAACTTAAAAACCATTCACAGTCCACTGAGCCTGATCTATGTTCATTGCTAATGCTCCACTGCTAAAACTGTGTAAGCACCTTCCCTCTAGGCCCAGCCATTATCACAGAAGAGATGGGAATGTGAGAATGTAAGGGCCAAGTTTGAGGGATAAAAATTATCGATGCTGCTTCTTGGTTGGTGAGAGAAAAATTAAGTTAGATCCTCCAAACCAAAGGCACACAGATGCCTAAATAGCTGGCAAAATAAGGGACTTTGCTTTCTGGGTCATTGTATGACCCCTTTTTAGCCATCCCAATCATAAAGAATTTGCTACTTCTCACAAAATTAAAAGACAATTACTAGGATGATATCAAGATACCTTGTTACAAAGCCTCCTGGGTATAATGCCCCCAGTTATGAGATTTATGCAGATATATATATACACAATTTCTTTAATCAGCCACCTTAGAACAAATTACTAAAAAGGCTGCAAAAAGCATTGTGGCACAACAGAAGTCTCAAAACTTAGCTTAAATAGTTTTAACAGAATGCTTATGTTTTGTATAGCTAGTGGCTATAAGTATATAACTAAAACCATGACAGTAGCTCAATGCATAAAATTGATAGATAAGTCAATTTTGTTACCTTGCTTTTTGACTTTTGGTTCTTGACTGTTATTTTACAACATCAGCATAATTCTGTAATTCTTTGCATTAGCCACACCAAAGTAGCCATTTCCTGAACTCCATTTTTTCTCATCTGTATGTCTCAGTGCAGTGAATTCTATAGCCTCAGCACATTGTATTGTAGGTTCATTTAACAAAAATGTATTATCTCTATATACTTTTACCAAGCAGATGCTATGTACATGGTTAGTATCCAGTAAGTGCTGATTAACTGAATGCGTTCACAACCTAGTCAGAGATTAAGTGAGGCAAACAAATAAGTAACACACCATAACAGACTCTGAAATGGCCAGGCGTACTAGGTATAATTGGAACACAAATGAAGAAGCCATTATTTGTGTCTGGGTGACCTGAAGAAAGGTTTCACAGAAAAGGTGCATTTTAACAGATATATAAAAATGAATTCAAATTTGTTTATGCTTCTCTAGGCCTATGTTGCCTTTCTTGGGACATGAAAAGCACAAATTAGGATCGGGAATAAACATGAGCTGGGGTGACCACAGAAAGGGGTGGAAGGACTTCAGACCAGGGGTGGCTTCCAGGAGAGTGACGGGAGTAAAAATGTAAAAGTAGGTTAGGGCTTGAATTGATTACCCTTTTCAGACATCTTGGCCTGTAGAAATCCCGAGAGCTCAAATGTCACCCACTATGATGCGTTCTCAGAAGTGTCCATCAGAATCCCGTTTTCTCTTTGCCAGGATACAAAAACTAAATGTTCGTTACAACAAGCAGTAAAAGAAACATGTTTTGAGGTCAACATTAGTTGTTATCAGTTTCCTCCCTGAAGGAGAAGTCGAGGCTGTGTCTGTCTCATTTCTCACAGTGCCTGACTGAGGAGCTTGGCATATGTTTCCTTGGTATTGAACAAATGCAGGGATTGGCTTTTCACTGCAAGGGAGTGAGATTCAGTTGGAGTTGTTTTGCTGCTCCTCAGACTCACCAGCTCAATAGCCTCCCCCGTCATGGCAGCCAAGCCCATCCCTCCATTCCTGTCCATCCATTTTCATCCATGTCCCTGTCTCCTGGAAGCTTACAGTTCCTGCACCAGAGACTGAAGCAGAGCAATCCTAATGGCTCAGTTTGACCTTTTTCCTGACTTCCTCAGTGTTTGTTTATGGTGCAATCTGCAGTCTTCAGCCTGCCAGCCTGCCACACTGGTGTCTGCCACTTGACCAAACCCTCTGTTCCTGCCCTTTGAAATTTTGGGTTCATCATATTTAACAGGCACCCTGGCAGCCGCTCCTCCCATAGGAGGTCAACACTCCCGGAGGAAGCTGACTTTGTTCACTACTCTGGGGCTGGGCTGCTAGAGGCTGGTCACCACGGAATGCAGGGACAGCCCTCATTGGCTGTTCTTTGCTGGTCTTTGCTTCTCCCATCCCTCAGGGCTGGCCGGCCACACCCTGCATGGTGGTGTGGCCTGGCGTACCAGCTCAGTTTGTTTAATCTTTAACTTGTTTACAGACAGAATCTAATATAGTTTGTCTCTGTGTCCCCACCCAAATCTCATCTTGAATTGTAATCCCCATAATGCCCACGTGCTGAGGGAGAGACCCCGTGGGAGGTGATTGGATCATGGGGTGGTTCCCCCACACTGTTCTCATGATAGTGAGTGAGTTCTCCTAAGATCTGATGGTTTTATAAGTGTTTGGCAGTTCCTCCTTCACGCTGTCTCTCTTTCCTGCCACCATGTGGAAAAGGTACTTGCTTCTCTTTTGCCTTCTGCCGTAACAGTAGCTTTCCTGAGGCCTCCCCAGCCACTCAGAACTGTGAGTCAATTAAACCTCTTCCCTTTATAAATTACCCAGTCTTGGGTATTTCTTTATAGCAGTGTGAAAACGGACTAATACAGAATTCCTTTCATGGGGATGGACTAGACTAGGTGAAAGGGCAGGAAGAGTGACAATGTCCCCACCCATCGGTAGTGAGTGTGTGACTTGAGGATGCTTGGGTGTAAAGGGCTCTTTCTTAATTTGCAAAATGAAGGTGTTGGCACCAAGTATGTCTACAGTTCGTTTCCCCCTCATATTTTTTATGATTCTATGAATACAACAAAGAGAGCATGTGCTAGGGAAACAATGAGAAAATTCATTGTTAGGTTATCCCATTAAAAGGTTGAATTCAGTGAAGCCATTGCTTTATAACTGGTGCTTTTCAAATCCATTGTTATTTCTGGTTCCCTTCCCCAAACTAATTTCCACCCCCTTCCCCTGACACCCACCCCCTGCCATCACTAAAGGCATATGCCCACTTCTTCCTTCATCTGCAGGGCTGACTAGCTGGGTGGGAGCAGCAGGAGGCAGGGAATGGCACAGGGAGGTTGACTCTTTCTCCCAGGGCCAGTGCTGTTCATATCCATTTCCACCTTACACTTGGCGGCTACCACCAATTCAGGAGGCTGCTTGATGTGGGTGTGGAATGGGGTAAAGTTGACCCCAGTAGCATAGCTATATGTAGGTTCCCTTCCAACAGTAAAGTATATATTTATACCTCATGCTGTCATTCAATAATAAGTTTTGAACACTACTTTTGTCCAGCACTGTGCTAACAGAGCTTGGAACGATTCATTCATTTATCCAGCAAATATTTACTGCATGCCTCCTGGATAAATGAAAAATGAGGCAGAGTCCCTGCCTACTGTGAACCTAGTTTAAACCTCCATGAGAAGGAGGGAAACTCCCATCATGCTTACAATCTGCCCAGATTTCTATTCATTCTTGAGTCATATGTGAACCTGCATATCTTTACTGAACCCCCTTGAAGACTGCCTGTGCTCATCGGGCAACATAGTTTTGACCCCAGAAGTTTTTCACACTGATTTTTCCACACACAAAAAAAATTATCTTTAGGCATTTGATCATCTCCCCAAGTTTTCATGCTTAAGAGAGGTTTCAAAACCTCTGTCTCTACACAGTCTGACCAATAATCTTCTCTGACAAATAAGACAACACTACAGTATTGGTTTAGTTCATGTCTTATTTGTTGGTGAAGATAACCAAACCCCTGGAAAATAATGAGATAAGCTAAAGGAGTTAGATCATTTGCCAAGAAAAAAGAGAACAGGAAGCACACACTTATTAGCCCATTCAAGGATTCATATCTTCCACCCCTTTAATGAAGCTCCATAGAGTGTTGATTCATTTGAAAGCGTTTTCAGGTTCTGTTAGAACAACAGTTGCATAACAACTCCCGCAAATCTGTGGCCTGATAGGGTGAAAGTTTAGTACTAATGATTAAATTGTAACTATTGCAGTTATTCTGAAAAACACATAAGAAAAAAACCTAAGAATTATTTAAAGAGAAAGTAGCTGGATGGTGATACACATCACCAAAACAGCGTTTGAACTCACTATTCCTTAAATTTCTGAAAAATAGGATAGGGTCCTATTAAGAAGCTCACCTTCCTGCTGTTAGAATGAAGTAATAGGTTGTCCAATTTGTTGGCAAATAGTTTTTCATAGTTGTCTCTTAATGTCTTTGATTTCTGTGCTATCAATTGTAATATCACTTCTTACATTTCTGATTTTGAGCCTTCTTTCTGTTTTCTAGCTAAAATTTTGTTAGTTTGTTTCGCTTTTCGAAAAAAATTCAACTCTTTTTTCAGATGATATTTTCTGTAGTTTTTCTGCTTTCTATTTCCTTTATATATTCTCTGATCTTTGTGATTTCTTTTCTTCTGCTAACTTTAGTCATAGGTTGTTCTTTTTTTAGTTCTGTGGGATGTAACATTAGTTTTTTCATTTGATAACTTTTCTTCTTTTTTTATATAGGTTTAATGCTATAAACTTCCCTTTTAGGGCTACTTTTATCTCGATATTTTTTAGTTTCTCCTTTAACTTCTTCATTGACCCAATCATTGTTTAGGAGCATATTGTTTAATATCCACATATTTGTTCATTTTCAATGACTCCTCCTGTTACTGATTTTTAGTTTCATACCAGTGTAGTCAGAAAAGATAATTGATATGATTTTGGTCTTCTCAACTTGTTAAAACTTGTTTTTTGGCCTAACATATGATCTATGCTAGAGAACGTTCTGTGTTAATTTGAGAAGAGTCTGTTTGTGTTGGGTAGGATGTTCTGTGTATGTCTAGTAGGTCCATTTAGTCTAGAGTATCAAATTAAGTCTGATATAATTTGGTTGTTTGTCCCCTAAATCTCATGTTGAATTGTAATCCCCAACATTGGAGGTGGGACCTGGATCATGGGAGTGGATTGCTTATTAATGGTTTAGCACCAACCCCTTAGTGGTGTCCTTGCAATAGTGGGTGAGCTCTCACAAGATCTGGTTGTTTAAAAGTGTGTCACACTTCCTCCAATCTCTCTCTTGCTCCTGTTGTGGTCATGTGATGTGTCTGGTCCCGATTCACCTTCTAGCATAAATACAAGTTCTCTGAAACCTCCCTAGAAGCCAAGCAGATCCCAGTGCCATGCTTGTGTAGCCTGCAGAACTGTGAGCCAATTAAACCTCTTTTGTTTATAAATCACTCAGTCTCAGGTATTCCTTTATAACAATGCAAGAAGAGCCTAACACAAAGTCTGATGTTTCCTTCCTGTTTTTCCACCTGGATATCTCTCCATTGCTGAAAATGTAGAATTGAAGTTGCCTGCTATTACTGTATTGCAGTCTATTTCTCCTTTATCTATTAATATTTGCTTCGTATATTTAGGTGCTCTGATCTTGGGTGCATATAGGTTTACAATTAACATGTCCTCTTACAAAGTCAACCCCTTTATTATTATGTAATGGCCTTTTTTTGTTTCTTTTTATAGTTTTTGACATAGTCTATTTTATCTGATATAGCTACTCTTGCTCTTTTCTGGATTCCCTTTGCATGAAATATCTTTTTCTGTCCCTTCACTTTCAGTCCATGTGTGTCCTTGCTAGAAAGAGAGTGTGTCTCTTGTAGGCAGCATAGAGTTGGGTCTTGTTTTTTCATCCATTCAACTACTCTGTGACTTGATTGGAGAATTAAATCCATTTATAGTCACGTAATTACTGCTAGGTAAGAACTTACTACTGCCATTTTATTAATTGTTTTCTGGTTGTTTTGTAGATCCTTTGTTTTTCCCTTTCTTGCCTCCTTTCTTTGTGGTATGATGACTTTCTGTAATGATATGGGTTGAATATTTTCTTTTGATGTTTTGTGTATGTTTTATAGACCTTTGCTTTGTTGTTATGCTGAGGCTTACAGAAAATACCTTATACATATAACAGGCTGTTTTAGGTTGTTAGCAACTTAATTTTGTGGTGGGTGGAGAATTGTTTTTTAAAATTGTCATTTATTTATTGATACATAATAATTGTACATATTCATAGGGAACATGTGACATTTTGATACAATGTTTAATGTTCAAGTCAGGGTAATAGGATATTCACCACCTTAAACATTTATTATTTCATTGTGTTAGGAACATTCCAAATCTCTTCTAGCTATTTTGAAATATATAATTATTGTTAACAATGATCAACCTACTGCATGCGCTGTTGAATACCAGAACTTACTTATTATATCTAACTGTATTTTTATATCCATTACAAAACCTCTCTTCATCTCCCACATTCCCTACCCTTTCCAGCCTCTGGTAACCATAATTCTATTCACTGTTTTCATGGGATCTACTTAATATGTGATATTTATCTTTAAGTTCTTGGCTTATTTCACTGAACATAATGCCCTCTGGTTCCATCATTGTTGTTGGGAAGGACTGGATTTCATTATTTTTTATGACTGATTAATATTCCATTGTGGACATATACAGCATCTTTTTAATCCATTCATCTGTTGATGAATATTTAGGCTGATTTCATATTTGGGTATTGTGAATAATACTGATAACAATGTGATTTTAATCACATACATAAGCTCTCCAGTTTTGGTCCTATTACTCCTATGTTTTATGTTTTTGATATCATAATTGACATCTTTTCAGTATTTGTATTCCTTAAGAAATTATTGTAGCTTTAGTCATTTTTAATAGTTTTGACCTTTAACCTTTATACTAAAGACATGATTGACTTACCCATTGCCATTACAGTGTTAGAGCGTACTGGATTTTAAAACATTCTTACTTTTAGCAGTAAGGTTTATATTTTCATGTTACTAATTACCATTTTTCTCCATCTTGAAGAACTACCTTTGAATTATTTAAAATGCAAGTATAGTGGTGATAAACTCTCAACTTTTGCTTGTCTTATGAAGTCTTTTCAATCCTTCATATTTGAAAGACATGATTTCTGGGTATAGCATTCTTCGTTGGCTTCCCCTTGCTAGGTCTTGAATATATCATCTTATTCCTTTCTAGCCTACAAGGTTTTGAATGAAAAAAATCTGCTGATAATATCATTGGGATTTCCTTGTACATAACAATTTGCATTTCTCTAGGTGCTTGAAAAACTCTTTGTCTTTAACTTTTGACAATTTGAGTATGATGTTTCTCAATGTATGCCTCCTTGGAGTCACCTCTGACTTCAGGAGCTTTGAGCTCCTGAAGTCAGGATTTCTATTTCCTTACACGGGCTTGGGAAGTTTTCTTTCCTTATCTCTTTGAATATGGTTAATGTGACTTTCTGTCTTCTGGTACATCAGTAACACATGTGATATACAGCCTGATGCTGTTCCATATGTCTCAAGCTACCTTCAGTATTTTCCATTCTTTTCTATTTTTGCCCCTTAGATTGAATGCCTTTAACTGACCTGCTTTTGAGTTCACTGATCCTTTCTTCTGCTTGATCTAGCTTGCTGTTGAACCACTTTATTGGATTTTAAATTTCAGTTATAGTATTCTTCAGTGCTATAATTTCTATTTGGTACTTTTTAAAATTTTCTATCTCTTCTTTGAAATTCTCAGTTTATTCTTACATTGCCCTGCTGACCTCAGTGCACATCTTTATTACCTTTATTCTGAATTCCCTTTCAAGTAAATCACATATCTCCACACCACTTGGGTTGAATTTGGGAGATTTATATTATTCTTAAATGGGAATATATATCCCTGTTTCCTCATTTTCTTTGACCTTCTGTGTTGGTTTCTACACATTACATACTGCCTCTGCCAGTTTTTTTTAGCAAAAACTTATGTCTATTGATCCCTCCTGGAAAGGGTTTGTTCAAATGACGATCATTCCACTATTTCAACTTCCATCTGATATGACATCCTAAACCTCTTAGGTCTTGGAGTAGAGGGAAGTAGACATACATAAGTCTCCCTCAACTACAGGAAAAAGTGGTGATTTTATACAAGTTTGTAAGCATTTCTAGGGACCTCATGCCCCAGGAGCAATGCATAGAAGGGACTAAAAAATGCAGCAACCTGTTACTTCCTGGAATGGGTTTATGGCACACTGTTCCAGTGGCTATTTGGTGGTCTGTTTTCTAATATGCACTGGGGAGAAAGGGGGCAGATAGATAGCCCACTGGTAGCCTCAGAAACACATTGGCTTTTCCAGAGCTCTCTCCCCTGGCTCACACTACTGATAAAGGCAGGCCCATTAATCCCACCTGGAATGAGTTTGTCCTCATATTGAGTGCCCCACCTTTTATAGTTTTAACACAAGGGGCTGCATCCTAAACCTCCTAGCTCTGGGAGTAGAGAGGACTAGGCATATACAACACTCTCTAGACTACAGAAAACAGTGGCAGTTTTTTATGAGCCTGCACACTCTTCCAGGGACTTCATTCAGTGGAGGAATGTAGAGAAGGGGCTCTAAAATGCAGTTCCCTGTTCATTCCCAAATGGGGTTTGTGCCGTGCACTGAGTTCCCAAACTCTCATAGTTACCACTTGATTGACTGCATCCTAAAAACCTTCCACCTGTAAGGAACAGGAGAAGGCACACGTGAGTCTCTCTAGATTACAGAACAAATAGGTGGTTTTCAGTGGGAGTCTAAGCACTTACAGGGGCTCCATCCTCAGAGTGCCATGAAGAAACGAGGCTGGAATGCACAGTTCCCATTTTCTTTCTAGAAGGGGTTTTCTGTACTTTCTTCCAGTGATTGACTATTTGAAAGCCTTGCTTCTAATGAATTTGCATCAGTGAGCTAATAGAGTAGACAAACAGTAACCCTCCTATAGTCTGAGCCACAGCATGATACTTTGTGAGCCTTTCTTCCAGCTCTTCCCAGTAATAAATCTAGGTCTATTCATGTTTCCTTGAAGAAGTTGTCACACACACCAAGTGCCACAAATTCTATAGCTCTGACTAAAGACACTTTCTCCCAGTGACCTAGCTATTGGAGTCAGTGGGGCTTTGCATTCCTGAATGTCCCTAAGCCTCAGAAAACAAACAGGTGGGCTCACTTCCAGCAGGTACCTCCCTAGGGTCAGAGACTACCACCTGAATACCAGTGTATGCGATTGTCTCAGATCATCTGCCTTGCTTAATGCAGAGAGAGTGGGAGATTAACACATACACACTCAACTTCACTGTGAAGGTAGAGGAACTAGAATACACAATTAACACCTCAACCTTTCCAACTAGATCTTCTGCCTTACTTGTCTCAGGGTTCTGACAAGACATGGCTTATCCTACTCTTCAGAGGGCCATCAAAAAGAGAGACAAAGTTTTAGACAAACACAAAGAATCCACATCCACCTCAAAATCTTCAGTCAAATCAATTGGTGAGATTCTTTTCCTTCAGTCATTTAGATTCCATTTGAAAAAGGTTGACATTGCATAGTAAAGGCAGAAGTCTTCAACAATCTGCAAGCCAAATTGTGTGTTTCTGAGTATTTTTGAACATATTTTTGCTTTTCTCCCTATGTGATATACTCAAGAAAAAACTTTCATATAGGTTACAGTATATTCATTGTGCAACATAACTTACTTGACTCATTGTATAAAACTGCGTCATTCTCTTTGAGCCACATTTTGATCTGGTTTGAGTATTTTTGCCAACATTTCCTCCATTGGCCTGATCTTGGTTGGAATGTGAGAAAGTTCTTTCTGCTCTAGAGTACCAGAAGTGGGCTGGCATTATTGCAAGACAGCAACAGAGCTGAACAAGGCCAATCAGTAAGGAAGATGGCAAGCTTTCAAATATTGACATATCTCTTTCATTCTTCTCACTGAGACCACGTCTCATACCCACCTCTTCCTAGGAAATCCACGGTATTAGTCTGTTCTCATGCTGCTAATAAAGACATACCTGAGACTGGGTAAATTATATAGAAAAAGAGGTTTAATGGATTCACAGTTCCACATGGCTGGGGAGGCCTCACAGTCATGGCAGAAGGTGAAGGAGGAGCAAAGGTACATCTCACGTGGTGGCGGGCAAAAGAGTGTGTGCAGGCAAACTGCCCTTTATAAAACCGTTAGGTCTTGTGAGACTTATTCACTATCATGAGAGCAGCATGGGAGAAACCTGCACCCATGATTCGGTTACCTCCCACTGGGTCCCTCCCACAACATGTAGGGATTATGGGAGTTACAATTCAAAGTGAGATTTGGGTGGGGACACAGTCAAACCATATCATTCACACTTGTCAGTATCTCCCAACTATTACATTAATGTCTAAAATGCTGATGCTCCAATGTATCTTATTTTCTGAATGAATATTTCTCCATTTTGTTCCCTGCTTTTCTCTTAAGCTTATTACAATGATCACAAGTTGAAGAGAGAGAGTAATGTAAGAATCAGTCTGAAGTTTAAACTGTAGCCCTGATACTGGAATCTACAAACAGAATATCTGAGTTATGGATAAATAAACATTCAGATTCTGAATCACAAGACATACTCATAGATCCAGTGCATCTAATTTTCTATCAATATTTAATCAAGGAAGAAGCAGGCAGATGAAACTGGAGCCAGAATTTCAAACTATAGGGAAATAAAGCAAGATGGAAGGAGAACTTTGATCAAGTGCTGATCTAGTACTAAAACATTACTGACATTATTCATTCATCCATGTAGCAAACATTTTTTGAAAGTTTACTCTCGGTCTGGCACCAAATTGTATAAATATTATCCTCATTTTATCTTTGAGAAATCAGAGCTACAGTTTTAAATAGTAATTCACCCAGTGTCCACAGGATTTCAAATCGAATTTATACAACAAAACCATGTTCTTTCTCTTAGGGCAAAGTTTGGAAGGAAGTAAAAGAATATAACCAGGATACAAGAGAAAGGATGAGAGGGAAGACTTTGTTGAGGGAAAAACACCTAGTCCCACAATAGCCTAAGTCTCCTAAAGAAAAACTTGAATTCACATTATATTATCATCCAACAATCTTTTCATATGCTTTATAGACAATTAGTTTTTCCATAATATTCTATTCATTCATTTACCAGTTAAAATTTTCTATAAAGTCAACAACCAATATTAAATATTTTCTAGCACAAATCACCGTGGTTCCCAAGATAATCACAGGTCATCCTTAAAATGCTTTTATTTTCATAAATTTGAAAATGTGTGGTTATCATTCTTTAAAATGATGTTTAATTATATAGGCTGACATTTTTGTTGGTGAAATGATTTGATGTGTAGAATTTTCTTCCAAATAATATGAGGGTATAGAGGATATATGATAGGACATCAGTTGATAATTAGTGAGCTGGCTAATAAATACACAAGGATTTATTTTGTTTCTTACTCTAAATAGTGAAAGATGAATCACCATGTTTGGGCATGAGTTTTCTCTTCAAGGAAATATTAAACATATTCTTTGATAGTTCTTCAATGTCTCCCCATTTCAGAATTTAAAACTCCACCAGATGCATATTGTCCTTATAGTAGAATCTCCTACAGTTGAGAGCAAAGCCCACCAAACGGTGAATCCCTTCTAGGTTCTGCAAGGAACAAAATGATGTGCTTGTAAATGGAGATGTTGGAGATGTCTACAGGTATGTACTCACATACTCAAAATCTTCAGTTGTTCAGGATTCAAGAGTGAAGGAGTAGATTTTGTTGTTGTTGTTGTTATTTCTTGTCTTCCTGGAGATCAGAATTAAGAAATTCTTAGTTTGAAATGTACTGACATCTTCTAAGATGATCCAGGTAGCAGAATCCACTCTCTCACAAGCAGAAGATGAGTGACACCTGAGGCTGATCCTTCCCAGAAATAAACCCCAGAAGCTGCCACATCTGGAAGGAGCTTCCAAACTGACCATCAATGATGTGGTACTTGCTATTGATGGTCACTTGCAGAAGAAGGTGAACCATGTCAGCGCTATATTTTTTGGCCGGAGTGATATAAACATACCCTCCCAACATTGTGGTCTCAAAGCCAGTTGTGGTCAGAGCCCTTTACAGAAATTGATTAAGCCAGAGACACCACCCACCCTGTTGTCTTCTCATAACTTGATTAAAAAATGGACTTTACTCCATGTGTTCCCCACAGTGCATGCTAAAGTTCTCAGAGGGAACAGCTCAGACCTGTTGCTGAAGACAGCAGTTAATATTTCCAAGTCCAATTTGTTCCTAGAGTTCTTATAACCAGTTCTTTCAAAATATACTGCAATGTCTGTGATCCCTTAGACAAGGAAAACAAAACAAAAATAACATACTTTTGCACTTAGATTCCCTTGAGTAGGTTAATTATAGATATAACATATTTTGAATATGTAAAAACACAATGATTATAAGTATCTGTCATAATAATTATTTTGATAGTACTTTTATTGTGTGAATTTCTCTTACATGTCTAAGTTCACTTTATAGTCTCAGAACCCTGTAAGAAAGGTACTATTGTACCTTCTGTCTCCCACCAACAATGTATAAGTATTCCTTTTTCTCGGCATCCTTGACAGCACATTATTTTTTGGCTTTTTAACAATAGCCATTCTAACTCCTGTGAAATGGTATCTTACTGTGGTTTTGGTTTGCATTTCTCTAATGGTCAGTGAGGTTCAGTTTTTTTTCATACATTTGTTGGCTGCATGCATATCTTCTTTTGAAAAGCATGTGTTCATGCCCTTTGCCCAGTTTTTCATGGGGTTGCTTGCTTTTTTCTTTTAAATTTAAGTTTCTTATAGATTTTGGATATTAGACCCTTGCTGAATGCATAGTTTGCAAATATTTTCTCCCATTCTGTAGGTTGTCTGCTTACTCTGTTGATAGTTTCTATTGCTGTGGAGAAGCACTTTAGTTCAATTGAGTCCCACTAATCAATTTTTTGTTTTGTTGCAGTTGCTTTTGGCATCTTCAACAGAAAAGGTCTATGTCTGGAATGGTATTTCCTAGGGTTTCTTTCAGGGTTTTTGTAGTTTTAGGTCTTACATTTAAGTCTTTAACCCATCTCGAATGGATTTCTGTGTATGGTATAGGAGGGGATCCAGTTTTCAATCTTCTGCATATGGCTAGTTATTTCAGCACCATTTATTGACTTGAGAGTCCTTTCCTCCATTGCTTGTTTTTGTCTACTTTGTCAAACATCAGATGGTTGTAGGTATGTGGCTTCATTTCTGGGATCTGTATTCTGTTCCATCATCTATGTGTCTATATTTGTACCAGTACCATGATGTTTTGGTTACTGTGGCCTTGTAGTATAGTTTGAACTCAGGTAATGTGATGCCTCCAGTTTTGTTCTTTATGCTTAGAATTGCTTTGGCTGTTTGGGCTCTTTTTTGGTTCCTTATGAATTTTAGAATTGTTTTTTCTAGTTATGTGGAGAATGTCATTGGTAGTTTGATAGGAATAACACTGAATCTGTAAAATGCTCTAGGCAGTAATGCCATTTTAATAACCTTGATTTTTCCTATCCATGAGTATGGAATGCTTTTTTCCATTTGTTTGTGTCATCTCTGATTTCTTGAAGCAGTGTTTTGTAATTTTTTTTTTTCTTTTTTTGAGATAGAGTCTCACTCCATCCCCCAGGCTGGAGTGCAGTGGTGTGATCTCAGCTTGCTGCAACCTCCATCTCCCATGTTCAAGCGATTCTCATGCCTCAGTCTTCTGAGTAGCTGGGATTACAGGCACCTGCCACCACACCTGGCTGATTTTTGTATTTTTAGTAGAGATGGGTTTCACCATGTTGGCCAGGCTGGCCCAGAACCCCTGACCTCAGGTAATCCACCACTTCAGCATCCCAAAGTGCTGGGATCACAGATGTGAGCCACCATGCCTGACCTGTAATTCTTATTGCAGAGATCTTTTACCTTTCTCCTTAGTTGTATTCCTAGGTATGTTTTTCTTTTTGTGGTGATTGTGAATGGGATTGTGTTCCTCATTTGGCTCTGGGCTTGTTTTTTGTTGGTGAATAGGAATGCTACTACTTTTTGTATATTGATTTTGTATGCTGAGACTTTGCTGAAGTTTTTCTAAATCAGCTTAAGGA
This sequence comes from Mandrillus leucophaeus, assembly GCF_000951045.1. Lineage (NCBI taxonomy): Eukaryota > Metazoa > Chordata > Mammalia > Primates > Cercopithecidae > Mandrillus > Mandrillus leucophaeus. The sequence goes on along the minus strand of NW_012102077.1, from coordinate 1,615,604 downwards.
GTTTTGGGGCTGAGACTGTGGGATTTTCTAGATATGGAATTGTGGCATCTGCAAACAGGCACTTTTTGTCTTTCTATTTGGATGCCTTTTATCTCTTTCTCATGCCTCGGTGCTCTGGCTAAGACTTCCAGTACTATGTTGAATAGAAATGGTTAGAGTGGGCATCCTTGTCTTGTTCTGGTTTTCAAGGGGAATGCTTCCAGCTTTTGCCCAACCCATATGATGTTGATTGTGGGTTTGTCATAGATAGTTCTTATTATTTAAAGGTGTGTTCCTTCAATGCCTAGATTGTTGAGGGTTTTAAACATGAATGGATGCTGAATTTTATCAAAAGCCTTTTCTGCATCTACTGAGATAATCATGTGGTTTATGTTTTCAGTTCTGTTTATGTGATTAACCACATTTATTGATTTGTATATGTCGAAGCAAACTTGCATCCCTGGAATAGAGCCTACTTGATTATGGTAGATTAGCTTTTTGATGTGTTGCTGGATTTGGTTTGCTAGTGAGGATTTAGTGAGGATCTTTGCATCTATGTTCATCAAGGATATTGGTATAATGTTTTCTTTATGGGTATCATTGCACATGAGATGGGTCTCTTGAAGACAGCATACAGTTGGGTCTTGCTCTTTTATCCAGGTTGCCATTCTGTGCCTTTTAATTGGGGGAAATTAGCCCATTTACATTCAAGGTTAATATTGACATGTGTGGATTTGATCCTGTTGTGTTGTTAGCTGGTTATTATGGAGACTTGATTGTGTGGTTGCTTTATAGTGTCATTGGTCTATGTACTTAACAATTCTTATGTGGCTGTTAATGGTCTTTCCTTTCCATATTTAGCACTCCCCTTAGGACCTCTTGTAAAGCGGGTCTGAAGGTAATGAATTCCCTTAGCATTTGCTTGTCTGAAAAGTATCTTATTTCTCCTTTGCTTATGAATCTTAGTTTGGCCAGATATGAAATCCTTGGTTGGAATTTCTTCTTTTTAAAGAATGGTGAATATACGGTCCCAATCTCTTCTGGCTTGTAGGGTTTCTGTCAGAAGATCTGCTTTTAGCCTGATGGGGTTCCCTTTGTAGACAACCTGTCCTTTCTGTCTAGCTATCTTTAATATTTTTTTCTTGTTGACCTTGGAGAACCTGATGACTATGTGTCTTGGGAATAGTTGTCTTATACAGTATCTCACAAAGGTTCTCTGCGTTTTTTGAATTTGAATGTTGGCCTCTCTAGTGAGGTTGGGGAAATTTTGGGGGCCAGTATTGTGAAATATGTTTTCCCAAGTAGCTTGTTTTACCTCCCACTCTTTCAGAGATGCCATTGGGTCATAGATTTGGTCTCTACATTATCCCATATTTCTCCAAGGTTTTTTTTTTTTCATTCTTTTTTCTTTATTTTTGTCTGAGTTAGTTTGGAGAACCAGTTTTGAGCTCTGAGATTCTTTCTTCAGCTTGGTCTATTCAGCTGTTAATAATTGCAATTATATTAGGAAATTCTTGTAGTGTGTTTTTCAGCTCTATCAGAATAGTTTGTTTTTTTCTTAAAATGCCTATTTTAATCTTCAGCTCTTGTATCATTTTTTGTTGTAATCCTTATATTCCTTAAATTGGATTTGACTTCCTCCTGAATCTTGATAATCTTTGTTCCTATTCATATTCTGAATTTTACCTTGGTAGTTTCAGCCACTTCAGCTGGGGAAGTAGTACAGTCATTTAGAGAAAGAAGACACTCTGTCTTTTTTAGTTGCCAGAGTTCTTGTGCTGGTTCTTTCTATTTGTGTGGCTTTAACTCTGGTGTAATTTGAGTATAGTCAGTTAACTTCCTTTCTGCCCATTTTCAGAGGACTAAAGCTTTGTCCTAGGTCTTTATTTGTAGCTGAATTCTTGTCCTTGGTTTCACAGAATGGTATATTAGCAAAGTTTTTTTGATGTTGAAGTTTGGGCCGTGATCCAGTAGATGATGCTTAAGTGTAATGTCCAGTAGGTAGGCTCTTGCTCAGCCTCATGGCTCCTGTCTATTTCCTCACATTTGCAGCCATGTTCCTTCTCAGTGTTTTGAAAGTGTGGATTCCTTTCCCACTCAACTTCTGGATGGAGATCCGGGCTTGGCACTCCTGGGCTACATATCACAGCCCTAGGGCAAGCTCAGGCTTTATGTTTTCTCCCCAGCTTGGAGGCAGCAGGGGAAGGGACCTTGGTAGTGGCAATGGGCAGGGGCCTTTTACTTGTCTCTTGTGGCTTCACCCCAGAGAAGCACAGAGCCGCTACTAGTTGAAGTGATCAGCCGGGGGTGTGGTGTGTGTTGTGACACCATGCTGGGGGGCCCTCCCTTGTGATGAACAGGAGGCAGGGGGCTCACAGGGAAGACAGACTGGCCTCTTCTCTCCTGCAGTGTGCTAGAGATGTAAGTAAAGTACTCAGGGTCTTTGTTCCTTCCCCAGTTTGAGGGCAGCAAGTGTAGTACCACTGCAGTAGCAGTGGCAGAGGGGCTTTCAGTTGCCTCTAGGAACTTCACCCCAAAGAAATGCAGAGCTGCTGCCAAAGGGAACATTGAGCCAAGGGTGGGTTGGCTGCATTGTGAGCCCGAGCCAGGGGTCCTATTTGAAGGGCAGGTGTTGGAGTCTCACAGGTAAGAGAAACTGGGCTTCTCTCTGTATGGTGACTGTGGTGTGCTGGAGGCATGAGTAATGATCTTAGGGTCTTTATTCCTTCCCCAGTCTGAGGGGAAGTGGCAGTGGCAGAGTGGCTGTCAGTTTTCTCTGGAAGCTCCACCCCAAGGAGACAAAGAGCCACTAGCAGTGGGAATCCTCAGTCAGGCCTGGAGTGGCTGCTCTGCACTTCCACGATGGGGACCCTGCCTGGTGATGAGTAGGGTGTGGGGGCTCACAAGGAAGAGAGACAGCACTCCTCTCCATATGGTGGCTGCAGTGTGCTGGAGGTCCCAGTGACATGACCAGGCCCTTTGTTCCTTCCCCAGCCTGAGGGTAATAAGGGCAGTACCATTGCAGCTGTGATGGCCAAGGGGCTGTGGGTTGTCTCTGAGATTTCCTCCCCAAAGAAACGTAGAGCCGCTGATGACTGAAGTGTTCAGGCAGGGCAGGGTAGTTGTACTGGGGCCCCAGATCGAGAAGCCTGCTCAGTGAGAAGAAACGGCCAGGGACCCATGTGGAAAACAGTCCAGCCACTTTTCTGTAAGCTGTGCTACACTGAGGGCCCATGTTAGTCCTTAATCGCTTTGCTCTTTCCCAAGACTGAGGGCAGCAGGATTGAGGGCTGTGGAGCAGTAAAACCGGTGGGTCCACCTGTTCCCTCTGGGAGCTCTGTCCCAGGAAAGTGTAAGGCTGCTACCGACCTGAGAGCTCAGGTAGGGCTGGGGTGGTCATGCTAGAATCCAAGGCCAGTGCACTTTGTCTGGATAGGTCCAGTGGAGGCAAAGCCTGCAGTACATCTGTTCATCAGCCCTATGGATTCAACTTCTATCTTGGGGTCATGCAAGGGAGCCTAGCCTCCCCTACTACTAGAGCTGCAGCCACTGGTGCCAGGGTGCCCAGGGGTCCAAGGGACCAGGAATCCACCTGTATTAGTCCATTCTCATGCTGCTGATAAAGGCATACCCGAGATGGGTAATTTATAAATAAAAGGAGGTTTAATGAACTCACAGTTCCACGTGGTTGGGGAGGTCTCACGACCATGGCAGCAGGAAGGTAAGGGAAGAACAAAGGCACGTCTTACAAGGCCACAGGCAAAGAGAGAATGACCACCAAGTGAAAGGGGTTTCCCGTTATAAAGTTATCAGATCTCATGAGATTTATTCACTACCATGAGAACAGTATGGGGGAAACCGCCCCCATGATGCAGTTATCTCCCACTGGGTCCCTCCCACGATATGTGGGTATCATGGGAGTTACAATTCGAGATGGGATTTGGATGGAGATGGCCAAATCATATCACCACCTGAGCCTGAGTGGTGGCTCTGCCCACACTCCATGTAGCTCTCTGTTTTAGTTTGGAGGCCCTGGTCTAGGGGGCAATAGGGATCTTTTGAGCCCAGGCTTATAAAGGTGTGTGGCAGAAGTGTGGGTCACCAGAGGCTATTACTAACTCACCATTTCCCCATGGTGAGGAGCCTACCCCTGACCCTGTGCCAGTCTTGGGTGGACAGCTGCCCTGTCTCCCTCCAATACCTTCTCTGTAGGTCACATTGCTTCCTTGATGAATTCCAGCATGTACACCTGGCTAATCCAGCTGAGGAGGTAGTGTTGACTAGTTTCTCTCCATGAAAGAGGTATATACTAGCTGCTTCTAGTCAACCATCTTAAACAATTTGTTCAATTTGTATAGTTTTGATACCCACCAGTGGAAGTATAAGTCTGAGACTTAATTTAGGATTTGATTTTGAGGATGTTTGTCAAAGATGTTAAAAGGCTCAAAACATTTGATTAAATCAGAACTACAGGTTGTTATAAAATAATAATTCATTTAACCAGAATGATAATGAAAAGGCTTTAAACGCAGTACAGGTAGTTATATGGTTATAAAAACCTTAACCCTTTTAAGGGTTAGTGATATGGTTTGGCTGTGTCCCCACCCAAATCTCATCCTGAATTGTAGCTCCTATAATTCCCACATGTTGTAGGAGGGACTCAGTGAGAGATAATTGAATCATGGGGCTGTTTCCCCCATACTGTTCTTGTGATAGTGAATAAGTCTCACAAGATATGATGGTTTTATAAGGAGAAACCCCTTTTGTTTGGCTCTCATTCTCTCTCATCTGCTGCCATGTAAGATGTGCCTTTTGCCTTCCACCATGATTGTGAGGGCTCACCAGCCATGTGGAATTGTAAGTCCATTAAACCACTTTTTCTTTATAAATTACCCAGTCTTGGGTGTGTCTTTACCAGCAGTGTAAAAATGGACTATTACAGTTAGTTTTTCTATGTAATTTTTAAAATCTAATAAAAACAACACAGAAGTGATCCTTATAAAAAGTGAAATCTTTGTTTCTTTAGGCTAATTACCAGAAAGATAAGCAAAACCTCCTGCAATATGACTGGTTTTCCTTACGGAAAGTCCATTTAGATAACTTGAAAGTCAAACCTGCTGAAAAGAGAATTTGAATTAATCACACGAAGGAAGAATGTGCCCGTAGTCATAAGTGAACTCTGTATGATAGAGGAAATGAGAAACTAAACCACTGTCACCTTGAGCAGGGAAATGTGACTCTTAGCAACAGCATGGGTCGTTTCCTGGTTATATCAAACACCTTAAACACATGCTAGAAAATGGTCTCCCAAAATGAAAGCCTCATTTCAGTCTTAGAAATGAAAGTTCCTTTGGCTTTCTGCCCTCTTATTTACCGGTCCAATTTTCCCTCAAAGCTGGCCATACAAACTGGAATCTCCCTTGCCCAAGGAAGGCCCTAGAAATCAGAACCCCTTTTTCTCAAAACCAGCCATGAAGCCTAAAACTATTACTTAACTTTCTCTCTACTTTTCTGTGTAAGAACTGGCCATAAAAATTATATGACCTACCTTCTTGGACTGTAGGTTGTAAGATCCCCATGCCCTCAGTAGGAAGGGGTACGTGCTCCGAGAGGTCAAGAGGGATCTAGACAGACAGGCCTTGCTGGGTTTCCCCAGTCTATTAGCATTAGATTATGCCTTTTAGCTCAATCATATTTTTACATCTGCCCATACCTTGTTGCACCTAAGCATAAGATGGACAGCTTCCCCCTTGTGTTTGAATCTGAATTCTGAAGACTCCAGCATACACACTCCAAACAAATCTGCATGACTTCTCTTCAACTAATCTATCTTTTTTCAGCTGAATTTTCAGTGATCCTTCAGAGGGCCCCTAGCCCCTACTCATATTAAGAAAACCCAAGAGTACAGAATTAGGTTATAATGGAGAGAAATATTGCTTTGTTTTGAAGCTTTTCTTTGTAACAGGACCTAATTGGAGACACTGGTTATTTTGTCAAGGCTTTGACTGGAATGGCATAATTTTAAGAAACTGAGATTTGTTTATGAAACTGACAGAAGCCTTTTGGATAACACTGTCCCCATACCTTGTTCTTACAGTTTATTTACAGGTTCCTTTGCAGGTTTCTAAGTAAAGAATGTCACTTTCTGACAGGCATAGGCCCTGATGGTTGAATGCCATCAGGCACAAAGGTTGTTGAAGGCCTGGCTTGAACTACAATCCAGAAGGATCTGTAGATTGCCACTGCAATCTGAAGATGCCTCAGAGACACAGGAAAAACTAATCTGTAGATGGATTACTCCAGACAGTAACCTTTGCTTCTGTTCTCTTTCTATAGAAATGCCACTTATTAGAAAGCTAATTACCTGCACCATATATAGAGGCCTAGCGCATCTGCAGTGCCACCTCCTGGAATAGGACATGACTGTTTAACTGAACTGACCTCTTCTCAGTACTAAAAAACTTACTGAAAACAGATATAAGAGGATCTATTTAAATGTGCTTTTTTTCTATTATTCAAAATTTGTTTTTCCATTCCTTTTTCTATCTGTATTTCAATACCTCTAACCCAAATCTCTCCAAAGCTATCAGCTTGGCTTTTTGTATGTGACACTTGTTTAAAGTTTCAAAGTGGTGACTGAAGAAAATCAAAATATTTTACCACTAAATACATTTCTTTGACACATCTCAAAATGGCTGCTGCTTGGCCAGTAGGCAGAAGTGGCGTTGCAAAGCTGTCTTAAGTGGGGAAAATTTGCATCAGTGGAGAATCTCCATTAATGCACCCATGCCCCACTCCCCTACACATGCCCTTCCTTAGATGCAGGAGAGATTGGGAATCTGACAACATTAAAGATGTGAAAAGAAACATTTACTATCAATTCACTTTAAGGGGTATTCCATTTACATAAAGAGGCCACCTTTGCTAGCCAAGCTGCTTCCTTCTGTCTCTCTTAACCCATGTTGCAACTAAACCTAATTTACCTGTTTCTGATCATGCACTGAGTCTGCATTCTTTACTGTGGTCTCAGAGAATATATGAGTTTCTGTAAATCATTCGGAAGTTGGTCTTCATCCTGAAGTTTCTTGTGTATATAAGTTAACAAATCAATATGCCTTTTCTCCTATTAATCATGTCAAGAGCCTCCTAAAGTGTGGCCCCCGTACAAGCTATACATTGTTTGGCCCCAAAATGGTGGGACGTGTCAAAGTGGGGGAGTTACAAATCATAGGTGGAGTCAGAGATTTTCTTATTGGAAATTGATTGAAAGAGTTAAGCCTGGTCTAAAGACTCACAATCAGAAGGAAGAAATGCTTGTGTTAAGGTAAGGCAGGTTGTAGAAGCCATGGTTCTTTTTACGTAAATGAAACCTCCAGGTAGCAGCCTTAGAGTAGAAGACAAAAGATGGTAAATGTCTCTTTTCAGAACTTAAAGGTGTCAGGCTCTTATTTAATCTCTCCTAGATTTGGAAAAGGCCTGGAAAGGGAAGGAGATTGTCTACAGATACAAATTTTTCCACTGAAGGTAGCTTTGAAGTCCATTTCAAAATATGTCAAAGAAATATATTTTGGAGTAAAATATGTTGATATTTTTCAGGGTCTGCTACCTGTCATGTGATGCTATACTAGAGTGATACTGGAATTTGGTATATTATTGCCGCAAAGAGTCCTTTTTGCCCGTCTTATGATCTCTGTTTCAATGTTAATGATTGAACAGTTGTGCCTAAATTCCAAAAGGGAGGGGGTGTAATGAGGCCTGTCCAACTTTCCTTCTCATTATGTACTGGAATTTCGCTTTTCAGGTTTATCTGGGGTCTCCTTGGCCAGGAGGGAATCCGTTCAGTCTGTTGGGGGGCCTAGGATTTTATTTTTGGTTTACACCTCAAGTTGAAAGTACACTGCAAGTTACTTACCAAGCTCTGCTGACTTCAGTCAGAAATGTGGAACCAGGATAAATGCAATCCTTTCACTTCCTAGGCCTGCAGAAGAAATGCTGTCCCTTCCAAAGTCTGTAGAGGAAGTGCTCCCACTTCTGAAGTCTGAAATTGAAGTGATCTCTTTAGATTTGCAACTGGTCCCATCTCCAGATTCTCATTAGAATCATCCCAGGAATCTCTGGAAAATGTAGCTGTAGGACCCCAGGTTGCTGCTGTGGATCTCTTATTCAAATTATTTAATTGAAAAAGTGTGAAGAGTGCTATTATGTGATGATCTCCATGACACATGCTGGAAGGGCTGTGCCCTTTTATTTCACCTGGTTTCTGCTCTCTGGGAGCCTAATGCCAGACTTCCCATATGTGATGTGGAAGGTGAGAGCTTGGGAGAAGTCCAGGAAAAGCAGAACCATTAACCTAGAGGAGGCAGAAGAGGAAGATGGAAGGTTTAGTCACATTCTGGGTTTATGGTATACTTTCTCAATCAATTTCTATAAGGCCTCTATGTTTTTTTTTCTTCCCTTTATCTCTATTCCTTACTCCCACTCACCTCTCTACTCAAAGGTACCATGTAATGTGTCTGAAATAACTGCATGCATGATATGAGTATGACATGTTTTATGATTTTCATTTCTGCTTGTGTTTTTTTTTACATTAATGGCATTGATCCATAACTCTGTTTTGTATGCATTTCCCTCTAATGTAAATATATATAAGTAGCATAATATTTATAATATTACATAATATTTAATGGACACATGATAATTGGACATATTGATGGAGCGCAATATGATATACTGATACATGTATACATTGTGTCATGATGAAATCATGGTAATTAGCATATTTAGCACCATAAATGTTTATCATTTGTTGCAAGAACATTCAAAATCCTTCCTTCCAGCTCTTTGCAATACACAACACATTATTTTTAGCTGTAGTCACCCTGTTGGGCAGTGGAGTACCAGAACTTATTCTTCCTATGTGACTGTAACATTGTGCTTATTGCTCAGCCTCTCTCCATCTCCCCCACCCCCTTTTCTCCCTAGTCTGTGGTAATCACTATTCTACCCTTAACTTCTGTGATATGTTTTCTTCTGATTCCACAGATGACTGAATTTGGCAGTTTTCATGATATAATTGTTACCTTGTGCTGTGCCTTCAGCACCTACTGTTCCAGCACATGCCTCTGGTGTCCTGCATGAACTTGGCACTCTCTGTGGGAAGCCTTTTCTTTTTCTTTTGGCCTGTGCTTGGGCAGGTAAACGGATCTGCAAATTAAATCTGCTGGGTACCACCACTCAGCCCAGATGATGGGAACTGGAGACTAAATATCCTTGTGTTCTACATGCTAAGGTGGGATTACTCTTAGGCATGTACAAAACTGCCTCCTTATGCTGTCTAGTGGAATTATGCTCCCTTTCTTCACAGGCAGCCTGCCAACAACACACCTTTTTATTGATTCTCAAGGTGTCCTGGGTTCACCGTTCCACTCCTGCACTGGTGATTCTTTATATCATCTTCTAAATCAAAATAAGCCACTGGAATACAAATCCTTATCTTGGGCCTGCTTTTAAAGAAACCCAACCTAAGTCTTTTTAACTTACCAGTTCCACTTGTGAAGGACATTTGATTGCCTCCTCCTCCTGGTTATTATCAACACTGATGTGATGAATACCTTTCTAGACATCCCCTGTAGATTAGCAGAGCATCACTGGGATATACGTATTAGGAAAGGGATCTGTGGAGGGGCAGATCATAGATGTACTTTATTTTTCTTTTGGCACTGCCAGATTTCTTTCCTTTTGTGTAGAAGAATTCCTACTTTCCTCATATCGTGATTGACACTTGGTGTTAGTCACCTTCAAATGTTTGACAGTTTTATGTATCTAAGATGATAGCTCAGGGTTCTTTTCATTTTCACTTCTCTGATTCCCAGTGAATAGGGGTGAATAGGTTCTTCACATACCTATTGACCCTTCACATTTCCATTTGTGAGTTAAATGGCAAGGTTTTAAGAAAGAACTCCTTCTGCCAAATTAGTCAGGACACACAGACGAAGAGAGATGGATTAAAATTCAGATCTTGCTAGAAAATCTTTGGCCAAGGTGGGGATGAGACAGGGGCAGAAGAAATAATTCCAGCATGTAGGATTGTGATCTGGACCATTTTTGACAGTGTATGGGAGAGGAATTTTCAATGGATTATGGTCATTTTTCTCCTTGATTGTTGGAAACTTGATGCCTGTAATTAAGATGTTACAATACAGATTAGCACATGTATAATTCTGAGATTGCGTCTATTATTGCCAAAGTGACAGAGATCCTTGTGGATGTCTAGTAAGCACTGTCATGGAAAAACCATGAGATTAGGAGACTTACAGCTAAAAGAGAGTAAGACCAGGGTCCAGAATCCTGGTGTCCAAGGGTCAGAACACTTGAGATTGTAGGGTTGGGGTGTTAGTGGGTTGAGAATACCCTACAGCCTCCAGCAGGGTGGTCATCCAGACTTTCAAGCCAAAGTCTGACCCCATCAGGGTTTTACATGTGGAAGGAAAGCCAAACTGGGGAATATTTGAACTGTCACTGAGCACTCCCTTACCATACAAGTAAGAGATACAGCAATAAACTGGGGTAATAATAGTGATACCGAAAAGAAAGGCTCCCTTTTCACTGTGACACACGCAAGTTGAAAGCGTGCTATTTGTGTTTTAGAAACACTTAAAGTGTTAGAGCTAGTTATGTCTTGTTTAAAGCTTCTAACATGTGCTATCTCACTTTTATGTCAAAATTCTATGTTTAGTAATTAATTCTTGGTCCACAAAGAGCAGAGAGTGGCACTGATGACATACTCCCAAAATTTTATCATTTTTTGCTCTTAACTGTAAGTTATTGAATTTCCTGATTTTGTTTTTTATTTCTGAACATAAATGAATAATAAAGGTATATACAACTAAAAAACAAAAACAAACCAAAAACCTCCTTTATTTGTGCAAAGGCACAAAGAAAGGAGTAAAACCTCTCCCTTTCCTGAATGTCCCTGAAGAAGGATTCTATGAGAGCACTGGCTCCAAAGTGAAATTTTTTTGTTTAATATATTTGTTTTAAAATCTGTTTACCAGGACTTCTGGTTTTTACTCCAACAAGTAAAGTTTGGGGTTATCCCTTCCATCTTCTTACCAAGGGAAAAACTGAATAAACTGAAACAAACAATCTTCTGAAATCCATCATAGAATTGAGGTCACAGGAAAACTGCTGGCCTGAAAAAAGGAGAGACAGACAGGTAAAATACAGAGAGTGACAGTTTATCCTCAATCTTAGGGACTAAAGCTCAGGATTAGAAGACCACAGCTGAAGCCAGAATTTTTAGGAACATGTAACTCAATTCATGAAAACCTGAGTCTCAGTGTAGATAAGCTTGAGAGTTTAAAACTCTTAGGGATTCAGTCTCAGGGAGTCTTTACACTTCTGTGTTTTACCTCCAGGAGACCCACCAAGTTCTTACTGTGAAAATTGGAGTATAATCCCTTCAGGCTTCTGGCAGAGGGAGGATAAAAATAACTACTGTAACGTAAGCCCAGAGCAGCTTGCCCTTACCCTCTCCTTCAAGGGAAATTACAAGAGCCTAACTAATGTGAGGTAAGAAAAACATTCAATCCATTCAACTCCATCCCCCTCTAGCTTTCCTGCTTCACTTAAGTGGGGAAAAGCTGAGAAGCACTTTCAAAGGTCATAGCCCAGGACACAGGCTCAGTGGAAGATAGCGACCCAATCGTAGGACTATAGAATGCTCTTTTCCCCATACCTTACAACCACATCAACAGGACTACTGTAAATAATGGAGAATTACAATTGAAAAATTGAAAGTTTCAGAATTTATTTAAGAATGAGTTCCTAGAGAAACCTGAAAACACAAGGGGTGACACAAAGACACTAAGCGAAATTGAAGCCTCAGACACCTGTAGGTACAAGAAACAGTAAGCACAGTATAATTCCTAGCCAGATAACATAACTGTCGCACTAAACGCCAACCTATGTCAGTACATGTAACCCAAGACGTAATATCCAACTTCTAACATAAAATGACATGAAATGCTAAAATATAAGAACAGACAAGTTGAAACTAAGTATCGTAATCTAATTCAGATATGGCAGAGATTTGAGGATTATCCTACCAGGAGTTTAAAATAACAATTATTAATATGCCCAGGTCTCTAGTGGAAAAGTGGACAACATGCAAAATAGATGAATAATATAAGCATTTACGTTAAAACTTAAAGAAGAAATCAAAAGTCAGTGTTAGAAATAAAAAACACTGTAATGGAAATAAAGAGTGCTTCAGATGGGCTCACCATCATATTATACATGGACAAGGAAAGATTCAGTGACATTGAAGATATGTCAATAGAAGGTTCCCAAACTGAAATTCAAAGAGAGAGAAAAAAACCAGAGTATGCATGAACTGTGAAGTGATTTTAAGAGGTGAATATGTATACATATATATGTGTGTATATATGTATATGCATGTATGTGTGTGTATATGTGTGTGTGTATATATACACACATATATGCACATACATATGTGTGTATGCATGTGTATATATCACACACACACACGCACGCACACATGTTGCGGGACTTTTCCTTAGTTCCTTAGTTCACTAAAGATAGGATCCTTGATCCATGGCCATGAAAATTTAGGCTCCTAGATGGTTTGAAGGGTGAGCAAAGCAGGGTTTTATTGGTAGAAAGACAAGAAAAGGGGGAAACAGGGACTCTCCACAAGGCCAGAGTCCCTACTAGAGTGCTTCCTGCCTCACAGTTTAAATCCCAGTTTCCAGATAGAAAGAGGAGGGGCCAGGCTCCTCCCCACTGCAGAAGGCTCCACTTTTTGAGGCACCACCCCAGTGTACAGGCTGATTGGAGTTTTTCTGGGAACCTCTTTGCACTCGCTCATCTCACATATATATGTGTGTCTGTGTATGTGTGTATGTATGTGCACGTATATATTATGTGTAGATATCTATATCTATAAATCTATATCTATGTCTTTATCTATATCTATATAATGGGAATGCCAGGAGGAGAAGAAAGAGAGAATGGATCAGACTAAATATTTGAAATAATAATTGAAAACTTGTTTTCAAAAAATAAAACACCAAACCTCAGATCCAGCAATCTCAGAGAACAGCAAACAGGATAAGTATCTAGTAATCTACACAGAAGAATATTACATTAAACTTCAGAAATTCAGTGACAAAGAGAAAATCCTATTTTATGATTTTTTTTATTTTTATTTTTTGTAGAGACGAGAGCTTGTTATGTTGACCAGACTGGTCTCAAACTCCTGGCCTCAAGAAATTCTCTCACCTCACCCTCTCAAAATTCTAGGATTATAGGCATGAGCAATTATGCCTGAGCCAAGAGAAAATCTTAAAAGAAGTTGAGGGGAGTGGAAACCATTTTACACACACAGGAAAAGTGATAGAAATAACATTGAATTTCTTATCATAATGCATGGAAACAAGAAGAGAGTGAAGTGAAATATTTCAAATGTTGAAAACATAAGCACACCAAACTACAGTTCTGTGTCCAGCAAAATTACTCTTCAAAAGATAAGAATAATTGTGATATTCATTACCTCAAACATTTATCATTTCTTTGTGTTGGGAACATTCAAAGGCTCCTTTCTAGCTATTTTGAAATATACTAGACATTCTTGTAAGCAGTAGTCACTCTATTATGCCATTGAACACTAGAACTTATTCCTTCTATTTTAGCTGCACTTTTGTACCCATAAGCTGACCTCTCTTCATCCCCCATCCTTCCTACCCTTTCCAGCCTCTGGTGGCCACCATTCTATTCTCTACCTTTATGTGATTAATCTTTAGCTTCCACATATGAGTGAGAATATGCAATATTTGTCTTTCTGTGCCTGGCCTATTTCACTTAATGTCATTCAATTACATTCACACTGCTGCACATGACAGGATTTAATTATTCCTTATGACTGAAAAACATTCAATTTGTGTGTGTGTGTATATATATATATGTATATCATATTTTCTTTATCCATTAATCTGTGGATAGACACTTAGGTTGATTCCATCTCTTGGCTATTGTGAATAGTGATGCAATAAACAAGGTGGTACAGATACCTTTTCCGTATACTGATTTCAGCTGGGTATGGACACTCATGCCTGTAATCCCAGCACATTGGAAGACCAGGGTGGCAGGATTACTTGAGCTTAGCAGCTCGAGACCAGCCTGGGCAGCATAGTGAGACCCTGCTTCTGCTAACAGTCTGGAAAAGACTTATTTCTCTTTCATTTATGAAGCTTAGTTTTGCAGGATGCAGAATTCTTGCCTGGCATTTTTTTTTCTTTGAGGAGGCTAAAAATAGACCCTCAGTATTTTACAGCTTATATGGTTTCTGCTAAGAAATCTGCAGGTAGTCTGATAGGATTTCCTTTATTGGTGATTTGACCCTCCTCTCTAGCTGACTTTAAAATTCTTCTCTTTAGCATTGACTTTCAATAGCCTAATGACTATATGCCATGGCAATGTTCATCTTTTATAGTATGTTGCAGGTTTTCTCTGAATTTCTTATATATAGATGTCTACCTCTATAGCAAGATCAGATAAATTTTCATGAATTATTCCCCCAAATATGCTTTCCAAATTTCTTTTTCTTCTCTTTCAGGAATGTCCATAAATCATAGGCTTGGCCATATTACATATTCCCATGTTTTTTGAAGGCTTTCTTTTCTTAAGGCTTTTGACTGAATTTTAAAGTTTCTTTAGTGAGTTTTTCATTTCTAGAAGTTCTGTGTTTTTTGTTTGTTTGTTTTGTTTTGTTTTTGTTTTTTGAGGCAGAGTCTCATTCTGTTGCCCAGGCTGGAGTGCAGTGGCACTATCTCGGCTCTCTGTAAGCTCCATCTCCTGGGTTCATGCCATTCTCCTGCCTCAGCCTCCCAAGTAGCTGGGACTACAGGTGCCTGCCACCCGCCTGGTGAATTTTTTGTATTTTTAGTAGAGACAGGGTTTCACCATGCTAGCCAGGATGGTCTCGATCTCCTGACCTCGTGATCCGCCCGCCTTGGCCTCCCGAAGTGCTGGGATTACAGGCATGAGCCACCACACCCAGCTAGTTGTGGTTTTTTTAAATATAGCTATTTTGTCTTACATATCCTAAGTTATTTTTCTTGTTTCTTTAAGTTGATTTTCAAGTTTCTCCTGGATCTCACTGAGCATTTTTATAATCCATATTTTCAGTTTTCTATCTGTCACTTCAAAATTTTCATTTTGGTTAGGATCCATTGCTACAGAACTAGTATGATCCTTTGGCGGGGTTCGGGGTCGGGTGTAGCAATGCTATTTTTTTCATGGTTCCAGGGTTCTTATGCTGGTTCCTCCTCATCTGAAGAAGGTGTCACATCTTACTTTTGAATGTACTTTCATTTGGATGGGACTCCGCTCCTTGAGGTTTTGATTGTAGTATATGTTGAGTAGGGTCCTTTAGTTTTCTTCTGAGTGCTGGTAGGGGGCCAAGACTCTGTATGAATTCCTTTGTTATAGATAACCTTAGTGTAGTAGTTTCTTCAAATGATGATTGTCTCTAGGTTGTAGCAGTAGTATACTGGACATGTGAGCAGGTTCACCGCATCCTTCAGAAACAGGAGGTGGAGGTCTCAGGAACTTTATCTCATTTCACTGTACTGTGCACTTCTGTCAGCAGGTAACACACTGCACGGTATAGTTTGATCTCCAGGCCAATAGATAGTGCTTGCGGATAAGAGCCAGCTAAGCACTGTGCAGTTGTGTTAGCAGAAATTGTGATGCAGCTTGACCTCACAGCCAGTAGATAATGCTTGCAGGAGAGGGTCAGCTGTGGTGGTGGCACTGGGATTTTTGCTTGGCCTTTGTTGGGAGCAGGCCCCCCCAAAATCTGGCCATAAACTGGTCCTAAAACTGGCCATAAACAAAATCTCTGCAGCACTGTAGCATGTTCATAATGTCCCTACTGCCCACGCTGGAAGGTTGTGGGTTTACCAGAATGAGGGCAAGGAACACCTGGCCCACCCAGGGCGGAAAACTGCTTAAAGGCGTTCTTAAGCCACGAACAATAGCATGAGTGATCTGTGCCTTAAGGACATGCTCCTGCTGCAGTTAACTAGCCCAACCAATTCCTTTAATTCAGCCCATCCCTTCGTTTCCCATAAGGGATACTTTTAGTTAAGTTAATATATATAGAAACAATGCTAATGACTGGTTTGCTGTTAATAAATATGTGGGTAAATCTCTGTTCGGGGCTCTCAGCTCTGAAGGCTGTGAGACCCCTGATTTCCCACTTCACACCTCTATATTTCTGTGTGTGTGTCTTTAATTCCTCTAGCACTACTGGGTTGGGGTCTCCCCGACTGAGCTGGCCTCAGCAGGCCTTTGTTAATCAGAAGAAGTACTTAGGTGGCCTAGGCAGTGGACAGGTGGGAAATTCCCAGGGGTCAGCATACCATGCTGTGCCACTGAGGGAATTGGAGGGGACAAAGCTGAGCAGGGATGGGCTGGGCAAGCCCATGACCTGGCTCCCTAAGGTAGGTCAAGTGTTGACCCTAGTGAGGGTCAAGGGACAGCTGTCAGATTGCTGGGGCAACCCTCCAGGGAGGGGTGGAGGAGCTTCTGCACCAAGGGGCCCACATGGGGATAGAGGGATACCCTGAAATCTGTAACCTAGCAGGTTGCAGTAGGACAAGCCCAGCTCCCACAGCCACAACTCAGTAGGTCTCCCTCCAATAACTGGTTACTGGCAGCAGGCCAGGTTGGCAAGGCTAGTTTCAAGCAGTCTTTATTCAAATGGTGAAGCCATCCCAGGCTGTGAGACCCTTCCTGGGACAGAAACTATGGCTCTGAGGCCATACCCTTCCCAGTTTGGTCCTGCCAAGGGGAGGACCTCCAGCTCCCACTCTGCAGCATGAACCCATGGCACACTCTTCTCTCAGTCCTGGCAATAGAGGCTCTTCTCTTGCTAGAGATGAGATCACAAATCTTATCTCCATGACCCTGGATGGTATGCTTAAGTCCTATACACAGGATCAGGCCAGTGGACTTCTCTGCTTTCTGACACTAGCACTGGTTGTGATAGGGAAGGATGGATTGCACCCTGTTTGCCAGCAGAACACTTGCAGAACAATGGTGCATATGTTTTGGGTCTGCCACTGGGAAGGGTGGACCTCTCTCCATAGGAACTGCTGGGAGGCAACTTTGGGGGAGACTGGCAGACATGGGATATGTAATCTAAATGTGCCTTGGTACCACAGCAATGGCAGTGGAACCTGTCCTGGGGGTGTATGAGAGCTCCCAGACTCCCCATCAGTCTGCAGCCTGGAGCACAGCAGCATCAGTGGCTGCCTCAGAGAAGGATACAGAGCCTTGGCGGGTGGTTTTCCAGAGTGTCTTTTGACAATTTTAAAATTAGATTATTACTATTATTTTACTCTTGAGTTGTTTGAGTTCTTTATATATTCTAGTTATTAATCCCTTGTTGGATGGATCATTTTAAAACATTTTCTCTCATCCAGTGTGTTTTCTCTTCACTGTGTTGATTGTTTTCTGTGCTGTGAAGAAACTTTTTAGTTTAAGTTCCTTTTATCTGTTTTTGTTTCTGTTGTCTATACTTTTGAGGCCTTACTAAAAAAGTCTTTGCTCAGACCAGTGTTCTGAAGTGTTTCCTCAAAGGTTTCTTCTAGCAGTAAGGGAGGAGACCACCCCTCATATTGTCTTATGCCCAATTTCTGCCTCCAAAAAAAGAAGAAGTAAAGACTAAAAGACAGAAGTGAAATCCACAAGCAGACAGCCCAGTGCCACACCCTGAGCCTGGTAGTTAAAGATCAACCCCTGACCTAATGGGTTGTGTTATCTATAGATTACAGACATTGTATAGAAAAGCACTGTGAAAATCCCTGTCCTGTTGTGTTCCAATCTAATTACACCCCTTGCTCTCAATCAATGATGATGCTCTCAAGTGGACCCCCTTAGAGTTGTGAGCCCTTAAAAGGGACAGGAATTGCTCACTCAGGGAGCTCGGCTCTTGAGACAGGAGTCTTGCTGATGCTCCCGGCCGAATAAACCGCTTCCTTCTTTAACTCGGTGTCTGAGGGGTTTTGTCTGTGGCTTGTCCTGCTATAGTAGTTTCATAGTTTCTGGTCTTAGATTTAAGCCTTTAATCAATTTTTTATTTAATTTTTGTATGTAATGAGAGATACAGGTTTGATTTCATTCTTCTGCATATGAATATTGTTTTTCCAGCACCATTGACTGCAGAAACTGTCCTTTCCCCTTTGTACATTTTTTGCACCTTTGTCAAAAATGAGTTGGCTGTAAATATGTGATTTTATTTTTGAGTTTATTCTGTTCCATTGGTCTATGTGTCTGTTTTCATGGCAGTAACACTGTGTTTTGGTTACTACAGCTTTGTAATATACTTTGAAGTCCAGCAGTGTGATGCCTACAGCTTTGTTCTGTTTTCTAAGCATTTCTTTGGCTATTCAGAATGTTTTGTGGTTCCATTGAGTTTTAGAATTTTTTTTCTATTTCTCTAAAGAATATTATTGATATTTTGGTAAAAATTGCATTGAATCTGTCTATCATTTTGGGTAGTATGGATTGATTTTAACAATATCAATATCAATTCTTCCAATTTATGAACATGGTATATCTTTTCATTATGAGGTATCATTTTCAATTTTCTTTATTGATGTTTTCTAATTTTAATTATAGAGTTCTGTCACTTTTTTGGTTAAATCTATTTCTAGGTATTTTTTAAATCTATTGTGAATTGATTTCTTTTTTTTTTTTTTTTTTTTTGCTCTCTTGATTTCTTTTTCAAGTTGTTCCCTATTGGCATATAGAAATGCTACTGATTTTCTATGTTGATTTTGTATCCTGCAAACTTACTGAATTTATTACTTTAAATAGTTTTTTGGTGGAGTCTTTAGGTTTTTCTAAATATAAGAACATCTTATCTTCAAACAAGAACAATTTAACTTCTTTTTCTCCATTTGTATGCCTTTCATTTATTTCTCTTATCTAATTGCCCTGGGTAGGATTTCTGGTACTATGTTGAATAAAAATGATGCAAGTAGGCATCCTTGTGCCATTCCAGATCTCAAAGGAAAGGTTGTCAAGTTTTTTATTGTTCAGTACAATGTTAGTTATTGGTTTGTCATATGTGGCCTTCATTGTTTTGGGATATATTCTTTCTATACACGGTTTGTTAGGATTTTTTTGTTGAGAAAGGATGTCATATTTTATTGAATGCTTCCTTGGCACCTATTGAAATTATCATATGCTTTTTGTCTTTCATTTTGCTAATATGATGTATTATGTTTATTGATTTCTGCATGTCGAACCATTCTTGCATCTCTGGGATGAACCCCACTTGATCAATGAAGAGTAATTTTTTAGAATGCATTGTTGACTTTGGTTTGTTAGTACATTGTTAAGCATTTTTGTATATATGTCCATCAGGAATATTGACATGTAGTTTTGTTTTTTCAGTGTGTCATTGTCTGGCTTTGGTATCAGGGTAATACTGGCCTTGCAGAATGTACCTGAAAGTATTCCTTTTTCTTCAGTTTTGTGAAAGAGTTGGAAAATTGGTATTAGTTCTTTAGATATTTAGTAGAATTCAGCAGTGAAATGATCAGGTCCTGGGCTTTGTTTTTGATGGAAGACGTTTGGGGAAAGGGCTTTTTAATTATTGCTTTAATCTTGTTCCGTTACTGGTCTGTTCAGACTTGTTGATCCCTTTCTATTGTTATTTATTTTCGATGTCATTTATTTCTTCTCTGACGTTTATTATTTGTTTCTATTCTGTCTTTGGTTTATTCCTGCTTTTCTAGTTCTTTGAGGTATATAGTTTTGTTATTTATTTAAAGTCTTTCCACTTTTTATGTAAATATTTATTGTTATAAGTTTCCCTCTTAAGTCTGTGTTTGCTATACCTTAAAAGTATGTTGTGTCTCTGTTTTTGCTTTAAGAAATTTTTAGAACATTAAAAAAAATTACTCATTGACTCATTGGTCATTCAGGAGTGCTTTGTTTAATTAATATGTATTTATGCAGTTTCCAAAGTTCTTCCTGTTATTGATTTCTGGTTTTATTCCATTGTGGTCAGAAAAGATATTTGATAGGACTTCAGTTTTTTGAATTTACTGAGATTTGTTTTGTGACCTAACATGTGCTCTATAATGACGAATGTTTCATGTGCTGATGATAAGAATGTGAATTCTGCAGCAGTTGGATGAAATGTGCAGTAATTGTCAGTTAGGTCCATTTGTATAGCGTGTAGTTTAATTCCAATGTTTCATTGTTGATTTTCTGTCTGGATGACAACGAAAGTGGGGTGTTGAAGTATCCTACATTATTGTGTTGCAGTCTGTCTCTCCCTTTAGATCTTTCAATATTTGTTTTATATGTTTGGGTACTCCAATGTCGACTGCAAATATATTTATAATTATTATATCCTTTTGCTTCTTTATCCATTTATCGTTACATAATGACCTTATTTGTCTTTTATTACTGTTTTTAACTTAAAATCTATTTTATCTTGTATAAGTATTCCTGCTCTCTTTTGTTTTCCATTTGCATGGAATGTCTTTTTCCATCTCTTCACTTTTAATCTATGTGTTTCCTTATAGGTGAAGTGAGTTTCCTGTAGGCAGTATGTGGCTGAGTGTTTTAGGTTTTTTTTTAATTCATTCAGTTACTTGATGTCTTTTAATTAGAAATTTATTCTATTTACCTTCAATGTTATTGATAGTTAAGTCCTTACTAGTGCCATTTTGTTATTCTTTTTTTGTTTTGTTTTGTAACTCCACTTTTCCTTTATGACTGTCTTCCTTGGTGGCTAAGTGATTCTCTTGGGTAGTATGTTTTCATTCCTTGCTTTTTATTTTTAATGTATCTATTCTAGGTTTTTGCATTCTGTTACCATAAGGCTTATAAAGAACCATCTTATAGTTACAAATCATTTTAAATTTATAACACCTTGGCTTTGATTATAAAGGAAAGAAAAGAAGACAAAACAAAAACTAAATAACTGTATACTTTATCCTCCCACTTTTTGATTTTGTGTTGTCTCAATTTATATCTTTGTCATATTTCCTACCTCTAGATCTGGGGTGGATCTGGAAGTGCCATGTGGGGGTAACGGTCTGGAATCTGATGCTTCAGGATTCTGCTTTGTTGTGTGTTTTACTGGAGCAGGGCTGGCGCTAGGTTGCAAGGCCCCTGTACCCTTTCCTCTCCTTCCCCCAAGCAGAAGGGGTCTCTCTGCTGCACTTTCTGGAGCCGAGGGTGTGGTAACCTGGGCACCCTTGTGGCTGCTATAGCTAGTGTTGTACTGGGTCACACCCTGAATTTACAACCTCCTAAACCAGTGCAGCACCAGGGCTTTCCCAAGTACCCCATTTGTTCGACGTGGCTGGCTGCCATTGAAATGTATTTGGGTCCCTGAGACTACTTTAGTCAGTCAATGGTAAAGCAGTCTGGGACTTGAGATCCCCCCAAGAGGGGAACAGATTCTCCTCTGCCTCAGGGCAGGTTTTAAATGCACTCTCAGTGGGAACTGGCCTGGAATCAAAGGCTGCAGTGTTCTAGCAGGTGCTGTGTTCCACTGTGGTGGAGCCTGCACTGAATTCCAGAGCTAAGTCTCATGCTCATGTCCCTCTCCCCTCCACCTGCACACAAGTCCTCTCTTCATGCTGCCCTGCCTGGGGTTGAGGAACAGCAGTGTAGGCAATGAAAGACTTTCTATCTTCTTCAGTGTGTCTTTTCTTGTTATTATACTAAAAGCAGTTACTGTGATGTCTCACCTGATTTTTTAACCTTGTACAGGTGCTTTTTTGCATGGATAGTTTTTCAATTTGGTGTTCCTATGGGGACTATCTTGGAGGGCTCTATTGGTTCATTTTGCTTTGCCTCCTCTAAAAGATCTTTATAAAGAGTAAAAATCTATCAACATATATGTTGCAAACACTTTCACAGATTTTTATTTACCTTTTAATATTTTTCTTTAAAAATTTAATATGAAAGGCTATTATTTTACATAGTCAAGTTAATCCGTCTTTCTTCTGCAATTCATGTCTTTAGTGTCATATTTAGAAAGTCCATTGCTTTCCTGATAGTGCACAAATATTTACTTATATTTACCTTTCCATTTGGCTCAATGATCCTCACACTTTCATGACATTGGATTCATTTTCAGTCCTTTAACAAAATTTAGCTGCCCAGGCAACACTAAAACCAATGGAATTATTATGTCTTATGATAAGGCCTAGGGATCTAAGCTTTGATAAAGCTGTCTAGATGACTTAAAAAATAAACTCCTTTTAAAAAATTACAGAAATACCTAATAAAAGCCAATATTGATGTGTTTAGGACCATATTAAACCCATAGTAGTGTAGCCAAACAGTCACAATAAATCTTCAATAACGTATAAAAGCTGACAGTCTTTGCTTTCATGGAGTTTACCGTCAAGAAGGTAAGATGGTTCTAATAAAGTCATCACACAGAAAATAAAATATTTCAAGTATGATAAGCAATACAGAAGCTTAAAATGAGAGGTCCAGAGTGACATGAGAGCTGAAAACAAGGAATCTGGCCTAATTTTAGGAAGGGAACTCAAGGAATGTGTTTCTAGTGTTTTGAGATGAAGTTTGCAAGTCGTATAGGAAAGTTGGAAAATGCTGTTCACTCAGAGGACAGGATAAGCAAATACCCTGTGATCAATGAAACAAGTCCTAACGAGAGATTGAAAAGAGGCCAGCATGGCTATGCTGCTGAGATCTTGGCTGAAGGGGGAAAAATCAAAATCATATGGGACCTCAGAGTCAGGGGAGGCGTTAGCCTTTTTTCTAGGTGCAATGGGAATCTATTGAGTTTTAAGTTGTGGTGAGGATTGGCATGTTCATACTTTTATTTTGAATAAGTCGCTGCAGCAAATGATATAATCAGCCCATATCCCATAGACCTTTCATTGTGCTCCAGATGGCCTCTGATTCCTGGACTTGCACATAATAAAGTCCCTTCAGGGCACTTCAAAAGTCTCTGAATTACAGCATGCCTCTGGCTCATTTTCATCTAATTATCTTTTGTTAATTTACTGGGAGTTATTGCTCCCAGACTACAGCCAAAGTTCATGATGACCTTCATATTATTAAAAGACTTCAACAAGTCTCTCTTTCCTGCTGAATTTTTTCTTTTCTTTTTTTCTTTTTCTTCTTCTTCTTCTTCTTTTTTTTTTTTTTTTTTTTTTTGACCATTTCCTCGAGGGACCTTCAATACGCTATAAAAGTTGAGCTTTAACATACTGAGATGTCTTCTTTTATTTTTCACCTGCAAGATACAGTACTGTAACTCACATAACTTAAAAAAAAAAACATTGTAGAAGAACACGTAACATGAAATCTGTCGTCTTAACAAATTTTGAAGTGTTCAATACAGTATTTTTAACTATAGGCATGATACTAAATAGCAGATTTGTAGCATGTATTCATCTTGCGTAACTAAAACTTTGTACCAGCCGAATAACAAGTCTACATAGCCGGCGTCCCCCTGCCCATAGCAATTACCATTCTACTCTCTGCTTTTTATGAGTTTGATTATTTTAAATATTCGTATAATTAGAATCATGTGGCTTTGCCCTTCCATGTCTGGCTTACTTCACTTAGCATAATATACTTTAAGTTTATGCATGTTGTCACATACGGTAGGAGCTCTTATTTTTTATGGCTTAATAATATTCAATTGTGTTTGCATACCACGTTTTATTTATCCATTATTCAACAATGAATATTTAGGTTGACTCCAGTTAACAATGCTGCAATGAACATAGGAGTAAGAATATCTCTTCCAGATTTTGATTTCAATTCTTTTGGAAAAATACCCAGAAGTAGGATTGCTAAATCATATTGTAATTGTATTTTTAACTTTTTAATGATTTTCTGTGCTGTTTTCCATACTGGCTGCACCATTTTACATTTGAACTAACAATGTGGAAGTGTTTCAGTTTCTCTGCATCCTTGCCCACACTTATTGTATTTTGTTTATTTTTATTATAGCCATCCTAACAGGCATGAGTTGGTATTTCATTGTGACCTTGATTTGCATTTCCCTGATGATTAGTGATGTTGAGCATTTTTTCATATATCTGTGGCTATTTTTATATATTCTTTGAGGTAATATCTATTCAAGCCTTTTTGACATTTTAAAATTAGATTTTTGGCTATTGAGTTGTAGTTGTTCCTTACATATTTTGGCTATTATCAGGTATATTGTTTGCAAATATCTTCTATTCCACAAGTTGTATTTTCAACTCTAATTCTTTCATGTGATGTGTAGAACCTTTTTGATGTGGTCCGACTGATTTTTTCTTTCATTGCGTGTGCTTTTGGTATCATATCCTATAAGTCATCCCCAAAACCAATGTTACGAATCTTTCCCCATATGTTTTCTTCTAGAGTTCTACAGTTTCAAACCTTACATTTAAGTCTTTAAGCCATTTTGAGTTGATTTTTGTGTATGATGTAAGATAAAGGAACAATTTTATTATTTTGAATGTAGATATCCACTTTGCCCACATCATTTGTTTAAGAGAGTGTCCTTTCCCCATTGTGTATTCTTGGCACCCTTGTCAAATATTAGTTGACCATATATGTAGGGGTTTATTTTGGGGATATTTATTCTTTTCCATATTTACATAGGCATGTAATATATTTTTAAATCAGGAAGTGTAAGCCCTCCAGCATCTATTTTCTTCTTTCTCAAGATTGTTTTGGCTACTTTGGGTCCTTTGTGATTCTGTATGAATCTTAGGATGAATTTTTCTATTTCTGCAATGAAAAAGTCAGTGTGACTTTGATAGGGATTGCATTGGATCTGTAGATTGCTTTGGGGAATGTGTTAGACCCTTTGTGTTGCTATAAAGGAATACCTAAGACTGGGTAATTTGTAAAGAGAAAAGGTTTATTTTGGCTCATAGTTCTGCAGGCTGTACACGAAGCATGGTACCAGCATGTGCTTCTGAGGGCCTGAGGAAACTTCCATTCATGGTGGAAGGCAAAGTGGGGCCAGGATGTCACATGGCAAGAGAGAGAAGGGGGAGGTCCCAGACTCTTTTAAACAACCAGGTCTCATGTGAGCTAGCTGAGCGGGAACTCACTCATCACCAAGGGGATAGTGTTAAGCCATTCCACCCCCATGATCCAATACCTCCCACTAGGCCCCACTTCCAACAATGGAGATCACATTTCAGCGTGAGATTTGGAAGGGACACACATCCAAAGCATATCCGGTAGTATTGAATCTTAAAAATATTAATGTGTTAGTCCATTAACATAGGATTTCTTTCCATTTATTTGTGACTTCTTTCATTTCTTCCAGCAATATTTATTAACTTTCGGTGTAAAAGTCTTTCACCTCCTTAGTTAATTACCAACCATTTTATTCTTTTTGATGCTATTGTAGATGCAGTCTTTTCTTTTTTTTTCTTTTTTCTTTTTTTTGGAGACGGAGTCTCGCTCTGTCGCCCACGCTGGAGTGCAGTGGCCGGATCTCAGCTCACTGCAAGCTCCGCCTCCCGGGTTTACGGCATTCTCCTGCCTCAGCCTCCCGAGTAGCTGGGACTACAGGCGCCTGCCACTGCTAGTTTTTTGTATTTTTTAGTAGAGACGGGGTTTCACCGTGTTAGCCAGGATGGTCTTGATCTCCTGACCTCGTGATCCACCCGTCTCGGCCTCCCAAAGTGCTAGGATTACAGGCTTGAGCCACCGCCCCCGGCCGCAGTCTTTTCTTAATTTCCCTTTTGTATAGTTCCTTCTTGTTGTAGCATCTGATTTTTGTATTTTTTATGTTAATCTGACTTTTTTTTGTATCCTGCCCTTTAATTGTCTTTGTAATAGTATTAAGAGGTGGTATTTTTAACAGGTATTTAGGTCATCAGGGCTCTGCCCTCATAAATGGATTAATGCCAAAATTAAAAGGCCTTTAGGGGTGAGTTTGCTGTCTTCCACTTTTTTGCCATGTGAAGACACAGGATTCCTCTTTGCCCTTTTGCTTTCTGTGGTGGCAGCATGTGATGGGACAGGAAGAAGGGCTTTGCCAGAAGTTGGTGCCTTGATCTTGGCCTTCTCAGCCTTCAGAACTGTAAGAAAATAAACTTCTGTTTATTATACCCAGTCTGTGGCATTCTGTTAGAGCAGTGCAAGATGAACTAAGACAGCATCCTTGTCTTGTTCTTTTTACACTTTAGAGGAAAAACTTTCCATTTTTAAGCTGTTGGGTTGTCATATACATTCCCCTTATTGTGTACATTTCTTTTTTACCTAATTTGTTGAGAGGTTTATGATGATAGGTTGTTGAATTTTGTCAGATGCCTTTTCTGCATAATGAGGTAATTGTACATTTTTACCCTTCATTCTGTTCATGTGGAGTATTATATTAATTGCTTTTCATATGTTGAACTATCCTTGTGTCCCTTAGATGAATTGCACTTGGTCATTGTGTACGATCCCTTTAATGTGATGTTAAATTTGGTTTGCTAATATTTTGTTGAGGATATTTGTATCCTCAGAGCTTTTTGCATTTATCAGTGATATTGGCCTATAGTTTTCTATTTGTTTGTTTATTTTGAGATGGAGTCTCGCTTTGTCACCAGGCTGGAGTACAGTGGCACAATCTTGGCTCACTGTAACCTCTGCCTCCTAGGTTCAAGCTATTCTTGTGCCTCAGCCTCCCGAGTAGCTGGGCTTACAGGCACCTGCCCTCATGCCTGGCTAATTTTTTTGTATTTTTAATAGAGATGGGGTTTCACCATGTTGACCAGGATGGTCTCGATCTCCTGACTTCATGATCTGCCTGCCTTGGCCTCCCAAAGTGCTGGGATTACAGGCGTGAGCCACTGCACCCAGCCAGTTTTCTGTTTTTGCAGTGTCTTTGTCTAAGCTATCAGAGTAGTGCTGGCTTCATAAAATGTGTTTGGAAATGTTCCCTCTTCATTTTTTTGGGAAAAATTAGAAAGACTTGGCATTAATTCTCAAGTGTTTAGCAGATTCACCTGTGTAGCTCTGAGCCTGGGCTTTTCTTTGCTAGAAGATTTTTGGATATTGATTCAATATCCTCATGAGTCATAAGTCTGTTTAGATTTTCTGTTTCTTTATGATTCAGTCTTGGTAGGTTGTCTGTTTTTAGTAATTTATTTATTCTAGATTATTCAATTTGTTGGTGTATAATTGTTTATTATGATCTTATGATCCTTTTTATTTCTGTGTCAGTGGTTGCAATACATTCTTCATTTCTGATATTATTTATTTAAGTCTTCTCTCCTTTTAATCTCAGTCTAGTTAAAGGTTTGTCAATTTTGGTTGTTTTTGTAAAAAATGACCCTTTGGTTGAATTTTTTTCTATTTTTTTATTCTATATGTATTTTAACTGTGCTCTAGTCTTTATTATTTTTTTCCTTATGGCAATTTTGGGCTTAGTTTGTTCTTTTTCTATTCTGTTGAAGTACAAAGTTAAGTTGTGCATATATATGTATAAAATAAATATATAACTATAAATATGGAGTTATATAAAATATACATTATTATATTATATATTATGTTTTATATATTTGTGTTAGTCCATTCTTATGCTGCTATGAAGCAATACCCAAGAGTGGGTAATTTTTAAAGGAACCATATTTAATTGACTCACAGTTCCAAGCGTTGGAGAGACCTCAGAAAACTTACAATCATGATGGAAGGGGAGGCAAATATGTCCTTCTTCACATGGTGGCAGTGAGGAGAAGTGCAGAGCAAAGTGGGGAAAACCCCTTATAAAATCATCAGATCTCATGAGAACTCACTATCATGAGAACAGCATGGAGGCAACTGCCTTCATGATTCCATTACCTCCCACCGGGTCCCTCGCACAACATGTGGGGATTACGGGAACTACAATTCAAGATGAGATTTGAGTGGTGATACAGCAAAACCATATCAATATTCTAATATATAATGTAATTATATATTACATTACATTATATTATATATAACATTTTTTTCAATGCAGGTGTTTATCACTATGAACTTCCCTCTTAGCACTACTTTTGCTGCATACTGTAAGTTTTGAAATGTTTCTTCCTTTTCATTTGCCTCAAGATATTTTCTAATTTCTGTTTTTATTTTTTTCTTTGACTCAATCAAGAATGTTGATTCATATTCACATATTGCAAAATGTCCAGGCTGTTTCTGCTACTAATTTCTAGTTTTATTCTGTTGTGGTCAGAAAAGATACTTGGTATAATTTCAATCCTCTTAAATTTGTTAAGGCTTGTTTGTGACCTAATGTGATCTATCTTGGAGAGCATTCCATGAATTTGACAAGCACATGTGTTCTCCTGCCGTTGGGTAGAATATTCTGTAAATGTCATATGTCCATTTAGTCTGTAGTGTTACTCAAGTCTACTGTTTCCTTACTGATTTTCTGTCTGAATCTTTGATCTGTTATTGAAAGTGGGGTATTGCACTCCATTTCTACCTTTAGTCCTGTCAATATTTGCTTTATGTATTAGGTGTTCTGATGCTTTATGCATGTATATTTAGTGTTGCATTTTTCTGTTGACACTTTTATCATTATATAATGTCCTTTTTTGTCTCTCATGAGAGTTTTCGATGATGTCTATTTTGTGGAATGTAAGCATAACCACTCCTGCTCTCCTTTGGTTACCATTTGCATAAAATGTCTTTTTCCATCCCTTCATTTTCAGCTTGTGTGTCTTAAATATAAAGTGAGTTTCTTGTAGACAGCATATAGTTAGATTTCGCTTTTTAAAAATCCATCAACCACTCTATATCTTTTTATTGGAGAATGTAATTTATTTGCTTTTAAAGTAATTATTTATAGAGAAGAATTTACTGTTGTCATTTTGATAATTATTTTCTGTCTGACTGTAGTTCTTTTGTTTTTCTGTTCATTTCCTATTTTCTTCCTTGGTGTTTTATTTCTTTTGTATAGCCTCTTTTGTATTTTCTTTGTGGTTACTATGAGGTTTACATAAAATATCTTATAGTTGTAATAGTCTATTTTAGGCGGATAACTTATCTTCAATAGCGTACAAAACTTAAGACTTTTACTTCTCTCCCACCCACTTTGTTAATGTCACAGTTTACACATTTTTATGTTTTATATTAACATGTTTTGTGTTATAATTATTTTAATACTTTTCTCTTTTAATTATTATAGTATAATTAAAAGTGATTTACCCACCATTATTACAGTATTACAGTGTTCTGTATTTGCGTACATATTTACCATTACCAGTGAGGTTTGTACTTTCATATGCTTTCATATTGCTGTTAGCATCTTTTAATTTCAACTTAAATAATTCTCTCTGTATTTTTCCAGAGGCAAGTCTAGTTGTAATGACCTGTCTCAGCCTTTATCTGGGAAGTATTTATCTATCTTTCATTTTTGAAGGATGTTTCTCCTGGGCATATTATTCTTGTTTGGCAGTTCTTTTCTTTTAGCGTTTTGAATATATCACATTGATCCCTTTTGGCCTGTAAGATTTCTGCTAGGAAATCTGCTAATCATCTTATGGAGATTCCCTTGCACGTGACATGTCACTGCTCTCTTGATAATTTCAAAGTGTTCTCTTGACTTTTGAAAATTTAATTATAATGGGTCTTAGAACAGAATTCCTTGGGTTTATCTTACTTGGAATTTGTTGAACCTTCCAAAGATGGATGTCCATTTTCTTCTCTTGATTTGGAAAGTTTTCAGCCATTATTTGTTTGTATAAGCTCTCCAGCCTTTTCTCTTGCTCTTCTCCTCCAGGATTTCCATAATGTGTATGTTGGCTTGCTTGAGGGTATCTTATAAGTCCCATAAGCTATCATCATTCCTTTTTTTAATATTATTTTGCTCTTCTGACTGGAGAATTTCCAGGGACTTGTCGTTAAGTTTGCTGATTCTTTCTTCTACTCTCTCTAGTTTGTTGTTAATCCCCTCTAGTAAATTTTTTGATTCAGTTAGTGTATTCTTAAGCTTCAAGATTTCTGTTAGGTTCTTTTAAAATAAATTCTGTCTCTATTAAAATCTCACTTTATTCATATATTGTTCTGACCTCTTTGAACATCTTTATGATTATTTTGAATTGTTAGGTAATTATATATTTCTGTTTCATTAAGGTCAGTTTGTGGAGATTTATCTTGTTCTTTCATTTGGAATATAATTCCTTATTTCTTCATTGTTCTTGAATTTTTGTATTGGTGTCTTTGAATTAGAGAAAATGACCATCTTTCTGTGTTGTCATAGACTGAACTTACACAGAAGACCCTCATTAATCAGCTCAGCCAGAGAATGTGAAGACCTCTCAAATATTTGTGGTAATCCAATCCACAGTCTTTATTTTTAGCAGCTCCCAGATCTCAAGAGTGTGCTGTGTACCATCATCGCTCCAAGACAGGCATAATGAAGACAAAAACTCCCTCTGTAGCTCTTTGAAAAACTGGAAAGTTGGACATACAGTTCACCTTTTTTCCTTCCTAGGGAAATGCTAAAATTTAGTATTTGTAATCCACTTGCTCTGGCTGAACCAGGAGGAGGGGCTATGGTGAGTGCTTTTGTGCTAGCTTGAACTGCCTTCTGTTTTCACTCTTCCCTAGGCGTTGAGCATATGCTGTGTCCTGTCAGTGCTCCAAGACAGGTGAGACAGCAGCCCGTTCCTTGGACAGCCCCAGGAAAAATTGAAAGGTTGGGTAAATGGCTCCACTATTTTCCTCCCCAGGTAGAAGCATCAGGCTAGGGTTTTCTCCCAATAACATAGCCTAATATATAGGTTGTATTAACAATAACATAGCATTGTGCTGGGGTGAATTATGAGAGAGTGTCTCAAATTTTATTTCCCAGCTTCTTTGTGGCTGTTTTTCCATTCTCCCAGGGTGTGGTAGTTTCTAAACTAGTTTCTGTAGTTCTCACAATGAAAATGTATCCATGTATTGCTGAATTGGTATACCCATAAAGGGAAGGAGGGCCCAGGGCTTTCTAACCTGCCATCTTGTTGACTCACATATCTTTTTTCAGCCAAGTGAGAGTCAGAACGGCTCTCAAAAGCACAATATAGGAAAAAAGATTTGTCACATTTACAACTTATATTGTAGAACCCATTGAGCACATTGAGCACAGAAAATCTCCTGTCCAAAAGCAAGGGTAATTTACTATTATGAACATGAGAAACATATGTTATTAAGGATTGCCAGGCTGGTCATGATGGTCAGTTGCTATAGTCCCTGGAATGTATCTTAGGTATCTTGGAAGGCTGAGGCAGGAGGATCACTTGAGACCAGGAGTTTGAGTCTAGCCTGGGCAACGTGGCACCCATATCTAAAAGAAAAAACAAAAAACAAATGAATAATAAAAAAAGAATTGCTGTATGTTGAGAAGTAGAAAATACCTTTTATACTACACAGAAGTATATTTCTTTTTCTTTTTCTTTTTTTCTTTTTTTTTTTGAGATGGAGTCTCGTGCTGTCGCCCAGGCTGGAGTGCAGTGGCACGATCTCGGCTCACTGCAAGCTCCACCTGCCGGGTTCACGCCATTCTCCTGCCTCAGCCTCCTGAGTAGCTGGAACTACAGGCACCGCCATTGTGCCTGGCTAAGTTATTGTATTTTTAGTGGAGACGGGGTTTCACTGTGTTAGCCAGGATGATCTCGATCTCCTGACTTTGTGATCCCCCCACGTCAGCCTCCCAAAGTGCTGGGATTACAGGTGTGAGCCACCGCGCCCGGCCCACAGAAGTATATTTCAACAGTATATGCTAGCACTTACATTTAGTCCTAAAATACTGCTTTAGTCTTCTCTCAGCTTTTCATCTTAGATCTTACTGTCCAGGCTTTAAAATCATCCTACCTGGCTCCAATTCATATTTTCCATTTGTATTTTCAAATTTTTTTCAGTTTTAAGCAAAGTGGATCCACTGTGATTAGTAAAATGTGTGTTCCACATCTCGCAAGGAGTAATTTAATTTTAGGCTATACCATGCCCACATGCTGAAGTAAGAACTGCCTTGTGTTGAGTTTCTACTCTGTTATGGTTGTCATTCTTTGTGTTTTACTAGGCTTTCTCAGTTGATTCCATTGAAACGCTTTAGCAACAAAGTGAACATCAACTTAATTTTTTGTGGTGTAAACATTAAAAATCCATTTTTTAAAACAATTTGGAAATTGCCTGCTCTCTTTCTTCAGCAAAAAGAAGTCTCATGACCTTCTTGCAGAGGGAGACTTCTGTTCTCGAGTTATCACTGAGGCAAACTGGAAAATAAGTTACGGGAGTTCCTACTTTCGTTTTCAGGCACAGAGGGGTTTCTCAAGCTCCTTCTGTGGAGAGATTTCAGAAATTTATGTCTTGAGCAAGTTGAGGAAGAAGGCATGGAGTGCATTCTCTTCTGTTCTTGTTGGAAGAGGCCTCCAACAGGGAGAGATTGCATGGCTGAAATTATCATGAAGCAAGCAGAGGAAGAAAGTGCATTGAGTGCCCACTCTCCTATTCAAGCAAGTAGAAATCTCACATCCTCCTTGCAGGGAGATACTTCTGAAGTAATTGCTGAAACAAACCAAGGAAGAAAGCTCAAGATGCGCTCGCTTTTCCTTTTAGCCATGGAGATGTCCTCAGCCTCCTTACAATGGGAGATTGTAAGGGATTTATTGCTGGAGCAAGTAAGAGAAGAAGACTCAAGGAGTGCCATCACTCCCATTTAGGCTGAAGAAGCTTTCATTTCTATTTGCTGTGTAAGCTTCCAGATACTGGCTTCTTAGGAACCAGAGCCACAGATAGCTGCTGGAAAAGTGTGAAACCAAACTCTTTCCAGGGGTTAGATTGGAAGCTGCCCTGAGCCTAGTCACTGTGGTTGCTGGAAGTGCTCACATGTTTTAAAACCCCGTTTGCTCTTCGGTAAATCTTCTGATACTCTGTCCCTGATGTTCCTCAAGCAAGGTGGTTTAATAACCAGGTTCTCTGGCAGGGACTGTAAAATTGGGGCACTATGTGTGTGGTACAAACCCTTAACCCTTCAGAAGAAGCTAGGAATTGGGGATTCTTTCTAGGTTGTAAGGCACTGTGCTCAGGATGGGGTTAGTGTTCAAGTTTTTCTTCATTTTTTCTACTCGTTTTGATGTGGATATTTTCTCAGTCATCCAGTGTGTAGGAGTCTTTTAACTAGAGTTTGGCTTTCTCTTGGAGAGAACTGATGTGTGTGTAGGTGTCTACTCAGTGTGTCTGTGGGAGGAGAGTAGTCCAGAGCCTTCTATTCCACCATTTTGTTGCTGACATCACCCTGAGGACTTTTTTCTTTATTTATATATGAGACAGAAGCCATTCTGTGTGCTGTGTGTGTGTGTAAAAATACATTTATGCATATAACATATAAATAATGTATTTGTTTCCCAGGAAAAAGTATAATCCAGGGAAAAAGTTTCAGAGGATAAACATTGATAGTCTTTCCTCCTCTCTGGCCTTTTAGCAAGGAAGTGTTTTCTGTTTTTCTAATCAAGAGAATATGTGGATTTGTGGAATTAAAAAAGTCAGAGTAAACAGGTGGGCTATTTTGTAAAACATCGTTTAATGAAATATGATTCACATAATTTGACAGAAAGCAAGCTAAGTTTCCATGGTTTCTGCTTGCCATCTTCATTGTGTTTAACTTCTTTGGCTGCTGACTCAAATGTTTCATCTGAGGTAAAGGTGACCCCAGACACCTCAGGAAGATCCTCAGAGCCCTTCTCTGTCCTTGGGAAGAAGAATGAAAGTACCCTGATAGCCTCTAGAATATGTTTGATGAACTAATTATTAATTGAAGGTATTGCCAAGACAAAATAGATTTCTAAAGTCTGGCCCTGTATTCAATAAAGTAAGAATGCTTCTTTAACTATTTTGCCATTTATTTCTTTGCATTACAGAAAAATGTATTAGGCTACAATTTCATGTTTCTATAATTAAAAACTCCTTATTATTAAAATTACTATTGGGCTCGATGTGGTTTCTCATGCCTATAATCCCAGCACTTTGAGAGGCTGAGGCAGAAAGATGGCTTGAGCCCAGAAGTTCAAGACTAGCCTGGGCAACATGATGAAACCCTGTCTCCACAAAACATACAAAAAATTAACTAGGCATGATGGTACATGCCTGTAGTCCCAGCTACTTGGGAGGCTTAAGTGGGAGGATCACTTGAACCCAGGAGGTCGAGGCTGCAGTAAGCTTCTGCACTTCAGCCTGGGCTACAGGGCAAGATTCTGTCTCAAATAAAATAAAATTGCTATTAATGTCAATACTGCTTGACTTATAATTTTAAAAAATAAACACACTATATAAGTTCTGATAAAAGAAATATAATAAAAGTAGCCCTGCAACTTTAGATGAGCCACTTAATCTCCCTGAGCCTCAATTTCCTCATCTGTTACAGAGTAGAGTTGAGCTATGTGATCACAAGATGTAGAACAGTGATTCTTCACCAGTGGGATATAATTAGGATCTATAAAAGTGACACATGGTTTGTATTTTTTAAATAATGAGCAAGATTGAATATACTTCTTCAAACTCATACACAGAGCCTTTGGCTGGTGGGAAATCTTAGAAGATACACCAAGAGTTGAAACATAGTGAGATGTGATAGAAATGATTGAGTGGCACCAAATTTAATCTATCATTACTGTAGATCTGTGACTTTGATGTCCATTACATAAGTGACCTAAATATATGTGTGCATAATATAAAATAGATATAAAATAACACCTGATATTAATAATAACTACCATTTTAAGAGCTTTCTGTATGCTGGGGGAAAGGATAAAATACTTGAATAAAGTTTAAAAGACAAAACTATTAAAAATAACACTACGTGTAATAATTCTAAGGGATATATAACAACTTAATTTTGACCACAAAAAAAAAGTAACAAATACACTTTAACATTTTTATATTGCCTATCCCTTAATCAATTGTTGTAGTTACTGTTCTTTTTGATAGTTTTGCCTTTAAAAAAAATTATTTTTTTGAGATGGAAGTCTCAATCTGTCACCCAGGCTGCAATGCATGGCGCAATCTCAGCTCACTGCAACCTTTGCCTCCCAGGTTCAAGTGTTTCTCCTGCCTCAACCTCCCAAGTAGCTGGGATTACAGGTGCATGGCACCACACCTGGCTAATTTTGAACATTTTTGGTAGATATGGTGTTTTGCCATGTTGACCAGGCTGGTCTTGAAGTCAACCTCAGGTGATCTGCCTGCCTCAGCCTCTCAGAGTGTTGGGATTACAGGTGTGAGCAACTGCACCCAGCCAGTTTTATCTTTTAGTTTTCCTACTTGAGATATAAATGGTTTACTTCCCACAATTACAGTATTACAGTAGTCTTAATTTGTCTGTATTCTTTCTTTTGCCAGTGAGTTTTATACATATACCCATTAGCATCCTTTTCTTCCCGACTGAAGAACTCGCTTTAGCATTTCTTGTAAGACAGGTTTGGTGTGATGAATTCTTTCAGCTTTTGATTGACTGGAAAAATCTTTATCTTTCCTTCATGTTTGATGGGAAGCTTTACCAGATAGAGTATTCTTGATTGACAGTTTTTTCTCTTCAGCACTTTGAATGTATCATACCATTCTCTCTCTTGTCCCGCAGGGTTTCTACTGATAAATCCACTGAAAGCCATACTTGGGCTCTGCTGAATGTGACATGTTTCTTCTTGATGGTTTGAGTTTTTCTTATTTGTATTTGAGTTTTAACAGTTTGATTGTAATGTGCCTTGGGAAAATCCTCTTTGGATTGAATTTTATTTGTGACCACTCAGCTTCCTCTACATGAATACAGTATAGTCTTTCTTTAGATTTGGGAAATTTTCAGCCATTATTTCTATAAGTGTTCTTTATGGACATTTTTCTCTCTCATCACCTTTGAAAATTCCTGTTATGTGAAGGTTCGTTTGCTTGATGGTGGTCCGTAATTCTCACAGGCCTTCTTCACCCTTTTTTATTCTTTTTTACTCTTTGATCCTCTGATTGAGTAATTGCATATGTTCTATCTTTAACCTCATTGATTCTTTCCTTTGAGCAAATCTGTTGATGTCTTCTCATGAGTTTTTCAAGTTTGGTTATTGTATTCTTTATTTCTAGGATTTCTGTTTGGATTTCAAAATTGTTTCTATTTCATTTTAAAATTTCTAATTTTGTTCCTGGATTTTTTTCCAAATTATATCTAGTTTTCTATTCATATTTTATTGTGATTCCCTGAATATCTTTAAAAGGGTTAATCTAAATTATTTTCAGACATATGATAGATTTTTAATTTTTCTAGACCTTTTGTTAGTTTCTTTTGTTGAAGTTATATTTCCCTGAGTTTTTACAATCCTTGCACCTTTACAGTAATGCCTGTGCATTTAAGGAGGCAGCCGCCTCTTCAGCTATTGCAGGTGTTCTTTGGTTCTGTTAGATCTTTACTAATTAGTATCAATTCTTAATTTCTAGCTTGTTGTT
Source organism: Mandrillus leucophaeus (assembly GCF_000951045.1). Taxonomy (NCBI): domain Eukaryota; kingdom Metazoa; phylum Chordata; class Mammalia; order Primates; family Cercopithecidae; genus Mandrillus; species Mandrillus leucophaeus. The sequence goes on along the minus strand of NW_012102077.1, from coordinate 1,579,130 downwards.
GTTCCTGTTCTGAGAAGAGCTTATAGTGCATACCAGAACCGGAACACTGCACTGGAACTAACTTTCTGCCCTACCATTATTTCCTGATTTGGGAAGGTCTTAGAGTGAACACTGGAACTTAAATGCTACACTGGAACTAAATCGCAGCCCTGCCTTTGTTTCCCAGTCTGGTGAAAACTTACAGTGAGCACCAGAACTCTCATGCCATCCTTTTAGTTGTTCAGGCCAGTGAATGTCTTCAGCCAAGCACCTGGGATTTATGGGAAATAGGACTAGGGATTGGGGCCTTCCCATGAATTGTGCCCCCTGCAGTGAAACGGTGCTGGCCAATCTCTTTAGTATGGCATTACCACTGATCCGAACATAGAAGGTCTACCAAGTTGCTGCAATCAGTGCCCTGCACTTTGGCCTCAACTCATCTCAGGAGCTTCACTCCTCTTGGCACTCCCACTGGTTCTTGCAGGGCAGGACCAAAGTGAGTTTCCCACAGAGATTCCCAGATCTGTGGGGAGATTGCATATCCACTTCCAATTCTCTCCTCTCATTCAGCAGCTGTGGACTGAGGAAAATTTTCTGTGAGTGGCATTATGCTGGCTTGGGGGAGAGGGTGGCACAGTCTAAAATGACTCTTACTCTTACCAGTTATGATTTCTTTTGATTCTGTGGGCCCAGGGTGTTTCTTCATTTTTCCCTGAATTCTGGTAAATTCAGGATGGTTCTCTTGTCTTTGAATAGTTTCTAATTATACTTTTGTCGGGTGAGTGATGCCAGGGGATCTTCTATTCCACCATTTTGCTGACATCTTCCCTTAATTGGACTCTTAAACCCTGCCATGGCCCATTTCTTTCATGGATAATTGTCTAATTGATGTTGTGGTGGTTTTTTTTGTTTGTTTGTTTGTTTTTAAGGACAAAGACTGGTATTCTTACTCTGCTAGCTTGCTGATGTCATCAATGAGTTTTATTTTGGATTATAAATATAATGCATAAATGTGAGAAAGGCAATAGGAAGTGGGACTGACAGAGGCAAAAATTTTCTGTTTTTTATGCTTTTCTTGGAAGAAATCATTATTACAATTTGAAAACATTTTCATGTGTATATAAGTATGACCATAAGTTTTTTTCCACATTGGCACATAGAGAGTTATCTATTATTATCAACCACAGGTTATTCTGTTTCATAGACTGTAATTTAAGAACAATTCTCTATTAAAAATATTTAGATAGTTTCTATTTTTGTCATTACATGTTATGCTGTGATCTTTATACTTACACATTATTTCACAGATGTATTTACTTCTGCATAATGAATTCCTGTAAGTGAAGGTGCTGAGAAAAAGTGTCTGCATGTTTGTATAGATATTGCCAGATTGCTCTATAAAAGAGTTTACCAATTTTATTCTCTGACTAAAAGTGTATGAGAGTGCCTATTTTCTATATCCTTGGTAACACTGTGTACAACTTCATACTCTTTGCCATATGATGGGTAAAAATTGTTCCTCTTGTTTTCATTTGTTTTTCTATAAATATGAATAACATTGACAATCTTCATGTTTAGTGGATATTGGTACTGTTTTTTTCTCTTTAAACTACTTATTTACATACTTTTGACATTTTGATTAATTTACAAGTTAATTACATATTAGGGAAATTATTACTTTATCATATCAATTGCTATCAGATATGTTGGAAATATACTTCCAGCTTTTCATTTATAGTTTGAATCTCTTCATTTTTTTAACTGTAATTTCTTTCTGTATTCTTGAGTGATATTTCTTGATAATCTATTTTTTGTGATATTTTTCTTTGTTTTTAAAAAGTTCAACTTTTGTTTTAGATATAGGGAGTACATGTAAAGGTTTGTTACATGGAAATATTGTGTGATGCTCAGGAGTATGAATCCTGTCACACAGGTAGTGAACATAGTACCCAATAGGTAGTTTTTAACCTGCTCCCTTCCCTTCCCCATCTACTAGTCTACAGTATCTATTGTTCCCGTATTTATATCCATGTGTGCTCAGTGTTTCGCTCCCACTTGTAAATGAGAACATGGGTTTTCTGTTTCTGCATTAATTCGCTTAGGATTATGGCCTTCAGCTTCATCCATGTTGCTGCAAAAGATAGCATTTTATTTTATTTTTTATGACTGTGTTGTGTTCTATGGTAGATGGGTCCCATATTTTCTCTATCCAATCCACCACTGATGGTCACCTGGGTTAATTCTGTGTCTTTACTGTTGTGAATAGCATAGTATTGAATATACGAGTGCATGTGGCTTTCTGGTAGAATGATTTATTTTTTTTTGGTTATATAACCAGTAATGGGATTGCTGGGTTGATGATAGCCCTGTTTTAAGTTCTTTGAAAAATCTCCAGACTGCTTTTCACAGTGGCTGAACTAATTTACATTTTCACCAACAGTGTGTAAGCATTCCCTTTTCTCTGAAGCCTCACCAACATCTGTTCTTTTTCTAACTTATTAATAATTACAATTCTGACTGGTGTTGATATTTCATTGTGGTTTTGATTTGCATTTCTCTGATGATTCATGATGCTGGCCAGTTTTCATGCTTGTTGGCTGCTCATATGTCTTCTTTTGAGAAGTGTCTGTTCATGTCCTTTGCCCATTTTTTTAATGGGGTTATTTGTTTTTGCTTGTCGACTTGTTGAAGTTTCCTATGGATTTTGGATATTAGGCCTTTGTTGGATGCATAATTTGCGAGTATCTTCTCCCATTCTGTAGGCTGTATGCTCTGATACTGTTCATAAATTGTTGAAGTTTTAAGTTTTCAAGTTGATATTAATCTTTTCTTATATAATTTTTACCATGTTTTAAAATTTTCTTTATCTCATTAGTTTCAGCACATTCATTTGTATTCCTTTATGATTTCATTTTTACAGGTGATCTTTTTTATCTATCTGGAAAGTTATTTTGAAACTTTTTGGGACTCCATCTCATTCCATTCCTCAAAAGCTAGCCAATTATCCAATACCATTTATTGAGTCGTCTGTATTTCCCACATTGATATGAAATGTAATATTTATTCTACTGTAAATTCTTCCATATATTTAGATATATTTCTCTTGTACTTAAAAAGAAATTCATTTTGCTTTTTGTACCAGCACAAAGTATTCTTAGTTACCTAGCTTTAAAACAAGTTTTAATATCTGAGGGGCCTGTTTTGAGTTCTGTTTGAACAGGAGTGCTTTTTGAATCCTACGAGACTTGCAGAGTGAAGTCAGAAGATTTAGCAGGCAGTCAGAAAAATGGGTCTTAATCTTTGAAGAGAAATCCAGAGTAAGATACAACAGTGAGAGCCATCAGTTTGTAGGTAATAGAAAAATCCATGAGAGTGGATGAGAATTCGTTGAGAGAAATTCTGAGGAAGATGTAAACTTGGAGTCCTTCTATGTAATAGAATTTTTCTACACATGTAAGCATTTCTGTCGAATGTTTGTTGATTCTTAAAATGTCTTTGCTTTTAAAAATGTCTACTAACAGGAGAGACAATATAGTAATATGTTCATCTAGAGTTGAAAATCAGAAAATGAATGAATATTAAGTAGAGGTTAGGACTCTTACATACTTGAAACTTTAAAGCAATGACTTTTAAGTTTTATTGTGACCTCTATGATAGCATGGATAAGCTGATTTGGGTGTGAGTGTGTGTGGGGGGTGGTTAATCTTGCTTTTCATTAATTTGAACTCTTAGAGGTCAGAAACTATCTTGTTAATTTTTTAATCCTGAAAGCAAAAAAGATGCTCAATAAATGTTATAATATAATCAAATACACAAAGCTCCCCAAGAGTAGGCCAATAATCTTGTTTCATTGAACATACAGGCAGGAGACAAGTTTCTGTAGTTGTAATAATCTTAACTTTAATGTGGACATTGCCAGCTCTTTTAGATCTAAATTATCTTTGCTTAGACTGACAACTTGTGGATCACTTGTGAATTAATGAGCTGCTATAACTAATTATTGTAAATCAGCTCAAGGACAGACCTTGTATATCGGGACTGCTATTGTAAAAAAAAAAAAAAAAAAAAAAACCTCAGGTAGACTGAGGTTTCTTGGTTTTGGAGGATTAGGTTATTTAAAAATGCCACCTTTTTACCTTTTAAATTGAGAAAGATGTTTCATCCATAGGAAGTAAGGCAATTGTATTTACACATACATTATCTCACACACATCTCACATCCTGGCCTTCACAAGTGCTGCCTAGTAAAGAGGAGGGGAAGGCAGATGTCCTCCAGGGAGAAAAAGTGCTGGCATATTGTAAGAGGTATCATCAGAGTCAGGTTACTTTACCTTTCTGGGTGAGTTTCTTGCTGAGGTTACTGTTTGTCTGTGCTCAGATTTTAGGAAGTTGAGTATAAAATTGATTTTCTTCAAGGGTTACCTTTTCCTCTAAAGTGAAAAATAAACTTCTTGTTTTATTTCATACATTTTTAAAATTCTTAGGTCTGGTTTAGTAGCTCAGAGCTCAGAGTGTTGAGGGAATATAATTGAGAAACTAAAATGGTGAAGAGCAAAATGTCATTGCCAGGTTTGAGAATGGAGTTGAAGAAGACTTCATTGTTTCGAAAACCCATTTTTCAAAAATAATTTTTAAAAGTTTACCAATAACTTTGTATCTCCTTTGACTCTTTAATCAGCAATAATGACTAAATCATTCATGTCTTTCAACAGTAATTACAAAATATTTTGACATAGTTATCCATTACGGAAACCACAGTGTCTGAGAATGACTGATTAAATAGTAGGAATTTCAAGAAATCCGTGGGTCACCTAGGCAGCATATATCATTTTAAAGGGAAAAAGTTATTTCATGTACTTATTCAAATCCATTAAAATAGGTGTTTCTGTGTTGTAGTTTGTATTCATTGGTTTTATAAAACAAAGGTCTTCCTTTTCATTGATCAGTATTTGAGATTCTTCTGGATGTTTGATCAGTGAGGCTCTCAGTAACAAAAAGAATTAATTGGTGGATTCTAAAATAGTTCTGTTTTCCAAATATTTGGTGCTTCTCGATTTTATGTAAAACGTCAAACAGAATCATCTGTTCTTGGCCAATTTGAGTTTGGATAGAACTAAATATCATAGAAGTTGGTCTTAAGTATTACATCACCCATACAGGATCCCTTTTTGAATTTTTGCTTCAGTTTATAGGCTCATCCTGTGTCCTAAAATATACAAAGCTAAAGCACCTAGCACACTGTCATAAAGTAGGGTCTCAAAATTAATGTATTTCACTGAAAATTTAAAAGATATTTTAAGGGGAAGAAACTAACATTTATATGGGGAAAATTATGAGGGATAATAGGAGACACTTGGGGTATTGTAAAGTGACTTTCATTGTAAGTAATCAACTTTTATTATATTTCAGTCAGGAGGAGGACATAGAACACTGATGTATCAAAAATGTACACGTACACACACAGAACCTCCAGAAATTATTGTCATTTTCCGTATTTTTTTCTCTCCAAATTTCAGAGCATTGATGGTTAAATGCTTTAGATTAAGTGACTCATAAGCTTATTCTGCCAGATTTGGATGGTTGAGAGCCTCTACAGTTTTGTTAATGAGTGTCAGCACAGCAGCTCCCATGCCATTTGCCAAGAAGCAACAGACACTGGTGGCTATTAATGTAAAAGGTGTCTGTATTGGCTTATGAAATATCAGCATGCTTATTTCTCTAAACATCTTTTACAAAAGACTAAGAAATATTGTGTTACATGCCAAGTGTGGGGCTCTTGAAGTTTTTAATAGATGTGAGAAATGTGCTCCCACTGTCAGAGGGGTTGGGTTTCTAAAGTATCACACCACAGGTAATTTCAGGGTGAGAAAAGGAGTGGAAATCAGTGCTCACTTCTGCCTGGGAGGCAGATGATGTGGTTGCAGCACAGGGTGTAGGAAGTGGAGATGGGAGAAGATGCCGAATGAGAAGAGCATAGTGCCAGGAAAGGACCTGAGTAGATGACAGAGCAATGAAATTTCTTCTTTAGCAACTGTGAGTTGTGAAACATTCAAGAGAGGGAACAATGTCTAGATAGATTTATAGAAAGTTTCCATAAGGTCTGTGTCATTTAAAATCCCTGGATGTCCCCCATTAGAAGATATATAATAAAATTCCACTATATTTTTCAAGATTGCCAAACTATGCTTTCCCATATGGCCTCTGTGCAAAGATAGAACCAAGTGCACTTCTTGGGCTTAGAAGGGTAATACTTTAAAGTGTCTTGTTTAGGCCAGGCATGATGGCTCATGCTTGTAAATCCTAGCATTTTGGGAGGCTGAGATGGGCAGATCACTTGAGTCCAGGAGTTCAAGACCAGCCTAAGCAATGTGGCAAAACCCCCCTCTACAAAAAAATACAAAAATTAGCTGGGCATGGTGGCTACATGCCTGTCATCCCAGCTTCTTGGAGGCTGAGTTGGGAGGATTGCTTGAGCCCAGGAGATTGAGGCTACAGTGAGCTGAGAATGCACCACTGTACTCCAACCTGGGTGACAGAGCAAGACCCTGTCTCAAAAAAAATAATAAAAATAAAAACTAAAGTATCTTGTTTAGAGGCCATGATGGTTAATTTTATGTGTCAACTTGACTGGGTCATTGAGTACCCTGATTAAACAGTATTTCTAAGTTTGTCTGCGAGGGTGTTCTCAGATGGGAAATAATGTTTAATCGATTCAGTCCATTGAGGGCCTGAATAGAACAAAAGGTGGAGGAAGGAGGAATTTCCCCCTCCCCGCCTTGTGTTCTGCCTTACCAGTTGAGCTAGGACATCTCATCTAATCTTCACTTGCCCTTAGACTGAGATTTATACCATCAGCTCCCCTAGTTCTTATGCGTTTGGGCTTGGTTGAATTCACCACAGTCTTTCCCGAGTCTCCAGTTTACAGATGGAAGATCATGTGACTTCTCAGCTTCTATAATTGCACTTTCTCATTATTTATCCTCTACATCAGATATAGATATCTGTTTAATTAAGGACTCGTGGAAAAAGATGACAGAGAGAAGATGACAGAGATGTTATCTACAATGTCCGAAATTAATGAAAAACTGGTTTGTGTGATGTGCAAGATACTCCTTGCCATCAACAAGAATAAGACAGAAGTCCTAGGAGAAAAAGGCAAGAATATAAGCAGACAAATTACAGAAATGGTTATGAGCATATGAAGAGAAGCTCTAATTCATTAGTAATTATGGAATTGCTGATTCAAATAGCAATTAGGTATTATTTTTCTCCCATAACACTGGCAAAATATTAAAAAGTTAAAAAGTTGGATAAGGCCATAGGCATTCTCACACATTTGTCCACTACATGTGGGAATGTGGGAAGTAGACTTGGCATCCATTCTGCAGAGTAAGCTAGAAGTATGGCAGCAAATACACACACACACACACACACACACACAGACCTGGGTGAGAATTTATTTGTAATGTGTCTTGGAATGATTATATATAATATATTATGGATTACAGCAATTCTGCTTCCAAGATACATTACAAATAAATTCCCACCAAGTCCATATGGGATCATGAAGCTGTTCATTTATAGCAATGTTAGAGAGTTGCAGGCAATCAGGGAGAGTAGGTAGAGAAAATTGATGCTTGCATACCATAGAGTTAGTAGTAACAGATTAGATGTACACAAAGCCATATGGATTAAAGTTTAAAACTATTGTGTTAAGTGAAAGTATGAAATAGAATGAGATTCATTTATGTAAGTTTAAAATACATGCCTACATATACACACGTGCATATACACACAAACAACATGCATTTCATTGCTAAAGTTTTACAGGGACAAACCCCAGCCATTTAGAATGAACAAATGAACAATAGTTAATTTCAAAGAGGGAGATTTATAATAGCTTGACATTTTAGCGCTTGCTTACTGAGCTTTTCTCCGTCTCCCTTGGGAGGAGTCTAGTTGCAGTTTAGAGTGACAGCTCTGTGCACTGATCTAAGCTCAGACATTGGTCTTGTATCTCTGTTTTCAAAGTGTCTGTGTAAGAACCTGTCCAGACAGTAGGGAAACAAGGAAAGAAAAAAGAATGAAAGAAAAATGTTCTATTTAGCACATAGGCACCACAGTATAACTATATATCCCACTGTGCATACCAAATTTATAGAATTTGTTATGATTACCACAATTAATGCCGTAACAACCTGGGATACATTACAGCATGTGGCAGTGGAAGTCCTCCTGAATCAGGACCCAAAGTATAGTGTTACACAAATATGGTTTTTTGGTTTTGTTTGTTTGTTTGTTTGATTTTTTTTGAGACAGTGTCTCACTCTGTCGCCCAGGCTGGAGTTCAATGGCACTATCTCAACTCACTGCAACCTCCACCTTCTGGGTTTCAAGTGATTCTCCTGCCTCAGCCTCCTGAGTAGCTGGGATTACAGGTGCCCACTGCTGCTCCAGGCTAATTTTTGTATTTTTAGTAGAGATGGGGTTTTGTCTTGTTGGCCAGGCTGGTTTCGAACTCCTGACCTCAGGTCATCCGCTTGCCTCGGCCTCCCAAAGTGCTGGAATTACAGGCATGAGCCACTGTGCCCAGCCAAATATTTTTTTAAATCACTTTTATTTAGCTTCTATAATAAATAAAAGAAAGCTATAATCAATAATGAGTACATGTAGACATAGAGTGTGGAATAATAGACATTAGAGATTAAGAAGGAGGGATGGAAAGGGGGTAAAGGATGAGAAATTACTTAATATAGCCAACGTTCATTATTCAGATGATGGTAACACTAAAAGCCCAAACTTCAGAACTATGTAGCAATATATCCTGTAACAAAACTGCATGTGTACCCCTTAAATTTACACCAATAAAAATAAATCACTTTTTAAATTATCATACACCAATGAAGAGTTCCACGTGCTGTAATTTTTCTTATAATGTGTGGCTGCTCCCAGTTTTCCTAAGATGTGATTATTGTAGTTTTAATTTTTTTAAGATTTGTCTTCTCAGAACACAGAATACCTTTGTTAATCTTATTTAGATATCATCATAAAGAACTGTCTAAATTTCTTATTAAACTAGTTTTAAGCTCTTTTTTTTTAAAAAAAGTAATATCTTTCTCATCATAGAAAATGTAGAAAAATGTAAGACGAATATATAAATTACGTATGATCTCACTATTCAGGACAGCTACTTTCAACATCTGATGAATATATATATGAATTATCCTTTTTGTCGATGCCATTACAAAACTGAGATTATATCATATTGTAGTTATTGACCTACTTATACAATGGTTTTCTTCCAGAAATGTTTTATTTTGGCTTATATAAATACACACAAATAAAATAAAAAATGAGTGAAAGAGAAAGGAGGATGATAGGAAAAATGAGACTAGGGAAGGTAAGAGAAAGTCAGGTGTGAGGTTAGTATACAATGCATAATGAGCTCCAGTATGTTTGGGAGAAGTGGAGCACACATTCGGCTCTGAGTCTGCTGGCAGCAAATGTTAAAATCCAGGGCATGATTTCTAGAGTCCATAAAATATATACTGCCATGAAATCAGGTGATGCATAGCTCTTGCTGACAGTGGGCCTACGGAACTCCTCTCTCAAATCGTAATCAGTAGACAAAGAGTAAGATAGTGAACAAGAGCCTCCTTAATGTTTTCCCAGTAATTACAACACTCTCCTTCATGGGGCTTGGGAGAATATCTTTGCAAAATCTACATCTGATAAGGGGTTAATATTCAAAATAAACACGGAACTTAAATAACTCAATAGAAAAAAAATAATAAGCCAGTTAAAGATGGGCAAGGGCCTGAATAAATATTTCTTAAAAGAAGACATACAAAAGGCCAATGGGTATATGAAAATATGCTCAATATCACTAATCATTAGAGAAATACAATCAAAAACACAATGAGATAGCAGCTTGCACCTGTTAGAATGGCTATTATCAAAAAGACAAAGGAAGCTGAGGCAGGAGGATTGCTTACACCCGGGCATTTGAGGCTTCAGTAAGCTATGATCATGCCACTGCACTCCAGCCTTGGCAACAGAGTGACACCATACCAAAAAAGAAAAAAGAAAAAACACTAGGACATATAATAACAAGTGTTGGTGAGGATGTGGAGAAAAGGGAACCCTTGCACACTGCTGGTGAGAATTTAAATTATTATACCCTTTGTGTAAAAAAGCATGAAAGTTCTTCAAAAAATTAAAAATAGAGTTAACATATGATCTAGCATTCCTACTACTGGATATATATTCAAAGGGAATGAAATCTGTATGTTGAAGATACATTTGCACTGCGCTCATATTTATTGCAGCATTATTCACAATAGCCAAGGTATGAGATGAAAAGTATCCATTAACAGATGAATGGATAAAGAAAATGTGGTATATATACGCAATGGAACACTATTCTGCCATAAAAAGGAAAGTAATTTTGTGACTTGCAAAAACATGGATGAACCTGGAAGACATTATATTAAGTGAAATCATCCATGTACAGAAGGACAAATACTGCTTCATCTCGCTCACATGTAGAATCTAAAAATTTTGATCTGGTGGAAGTAGGGAGTAGAATGGTGATTGCCAAAGAATTGGGCAATGGTGGTTGGGAGTTGAGAAGATGCTGGTCAAAGGATCCAAAATTTCAGATAGATAGGAGGAGTAAGTTCAAGAAATCCATTGTATAACTTGGTGACTATCATTGGTGATATGGTTTGGCTCTGTGTACCCACCCAAATCTGGTGGGATTGTAATCTCCAGGTGTCAAGGGAGGGCCCTGGTGGGAGGTGATTGGATCATGGGGGCAATTTCCCCCATGCTGTTCTCATGATGGTGAGTGAGTTCGCATGAGATCTGATGGTTTAAAAGTGGCAGTTTCCTCTGTGTGCTCCCTCTCCCGCCACCTTATAGAGAAGGTACTTGCTTCTCCTTCCCCTTCCGCCATTTGTAAGTTTCCTGAGTCCTCCCTAGCTACACAGAACTGTGAGTCAAACCTTTCTTTTACAAATTACCCAGTCTCGGGCAGTTCTTTATAGCAATGTGAAAATGGACTGATACAGTTAGCAACGATATACTGCATCACTGAAAAATGCTAAAAGAGTAGATCTTAAATGTTCTTACCAGAAAACTGACTTTGTGAAGTAATAATATGTTAATACTGCTGTTCACAAATGTGTATGAATTTTAAAACATCATGTTGTAAGTGATGAAAACATACAGTTTTATTTGTCAAACCATTTTATTTGTCAATTAAAGTAAATAAATAAATAATGTGTGGGGCTGGTACCACAACATCTAGGACATAGGAACTCTGTATCAAGGGTTCCTGCTTTATTACTTTGCTTATTGTCACTGCATTATACCTTTGCAAAATATAGTTGTGTGTTTTCCGGCCTAAAAATCCTGATTAAGCAACTGAATTTGTCCTTGAAGAAAAAATAACTGCTAGTAACATCGTCAGAACCCAGACCCCAAAAGGCTTTATAAAAACTATTTAATCCTTTTAAATGCAAATGTATTTAAATATGTACCTTCATGTATTCATTTGAAATAAGCTGCTAACTCTAAATATTTAAATATTCCCAGCTACTCCTGTAAATTGTACAGAGCAAATTTTATTTTCTACCTATCATTATTTTCTGCTGTATTTCACACTTAAGCCAACCTTCTGATTGCAGTTTGACTCAGTAAATATTCGTGACTGGAGGTATGTTTTCAGTCACCACCCTGGGCAATACGGTAAATGTCAGTTGTCCCTCATTCAAGTGGACTTTGAGGCTATATTATTTCCCGTCAGCTATTCTTCTTTAGTAAAATACCCTTAGAGAAGGTTGCATATTAAAAAACAATGTATTCTTCCTCAGGCAGATTTATGTTTTTTATAGAACATATTTGTATTTTTACTTCTGTATTTTTATTCTCTTCCCCAGGCAAAGTGATAAATTTAATAAATATTTTAAAACTCCATCAATTCCCTCCCCTCCTGTATATTCATTTGCTCTTTCTTTATTCTCATCAATATTGAAATGGCTGCAGTATCTTCTGTGTCTCTTGCCCTTATTCACTCTCTCCTTACAATTTGCAGCCAAAGATCTTCCCACTATCGTAGTACTCAACTCGTATTTCTCATTCCACTGCAATTCTACTTGTACTCCTTCCCCAAGAACAATTTGCTAATTAAAGAAATAAAAATTTAATAAGTAAACGTATTCTTTTTATAATTTATAAATTTAAATAACTGTAAAAAGAACACCTGTATACACTTCACATAGATTCGCGAATTACTAACATTTTATCACATTTACTTAATCTGTCTCTTCATTTTTCCCAAATATCTTTTTTTTTTTTTTTTTTTTGAGACAAAATCTCACTCTGTCCCCCAGGGTGGAGTGCAGTGGCATGATCTTGGCTCACTGCAAGCTCCAACTCCCTGGTTCAAGTGATTCTCGTGCCTCAGCCTCCTGAGTAGCTAGGATTACAGGTGCCCGCCACCATGCCTGGCTAATTTTTGTGTAGTAGAAATGGGGTTTCAGCATGTTGGCCAGACAGATCTCAAACTCCTGACCTCAGGTGACCCACCCACCTCAGCCTCCCAGAGTGCTGGGATTACAGGCGTGAGCCACCACGCCCAGCCTCAAATATCATTTAAGAATAAATTACCAACATCAGGACACCTCACTTCTAAATACTTTGGGTATTTCTTAAGAATAGTGGCACAATTTCACTTAACGATTACAATTTGCATATGCACAAAATTAACAATAATTCTATAATAGAAACTAAAATGTAGTCCTTATTCAAATTTTCCTAATTGTTACTAAAATATCTTTAGAGCCATTTAGGTTTTGGTTTATGCTTTCATTTAATCATAGCTTCTCAATCTCTTTTAATCTAAAACATTCTATTACCTTTTATTGTTTTTGTTTTGAGTTGATCTTTTTGAAATATCCAGGCCTAATCCTGTAGAGTGTCCTGCATTCCAGATTTGTCGTATCCTCTAGGGTGGAAGGTAGGGCAAATGAATTATTTATCCTGTGTAGCAGGCAACGCATTATTTACTTCATTGAATGAATGCCACTTGGTCTTTCAGATAGCTAGTGTAACCATCTCCAGGTCTCAGAGTACCATATTCTCCCTAAAATTTTCAGGATACCCTTCCCGTTATTGGGAGATAAAGCTCCAGAGAGCCCCCAAATGGCAAATGCATGAATACTTGTAGTTGGTAGTAATTATGGTGCACCATTCTGTACAAAGATGTTTCTTTTCCATTTCCCTCCATTCTACCAGTAAGGAACACTTAATTATAGCCAGGTACGATGACGTGTGCCTGTGGTCGTAGCTACTTGGAAGCCTGAGATGGGAGGATCACTTGAGCCCAGGTTACAGAGAGTTATGACCATGCTACTGCACTCTAGCCTGGGTGACAGAGTGAGCAAGCCCCTATCAAAAAAGAAAACACACAGACACACACACACACACAGAAAAACCTTAGTTAATATGACTTTAATAATTTTTATTAAAATCCTGATAATCTCATTTTCAACAATAAAACAATTCAACAATTAAAATGTGCCCCCTATAGACTCTGAGTTGTCAGGGAAAGGTAGGGTGATGGGTGAATCATAAAAAATGAAGAAACACAAAACCATGTACAGAATAAATTTTGAATACCAAAAGATTTCCATCAAATTCAACATATTGACATTTATGAAGCACTCACTACGTGCCATGCTTTGTGATTGTGGACACACAGATAAGCAAGAAGTGATAGCTGTCCTCTGGGGACTTGCAGTCTGGTTACATACACCAGTAATTTCATACAAGCCAGTCCATAATAAAACCCTATAAAGACACAGATTTTAAACAACAAGACAGGAGAGGGAGCTCTACTGTGTGTATAGTGACCCTGAGGGCCTGATGGAGGATGGCAGGTGAGCCAGGCCATATTGGACATTGGAGATCTTGCCTGAAATTAACACTAGGGGATGGAGAGGGAGGAGCATTAAAAATTCCATATTCCATTGGCAAAAGTAAGTGCCAAGTATATCTCACAAAGAGGCAAAATTCTGCTTAAAGGAGTATTAAGGAATAAATACAACATGGAGGTGGGTACTTTTCATCTGGGTTCTTTCAGTGCTGTGTGGGTGACTGGTTCCTCAGTATTTGTAGGAAGTGCATCGGCAAATTTCTACGTAGATTTTTAGCCAACCTGTATCTGGTGGTTGACACTAGGATCATAGGAATGGGTTGCATATTTCTATCTATACACAGTTTCAACTTTGTAGCCTCTTGTCCCTTAATTCTGCTCATGCAACCCAGCTCTGGGGTCTGTAGTTGAGCCATGAATTTACAAGCTGTTCTTTTCAAGGGATGTATGACTGTCATACGGGAAGGTCCCCTGCCTGATGTCTGTCTTCAGACACTAGGTAAATAAAATCTCTGAAATATTGATGAGTAGAAATGACTCTATTAATAATGGAAAAAGGAAACAGCAAGATCACTCATGTGAAAAGAGAGAGCACATTTCACTGAAATCCAAGCTCCTGTGACCATGCTTAGCCGTCCCTGATTGTTTTGTGGGAGGGCAGTGAACCCAGCACTGGAGGATGGAGACATTCTGTCACAGAGAGAATGCAGCTGGCGAAATGATTAAAATTACTGTGTGGGTGGCAAAGGAAGGGAAGCCTTTGTTAAGGCAAGAACAATCAGTATTTTAATATTGCTACGCTTGCACCAGGAAGCCAAGAATTCCTGTTGGCTCTGCCTTGGGGGTAACAGACAGGATGCTTGGACACCCTTGGAGTGGAATGAATGGGGAGCTGTTGGAAGACAGCTGTTACCACATGGAACAGCTCTTGAGCATCTTCCTCCTTTCATCACTTTCAGCATCGGAATCTCTGCTGGAGAAAATCGTGAGGCCCCTGCAGGAACGGGGTCTAAGATACAGGCACTCAAAAATGTTTACTGTGTGCTCACTAAGGGCTGACACAATGATCGTCAGTGATGAATAAGATAGGCCCAGTGCTTGCCCCCTTGGGATTAACTAATTTCTCGTTTTTAACCTTGCCCCCTTGGAATTCTGGGAAAGATAGAAAAGGAATCAAGTCAAAATCAAGTAAACAGGAATGAACTACATAAGAGTTATTAAGAAGATGACGTGGAGGCTGAGGTGAGGGTATCTAATCAAGTGTATGTGGGGTGAGGAGGAGAAGGTATGGCAGTAATGGGCAGGGAAATCTGCCCCAGGAAGGAATGACTAAGGTGCAACCTGAAGAATAAACAGAAAGCAGGAAATGGTATGAAGACAGTGTTCCAAGTAGAAGGAAGTCTATGGCCGTGGTGTGATCTGATGCACAATTTTATTTATTTTTATTTTTTATAGGTTTATGGGGCACATGTGCAGTTTTGTTACATGGATATGTTACATAGTGGTAAAGTCTAGGCCTTTAGTGTAGCTGTCACCCAAATAGTGTACCTTTTACCCATTAAGTAATTTGTTGTTTCTAACTGCCCCCCATCCTTTTACCCTTCTGAATCTCCAAGTTTGTCATTCCACTGTATGTTCAAATGTGCGCATTACTTAGCTTCCACTTATAAGTGAGAATATGTGGCATTTGACTGTTTCTGAAATATTTCACTTAAGATAATGGCCTCTAGTTCCATCTGTGTTGCTAGAAGTTCCATCATGTCTGTTGCTAAAAAAGACATGATTTTATTATTTTTTATGGTTTAGTAGTATTCCATTATATCACTTTTTTTTTTCTTTTTTTGAGACAGAGTCTCGCTCTGTTGCCCAGGCTGGAGTGCAGTGGCCAGATCTCAGCTCACTGCAAGCTTCACCTCTTGGGTTCACGCCATTCTCCTGCCTCAGCCTCCCGAGTAGCTGGGACTACAGGCGCCCGCCACCACGCCTGGCTAATTTTTTGTATTTTTTAGTAGAGACGGGGTTTCACCATGTTAGCCAGGATATATCACATTTTTTTATCCACTCATCTATTGATGGACACTTAGGTTGATTCCATATCCTTGCTATTGTGAATAGTGCTGCAGTAAATACACTAGCGCAGACATCTTTTCGGTATAATGATTTCTTTCCCTTTGGGTAGAAACTCAGAAGTGGAATTGCTGGACTGATGGTAGTTCTATTTTTAGTTACTTGAGAAATCTCATTACTGTTTTGTATAGAGGCTGCTCTAATCTGCATTCTCACCAACAGTGTATAAGCTTTCCTTTGGCGTCATGATGCACAATTTCCTACAATCTATTCTGCCTGAGGAATGGAGAACAAATGAGATGGGACCAGAGTGGGAAACCAAGTCAGGAGACTGTTATAATTGCTCAAGTGGAAGATGGTTGTAAAGGCAGAACTGATATCTTGCCTTTAGACTGACTGTATCCACCATTTTGGTAATAAAGAATACCATGTGTCTTGAGGGGAGCAACACACACTGTGGGCTGGTGGAGGATGGGGATGGGGAAGGGAGAGTTTCAGGAAGGATAGCTAATGGATGCTTGGCTTAATACCAAGGAGATGGCATGATTTGTGCAGCAAACCACCATGGCACATATTTGCCTGTGTACAAACCTGCACGTCCTGCACATGTACTCATGAACTTAAACTAAAATTTGAGGAACAAAAACAGAGCATCATGTGTCATAGCTTAGAAGTTTTGCACCTGATGTAAATTGTATTTTATTTGTTTAGTTTTAGTTTGAGACGAATTCTCACTCTGTTGCCCAGGCTGGAGTGCAGTGTTGTGATCTCAGCTCACTGCAACCTTCGCCTCCTGGGTTCAAGAGATTCTCCTGCCTCAGCCTCCCGAGTAGCTGGGACTACAGGCGTGTGCTATCACGCCTGGCTAACTTTTTTTGTATTTCTAGTAGAGAAGGGGTTTCACCATGTTGGCCAGGCTGGTCTGGACCTGATGTTAATTTTATTAAACTTCACACATTATGTAAACAGAATTATAGACTAATATATACAAATTGAGCTGTAGATATTGCTTGCTTGCTTTATTCAGGAAGTCACTTCTTTTGAAGGTCTGGCCCCCTTGCAATGCAACTAAAGTTTTCCCCAAAATTGTTTATAATTTTTCTTTGAGAATAATTATGTTTTGTACTTGGTGGTGACCCTGATACAGAGATCTGTTTTGAAAACATCTACAAAGTTTTCTTACTGGCTGGGTGACCAGGAAAGGGAGGAAGTTAAGCATGACCCCAGGTTTCTGAGTATGGGAGGCTAGGATAGGGTCCCCAGGGCAGAAGCAACTCCCGATTGGAGGCCTGGGACAGTTTTGCAGGAAATTCTTGAATGTATGAAAGAAGAAAGATTGTTTATGTGGAGGACAAAAAGTTCCTGTTATTGCTGAGATGACCCACATAGAAAAGAGCCTGGACAACATCAAAGAGAAAAAAAGGAATATGGCAGTAAATTTAAAATTGACCTTCACCTAATGAAACAAACATAGCTCCATGGATTTTTCAGTCAGTGTTGACCCAGAAATTACACAATTCAAACCCTTTATTTAACTGGTGAGCAGGGGGCCTCCGGCAGTTAAGTCACTTGTGCGAGGTCAGATAGCTAAGAGAACTTAATTTCTTTATGTCAAGTAATTGCAAAACATCATCAGTTACTTGGCGTATGTTTTGTGTGTCCTTCTGTATACACAAACTAACTGCAATTTATACTTTGTTAAAAGCTCCTTTTAAATTTTCTTTTCTATTAATGGAATAAATTTCTAAAATTTGCAACACATTTTCCTTCATTACCATTTGTGTCTCTGCAGTGAGGATCTTCCCACTATTTAGTCATTCATACATTTACTGATTGGGGAGATTTTTTATTGCTCTTTAAAAAATCGACAAAAGGTAACTGTATTATGCAATAATGTGGGTACTCTTAAGTCCTTGATGTTAGCAGCATTTTCATTCTCTTCTTCATGCCTTTTCTCTTTTGTTGTTCCTCTCCTCCGGAGAAATCAAAACAAAGCATGTTCACACCCATGCTAGACCAATAAGTTAGGGTACTTTAAACCGTGTGTGTGTGTGTGTGTGTGTAGTCAGTATTTATTTAGCAGAGAGTCTGACTGTGCTTCATGGGGAAGGAGAGAAGAGCCATCAGGGGCCCCGTGAACCTCTCCTCTACTGTCCAGCACAGATCCATTCTTGCGTCAAACATGAACACCCATTCAGCAAAATAACCATCTTGCCATTAATCAGAGCCATCCTCCTTAGATAACAGTTTGTGTTTGTAAGTGTTCCCCTTGGGGATTTCAACCCTGGTTCCCATCCTAAGAAGTTTATCAAATAATTCCTTTTAATTCTGTCACGGAGAGAGATTCTAGTGATTTTAACGTCCTCCACCTTTTCATGTTCCCAGTGTCTCACCCTTCAATCTCTGGTCCCAGGGTGCTCAGGACTCCTGGGCATGGCCTTCCAAGGGTCTGTCCTCTAGAGAGGAGCCATTCATCACTCTCTAGCAATATTTCTTTTTCTTTAGGACACTACTCTCAGTTAGATATAGAATTAAGTGATCTAATTAAATACACAATATTTTGTTTTTAATCCTCTTGCTTGTAATTATTGTATTTTGTCTGTTTTGAATCCTGGACCTTGAACTTTATTAACACTTATGTTGTTCAGCACTGTACCCCAGCAGCTGGCAAAATACTTGACACCTGGTTGATGATAATATCTGCTGCAACAGTGAATTAATTAAATTAATCCAAAGGACAAATAATGTGTTATTCATTATATGAAATAGGGTTAGGTTCGTATATGGATGACAACATCTGAGAAAACTGTGGCTTAAATGAGATGAAAGTTTATTTCTTTTTTATCGAAAATGATGGAAATAGGTTGTCTGTGCCTGTAGGGTAGCTTGATTAAATTCTCAGGGACCCAGAATCCTTCTATCTTGTGGCTCTGCACCCTCAGTATGTGACTTCTGCCACATAGTCCAAGATGGCAGTGTGAATTCCAGCTATCATGTCTGCTTACAGCTATAAGGAAGGGGGGCCTTGTATTAGTCAGTTTTCACGCTGCTATGAAGAAATACCGGAGACTGGGTAATTTACAAAGGAAAGAGGTTTTATTGACTCACAGTTCCGCGTGGCTGGGAGGCCTCAGGAAACTTGCAATCATGGTGGAAGGGGAACCAAACATGTCCTTCTTCACATGTGGGTGGTAACGAGAAGTGCAGAGCAAAGGCAGGGCAAAACCCCTTGTAAAACCATCAGGTCTCCTGAGTTCTTGTGAGATGTAACTATCATGAGAACAGCATGGAGGTAACCGCCCCCATGATTCAATTACCTCTCACCGGGTCCCTCCCACGACATGTCGGGATTATGGGAACTAGAATTAAACATGAGAGGTGGATGTGAAAACCACTAAACCATATCAAAGCTAAAGATGGGAATGACTCTTTTTTTAAGGATATTTGCTATGTATCAAATTGTTTTCCCCCGGAATTCATATGTTGAAGCCTTTATCCTCAGTGTGGTATTTAGAGATGAGGCATTTGGAAAGTAATAAGGCTATATGAGGTCATGAAGGTGAGGCCCTCATGATGTGGTTAATACCCTTACAAGAGACACAAGAGGGCTTGTTCACATGTGCGCTCTTTCTCTCTCTCCCCACCCCCTTTCTTTCTCCCTCTCTCTTCCCTGTGTCCCCGGCCTCAAGTGCACAAAGAAGAAGTGATGTGAACACAAGTGAGAGTGAGATGACAGCTGCCTATAGGCCAAGAGAAGAGCCCTCAGGATGCAACTACCTCGCTGGCACTTTGATATTTTACTTCCCAGGCCTCAGAACTCTGAGTAATAAATTTCTGTTGTTTAAGCCACCCAGTCAATGGTATTTTGTTATAGCAGCTTGAACTGACTAATACAATACTTTTTAAACGATATACGATACTTTCAGTATGGGTAGAACATAGTAATATGGCCATGCTTAGCTACAAGGGAAGCTGAGAAAAATAATCCATACTCTGAACAGCTTTGTGCCCAGCTAAAACCAGGTATCCCATTAGTAAGGAAGAGAAGAATGGATACTGTCAACTTGGCATCCAAACATACCCTTTTTATCCAAACTTTGTTTCCAAATAAAGACAACAGCAGAATCTTGTATTTGTCTAACATGATACAACTATCCCTTAGACAACTAAAAGCATGATAACTGTCTCCCAAAAAGATGATTAAAAGAAATCTAGTCAACTCACATTCTCCCACTTAATATCCTGAATTTAAATTATGAAATATAAGGGTAATGAGTATTAACACATTTGGCATTAGGTGGCAGAAGAACGGGAGAAAAGAAAAGAAATTTGGCTAGTATGTACACAAATGTATTCATATGAAAATAAGTATAAAATACTCATAATCGCTGTAGTCCTTTTTGTGCAGCTGTTCATGTGGCTGTCACTGGTATTTATAACTATTCTCTTCCATGATCCATTCTGTATTCCCTTTGCCTTCAGCAAACACATTAGCTGGTCATGGTTCCCCGTCCAGTAGTTTGACCCAGACGTGATTCCTGAAGGGTCTGGGCCATTAGCAGTTCTGCCTGTATTGGTTTTAATCTGACCCTGACTTTAATCACAGGACATGATAGTACTCAAAGGTACTCTCGGGGATCTCCCACATTCCATATAGTCCTCCTTGCCCTCATTAAGTAGTGGTAGCCCACTTTCCCCTTGACAGTGCTAATCACTCATGTGAGTACACTAATCCTTTCTTTGTGGATACATGGGAATATGGAGCCTTAAGTATTCAGGTGATAGTCTCAACTACCATTGCTGTGTCCCCTGTTGGAAGCATGTCTTCCTTGTGAACCAAGGCTTGTAGACCTGCTTAACACGATGTCATGAATATTGGAAAGATGTAGAGGTGGTATTCAGGGGAGCCAATCTTTTGGGCACCACCCCTTGGTTCTTGAACTCACAAATCCTGGTGGTGGAAGAAATAGCACTAATTGTTGACTGTTGATTTAGAGGATATACCATATTCTAGAAGATATTACTTCAGCCTCACAAGCTTCCTTCAGGTGACATTGTAATTTTCAAAGGTCTGTTCTACAAATCTATCAGGTCAACATGACAGAGAACAACAGACAGCAGTATGAGATGACTAGTGAACTCTGTAAGCATGAGTCAATAGCCTCACTTACTTCACTGTAAAATGAGTTTCCTGGTAAGAAGTAATTTTGTGCTAGCACAAAGGTGAATCAGGCAGTCAGGGATGATGATTTTTGCAGAGGCTTTGCAGGTAAGGAAGGCAAATCTGTACTCCCAATGTCAATTCCAGTGAGAATAAAGTGCTGCCTCTTGTATGATGGAAGTAGTTCTGTGTAATCAATTAGCCACTAGGTGACTGGCTGATCTTCCCAGAGAATGAGGTTTTCCACTCCATCCAACCTTCCTACAGTCCCCTATAATTCAAGCCTGTTAGGTTCCCTTCCAGTTTTGGCTATTGTATAAGATTGGGCTGCCAAACTTATACTCTGAGTTTGACCTCTTCTTTTAGGGGTGACTGCTTATTAGCAATTTATTGTTTTCCAGATTCTCGGGGTCATCTAAATCCCCTTTACTGTTTCTTTTATTCCTCCTGCACAGTTGCTTATAAAATGTGGATATTGCTGCTGTCAGTGGTTTCATCTTACCTAGCCATAGTTTGGATTATTTGGGTATCTTGTCACTTTGTTAAAGATGTGCTACATGAGTGTGTGTGTGTGCGTGCACACGCGTGTGTGTGTGTATTCTAATATATTCTAGCTGCTGCTTCTGGTTTTCTTTCTTTGGGCCACGGGGTGAGGCAATTCGGGGAGATTAAAAAATGATGCCTCTGCTACCAACATTTTGTTTTCAGGTTCTATTAATATTATTTCAAAACTCCCCAAATGTCTTAATGTGCTGCCAGAATTGAGAATCACTTCTCTAGAGGAGTGGAGAAAGTATTTTATTTGGTCAAACGTCTAGCTTTGCTCTCTGCATTCTGCTGCAAGACTCGAGGGTACTATGAGAAGCTGGAGAAGTCTTAAGAGGCCTCTGTACGTCCCAGCTCATGGTTCATCCACCATTATCCAAGCCAGGGTTCAAGCTTGTCTTTATCTCTAAAGAATCCCTGGACGAGGAACTCCCTGCTGCTATGTGATTTGATTAGATTAAAATTTAGCACAAATACCTGGAAATTTTCACAGTCACTGTGCTCTGGGGCAAGATTTCTCACAGCCCTTCTTGGCCATGACTGAACCGTGTGTTTGACCAAAATTTCCCATTTGCCGTAATGCTTGATATATAGGTTGACTTACTCATTAAGTAGGTTGCAGTTAGTTCAGACCAACTTATATATTCTAAGATCTCAGATATTTTTCAGATACCATCCCAAGTTTCTGGTTTTCAGTATTGCTATTTAACCCCAGGTTTTGGTCTGTGTGAACAAAACAAAACTAAAACAATTAAACCTCCTGCCCCACAAATCAAACCAAAAAAAAATCAACATTAAACCTTTCCCAAATGTGAGGATGGTTAGTTATTCCAGAGTAGGAGTGTTAGGCATAGGGGCTTCAGAAAATGTGTTTCTTTGTCTCTTTGACCCACTTCTATTTATAACTCCTAGTGACTCTGGAGTTTCTCCATATGTGGGTTCAGTTTCTAGCATGTTCATTGCAGCAGCCAATATAGTTGTTATGGTCAGAACCTGATTCTTCAAAGTGAATGCTGATTCTGTATGGTTTCCTTATCCAAAGTATCAGTCCTCTTGTCTACCAAGGCTTTCCTCTGAGGACAATTCATGTCCTATTCCCTTGTGTAGCTTCCGATGGCAGGTAGTCTACTGCACATTGTTTCTTGGAGCAGTAACTTAAAGGAATTGATTTAAGGCCCCACAGAGTGATGTCACTCATGCTTCCTAAGTCAGAAGACCCAGGTTTGAGTCCTCGCATTGTCAGAAAATGGATGACTTTGGATTCAGTGCTATCTGCTGAGATAACTAAAAGAGACTGTGGTAGGGTTGGATATCCTCAGACAGAATTGTGGGGCTTGTATAAAGTTTGCAATTCTATGAGCAGAAGTCTTGCAGTAGACATGGCATTTACTCCTCTTTGTTGAGTCTTTTCCACTGATATGCAGTGCTTTGGGGGTGTTAATACTCTACGAGGTGTCAGCCTGTATTCTGGATTGAACTTGTGAATGTTTCACAGTTTTCCTTTGTCATGGGGATATAATTAGAACTGGGCCATTACACCTTCTTCAAATATGCTCATAAAGGATTTTTGTAATCATGGTATTTGGGGACTCTATGGCTGTTAGCAATCAAAAGTGGATCTTGCAGCATACATCGTCAAGATAAGGGTCTAAGAGGTCACCGGCTAAGCTCATCACAGGCAAATGTCAATGCTAACTATATTCTTTTTCCTGAAAATTGTTCTCCACTTGTTATTAAAAAAAAAATGAGGGGTCCAGGCACAGTGGCTCACACCTGTAATTCCAGCACTTTGGGAGGCCGAGGGAGGTGGATAATTTGAGGTCAGGAGTTTGAGACCAGCTTGGCCAACATGGTGACACCAAATCTCTACTAAAAATACGAAAATTAGCCAGACGTAGTGGTGGGCACCTGTAATTCCAGCTACTTGGGAGACTGAGGTAGGACGATTGCCTGAACCCAGGAGGCGGAGGTTGCAGTGAGCGAAGATCACACCACTGCACTCCAGCCTGGGTGATAGAGTGATGCTGTCTCAAAAAAAAAAAGAAAAAAAAAAAAAAGACAGTTTTAGCCTTTATACACTTTTTAAAAAATTCAAGTAAAATACATATAACAAAATTTATCATCTTAACTATTTTTAAGTGTACAGTTTAGTAGTGTTACATATATTCACATTTTTTGCACAACCACTTCCAGCACCTTTCCATCTTGCAAAACCAAAATAACTGCTCTCCATTCCCTTCTCCCCTAGCCCTGCCATTCTGCCTTCTGTTTCTATAGATTTGACTACTGTAGGTATCACATATAAGTGGAATCATATAGTATTTGTCTTTCTCTGACTCCCTTATTCCATTGTTCCATTTAGCACAATGTCCTCAAGGTTCACCCATGTTGTAGGATGAGAATTTCATTTCTTTTTCAAGTTGAATAATATTTAATTGTGTGATATACTACATTTTGTTTATCTATTCATCCATTGATAGACTCTCAGAATAGTGTGGCTATAAATATGAGGGTGCAAATATCTCTTCATGACCCTGCTTTCAATTCTCTTAAGTATTTACTCAGAAATAGAATTACTGGATCATATGGAAATCCTATTTTTAATTTTTTGAGAAACTATCTTACTGTTTTCCATAGTGACTGTACCATTTTGCATTCCCATGAAGAATGTACAAGCGTTCCAGTTTCTCCACGTTCTTGCCAATGCTTGTTATTTTCTTGTTGTTGTTGTTTGTTTTTGGTAGTAGTCACCCTAATGGGTGTGAGGTGATATTGTGGTTTTGATTTACATTTCCCTAGTGATTGGCAATTTTGAACATCTTTTCATGTGCTTATTGGCCATATGCATATCATCTTTGGAGAAACGTCTATTCAAGTCCTTTGACCATTTTAAAATTGAGTTATTTGTTTTGTTGTTGTTGCTAAGTTGTAGGAGTTATTTTATATTGTGGATACTAACCTCTTATAAATATTTTCTCCCATTTCATAGGTTGCCTTTTCACTCTCTTGATTCTGCCCTTTAATGCACAGAAGTTTTAAATCTTGGTGTCTGATTTATCTATTTTTACTTTTGTTGTCTGTGCTTTTGGTGTCATCCAAGAAATCAGTGCCAAATCCAGGGTCATGAAGCTTCCCCACTTCTCTTCTCAGAGTTTTACAGCTTTAGGTTTTAAGTTTAGGTCTTACATTTAGATCCATTTTGAGTTAATTTTTGCACAGTGTTTAGCCTGTATAACCTTTTGAAATGGTTGATATCCTTGAACTTGGCTCACTCCTTTCTCCTCTAATTCTGACAAACTTTTCAAGTTCAGTGAATTTGCCTAAGATCTTGCATGTCAGATTTATCTCCAACTTAAAAGTGTATTTTGGTGACAGCTCCCAAGG
>NW_012102077.1:1552082-1552880 GCF_000951045.1 Mandrillus leucophaeus | reverse complement strand
AGTGGAAAGCCTGGGAAGCAGGAAGTCTAAGTGAAGAAAGAGAAACTCACCAGGGAATATGGAAATGGGTAGATAGTACTTACACTAAAAAAGAATGCGAAAACAAGAATGTAGAAGTGACTGTTACAGAGTAAAATGAACAGCGTGCCATCCCGTCTTTTAGAGGAGGTTATAAGAGTATGATAAAGAACAAATTATGACAACTGCATGAGGAGAGTACAAACTTATTATAAAGGAGATTCATAAATATGGAGATAAGGAAATAAATTTATTTATTTATTATTTAAAAGAGAAGAGCAAGAATAATTTCAGAACATCTGAGTTTCTCTATATTTTTTTCCAGAATGCACAGAGTTTTGCCAGTGATCTTCTTAAAGCTAGAATTTCATTTCCTTTTTCCTAGAGGCATTGACCCTATATGCGGCATTTTCATTTTAATATTTATAATAAAGGAAATATACATCAACAAACATGTATTGCCATAGCATTTCGTCTAACATTTTATTTTGAAGAATATCTTTGTAAGTACTTATTTTCCTGCCTCAGTGCCATAAAGTGGGTTCACTAACTTTGGAGGGTCAGAAACTATTAAAGGAGATGTCACATTAGAATCACGCAGTTTTGGATTACATAGCTGCTCTTATGCTAGTGGTAGGATTATATAATAGAAATTTCCTTCTCATTATGTTCTATGACAGGAATTGACAAACTTTTCTGTAAAGGACCACATAGTAAACACTTTAGGTTTTGCTGGCCACATGAAGGTACATGGCCAACAAAACTTAATTCTGCTATTGT
>NW_012102077.1:1545577-1547567 GCF_000951045.1 Mandrillus leucophaeus | reverse complement strand
TTTTTGCACAACCACTTCCAGCACCTTTCCATCTTGCAAAACCAAAATAACTGCTCTCCATTCCCTTCTCCCCTAGCCCTGCCATTCTGCCTTCTGTTTCTATAGATTTGACTACTGTAGGTATCACATATAAGTGGAATCATATAGTATTTGTCTTTCTCTGACTCCCTTATTCCATTGTTCCATTTAGCACAATGTCCTCAAGGTTCACCCATGTTGTAGGATGAGAATTTCATTTCTTTTTCAAGTTGAATAATATTTAATTGTGTGATATACTACATTTTGTTTATCTATTCATCCATTGATAGACTCTCAGAATAGTGTGGCTATAAATATGAGGGTGCAAATATCTCTTCATGACCCTGCTTTCAATTCTCTTAAGTATTTACTCAGAAATAGAATTACTGGATCATATGGAAATCCTATTTTTAATTTTTTGAGAAACTATCTTACTGTTTTCCATAGTGACTGTACCATTTTGCATTCCCATGAAGAATGTACAAGCGTTCCAGTTTCTCCACGTTCTTGCCAATGCTTGTTATTTTCTTGTTGTTGTTGTTTGTTTTTGGTAGTAGTCACCCTAATGGGTGTGAGGTGATATTGTGGTTTTGATTTACATTTCCCTAGTGATTGGCAATTTTGAACATCTTTTCATGTGCTTATTGGCCATATGCATATCATCTTTGGAGAAACGTCTATTCAAGTCCTTTGACCATTTTAAAATTGAGTTATTTGTTTTGTTGTTGTTGCTAAGTTGTAGGAGTTATTTTATATTGTGGATACTAACCTCTTATAAATATTTTCTCCCATTTCATAGGTTGCCTTTTCACTCTCTTGATTCTGCCCTTTAATGCACAGAAGTTTTAAATCTTGGTGTCTGATTTATCTATTTTTACTTTTGTTGTCTGTGCTTTTGGTGTCATCCAAGAAATCAGTGCCAAATCCAGGGTCATGAAGCTTCCCCACTTCTCTTCTCAGAGTTTTACAGCTTTAGGTTTTAAGTTTAGGTCTTACATTTAGATCCATTTTGAGTTAATTTTTGCACAGTGTTTAGCCTCTATAACCTTTTGAAATGGTTGATATCCTTGAACTTGGCTCACTCCTTTCTCCTCTAATTCTGACAAACTTTTCAAGTTCAGTGAATTTGCCTAAGATCTTGCATGTCAGATTTATCTCCAACTTAAAAGTGTATTTTGGTGACAGCTCCCAAGGGGCTACAAGAACTGGATGAGGCAGGCCCTGTACTGCATATAACTAAAGGAGATGATTTCTATGAAAGAACCTTGAAAAGTATAAAATGATAATCACATGTGCATGGAATAATATTGGTTCTACTGGAAGTACACACCAACCACACTTTTTGATTGATTTCTGTGAAGTGAAGATGGATAGGTATACTTAGGAATAGTGAGATTTAGGTAACTACTGAAGGATGCCTGTGCCAAATATATGATGGGACTAAATGAAATATTAATAAAACACAGGTGTGTGCATGTGTAATATATACGATATAATATATATGTATATAGTATATACGTATATACACACATACATATATGTATACTTTTTCTTTTATTCTCTTTCTTGCTTTTTTTTCTTTGCCTTCCGTCCTCAATAACTAGCCTGGTTTCCTTGCAAAGGTTTGTCTGCTCTAGAGCAAACTGAAATCAAATCAGAAGCAAAAGAACCCCTTTCAATGACCTCGAATACCTGTAGTTTGCATGGAAGGAAATGTAGTGGAAGTGCTCATGTGTGAGCCTTTCCTGGCAGGACATTTCTTCCCGGAAGCAGGGATAGGGCACAGTGTAGAAGCCATATGCTCACAGACATGACGGGAACTTAATTGGATAAGGGACAGGAGAGAGGCGTACTGATTGTGAGAAGCGGTGCTGAGTAGTTGGCAGGTGTGTTTGGGTGTGGGAGAAGAATTTGCATTTGGATAGGTGCCTGGATCTGAGGGTGGAAACTGGAAATTAGATAGACAGG
This sequence comes from Mandrillus leucophaeus, assembly GCF_000951045.1. NCBI lineage: Eukaryota > Metazoa > Chordata > Mammalia > Primates > Cercopithecidae > Mandrillus > Mandrillus leucophaeus. Next base: position 1,545,581 of record NW_012102077.1, on the reverse strand, counting down.
TGCC
>NW_012102077.1:1538862-1543097 GCF_000951045.1 Mandrillus leucophaeus | reverse complement strand
TTGACAAATAATAATTGTGTATATTTACGGGGTACAGCGTGACATTTTGAGTTATACGTGCATTGTAAAAAGGTGCAATCAAGCTAATTAACATATCCATCTTTTCTGTGGTGAGAATGTTAAAAAAAACTATTATTTTAGCAATTTTTGAAATATGTAATACATTATTTTTAACTGTGGTCACCATGATTATTATTAACTGTGGTCACCATGCAGTATAGTAGATCACTTATACTTCTTTCTCCAAATTTTCTTTATCCATTCCACCACTGATGGGCACCTGGGTTGATTCCATGTTTTTGGTGTTATGAATAGCACTGCAATGAATATGCAGGTACATGTGTCCTTTTGGTAGAACTGTTTATTTTCCTTCGGCATATACCCAGTAATGGGATCGCTGGGTCGAATACTCTTATATCTTTGAGGAATCTCCAAACATCTCTCCACAGTGGCCAGAACAATTTGTATTCCTACCATCAGTGTGTAAGTGTTTCCTTTTCTCTGCAGTATCACCAATATCTGTTATTTTTTTGACTTTTTAATAAAAACCATTCTGACTAGTGTGAGATGGTATCTCATGGTGGTTTTGATCTTCATCACTCTGATAATTAGGGATGATGAGCATTTGTTTTCACATGTTTCTTGGCCATGTGTATGTCTTCTTTTGAGAAATGTCTGTGCAGTCTTCTGCCCAGTTTTCAATGGGATTGTTTGTTTTTTTGCTAGTTGAATTTAATTTTTTATAGATTCTGGATATTAGACCTTTGTTGGATGCACAGTTTGAGAATATTTTCTCCCATTCTGTAGGTTGTCTGTTTACTCCCTTGACAGTTCCTCTTGCTGTGAAATAGCTCTTGAGTTTAATTAGGTCCTACTTACCAATTTTTGTTTTTGTTGCCATTGTGTTTGAGGACTTAGCTATAAATTATTCATCAAGACCAATATCAAAAAGGGTATTTCCACGCAGCCATAAAAAAATAATGAAATCAGGTCCTTTGCAGCAACATGAATGCAGCTGAAGGCCATTATCCTAAGTGAATTAATGTAGAAACAGAAAACCAAATACTTCATATTCTCTTTTATAACTGGGAGCTAAACATGGAGCATGCTTGGACATAAAGATGGAAACAATAGACCCTGGGGACTACTATAGCGGGGAGAGAGAGGGTGGCAAGAGGGTGAAAAACTGCCTGTTAGTTACTATACTCAATACCTCGGTGATGGGTTCAATCATATTCCAAACCTCAGCATCACACAATATACCTTTGTAACAAACTTGCACATGTTCCCCTGATGCTAAAATAAAAATTGAAGGAAAAATTTAAATAATAAACAATAAACAGGCAAAAAATACATTTCTCTAGTCTAACTGAAACTGTACTCTTTCATCAACGTCCACCTTTCCACATTCCTCCCTCTCCCTGCCCAGCAGCTCATTGGTAAAAGTAAGTACAGTTGACCTTTGAACAACATGGCTTTGACCCATGTGGATCCACTTATACGCAGACTTTCTTCCACCTCTGCTACTCCTGAGAAAGCAAGACCAACCCCTCCTTTTCCTCCTCCTCCTCCTTAGCCTATATTCAATATGAAGACGACAAGGATGAAGAACTTGATGATGATCCATATCCACTTAATAAAGAGTAAATATATTTTCTCTTGCTTATGAGTTTCTTAATAACATTTTCTTTTCTCTAGCTTACTTTGTTGAAAGAATACAGAATATTATACATATATATACACACACACACACACACACACATACCATTAAAAAGTGAAAGAAAACTATGAAGCACTGATGAAAGAAATTGAAGAGGACACAAAAAAACGGAAAGATAGCCCATGGTCATAGATTGGAAGAAGTATTATTGTTAAAATATTCATACTACTCAAAGAGATCCACAGATTCAATGAAATCTCCATCAAAATACCAGTTGCACTCCACAGAAATAGTAAAAACATTACTAAAATTTTACTTTTATAGAAATACAGAAGTCCCCAACTAGCCAAAGCAATCCTGAGCAAAGAGAACAAATGTGGCAGTATCACACTACCTGACTTCAAAATATACTACAAAGTCATTGTGACCAAATCAGCATGATTCTGGCATAAAATCAGACACATAGACCAATATAACAGAATACAAAACCCAGATATAAATTTGCACATTTACAGCCAATCAATTTTTGACAAAAGCACCAAAAGCATACATTGGGGAAAGGACAGAAGAATGGTGCTGGGCAAACTGAATATTCATATGCAGAAGAATGAAACTACACTTCTATCTCTCACCATAAAAAATCAAATCAAAATGAATTAAAGACTTAAATATAAGAACTGAAACTATGAAACTGTTAGAAGAAAATATTGAGGGACTGCTTCAAGTCATTGGTCTGGGCAAAGACTTTTGAGTAAGACCTCAAAAGCACAGGCAGCAAAAGCAAAAATAGACAAATAGGATTAAATCAAGATAAAAAGCTTCTGCACAGCAAAGAAGCCAGTCAACAAAGTGAAGAGACAACCTTCAGAATGGGGACACTATTTGCAAACCATCCATTTAACAAAGGATTAATGACTGGGATATGTGAGGAACTCAAACAATAGCAAAAATAGTATTTACTTAAAATGGGCAAATGATCTGAATAGACATTTGTCAAAAGACGATATTCAATTGGCCACCAGGTATATGAAAAAATGCTGAAGATCGCACTAATAATCAGGGAAATAACAAATCACAACCACAAGGACATATCATTGCATCTCAGTTAAAATGGCTATTATCTAAAAGACAAAAACTCTGGTGAGAATGCGAAGAAAGAGAAATCTTAGTACATGGCTGGTGGAAATGTAAATTAATACAGTCACTATGGAAAACACATGGGAGGTTCCTCAAAAAACTGAAAATAGATCTACCATATGATCCAGCAATCCCTCTGCTGGGTATATATCCAGAAGAAAGGAAATTGTCGAAATTTGTTAGATAGAAAAAAAAAAAGAAGAAGAAAGAAATCAGTATATCAAAGAGATATCCGTACCTTGCATGGTTATTTCAGCGCTATTCACAGCAGCTAGCATATAGAATCAACCTAAGTGTCCATCAACAGATAAATGGACAAAGAAAATGTGATATATATATGCTCGATGGAATATTATGCAGCCATAAAAACAATAAAATTCTGTCATCTGCTGTAACATGGATGGAACTGGAAGGACATACATTGAGTGAAACAAACCAGATATAGAAAGACAGATATCTCATGTTCTCACTCACATGTGGGAGCTAAGAAGTTGATTTCATGGAGGTAGGAAGTAGACTGATGGTTACCAGAGGCTGGAATGGGTAGAGGTGAACAGAGAAGGAAGAGAGGTTGACTGGTGAGTACAAAAATACAGTTAGATAGAAAGAATAAGTTCTAGTTTTGATAGTACACTAGAGTGACTATAATTAACAATAATATATAGTTTCAAATAGTTAGGATACTGAATGTTCCTAATACAAAAAAAAAAATCAGTGTTTGAGATGAATGCACTAATTACCCTGGTCTGATCACTATACATTATATATACCAAAACATTACTATGTACCCCATAAATATGTACAATTACTGCATTGATTATAAAATAAATTTTTAAAAAGCATTGAAAGAACTATAATTGATTTTATATTTCAAAATAGCTAAAAGAGATTTGGAATGTTTCCAGCACAAAGAAGTAAGTGCTTGAAGTGATGATGTCCTAAATACTGTGTATGTATCAAAATATCATGTACACTATAAATATGTACCATTATATAGCAATAAAAAATTGAAAAAATATAAACACAAAAAGGAGAGACACACACATAAAGAAATCTCTGATTTGATCATTACACATTGTGTGCATGTATCAAAATATCACATGTACACCATAAGTATGTACAATTATATATTGAGGAAAAAAAATTGAACAAATACAAAAAGGAGAGGCACATACACACATATAAAGAAATCCCGGCTAGGCATGGTGGCTCACGCCTGTTATCCCAGCACTTTGAGAGCCTGAGGCAGGCGGATCACGAGATCAGGAGATGGAGACTGTCCTAGCCAACATGGTGAAACCCCGTCTCTACTAAAGGACAAAAAATTAGCCTGGCATGGTGGTGTGCGCCTGTAGTCCCAGCTACTTGGAAGGCTGAGGTAGGAGAATGGCTTGAACCCCGGAGGTGAAGATTGCAGTAAGCTGAGATCGCACCACTG
>NW_012102077.1:1486168-1538642 GCF_000951045.1 Mandrillus leucophaeus | reverse complement strand
GGAGGGGGAGGGGAGGGGGAGAGGAGGGGATCCCTTGCTGTTTTGCTGGCTATGATATGTGGAACCGTGACATCATCTTGTGGTCCCATGAAAGGGACCACCTGAGGACAAACCTAGCCTGCAAGTTTAGGTCAAACCCGTCAAGGAAGGCAGAACAAAAAAATGAAAATCGGTTCCCGACTTTGTTGTCCTACTGAATTAAGCAACCCTGAGGCAAGCTTACCTTTGGACTTCCTGTTGTATAATACATTTCCCTTATCACTGAAGTCAGTTGAATTGAAGTTTTCTGTTACATGAATCAAAAGCACCATAAAGAACATGAAATTCAATGCTAATTCAGTTTATGCTTCTAAAACATTACTTAACTGACTCTATTGTATCTCTTAGCAAGAATCAACTGTACAACAGATTCTGCAAAGAAGAGACTATTCAAAGAGAAAAATGAAATTATATACACATGTTTGCAATATTTAACTACCTGAAAAGTGTCTGAATTTCTTTAATGCAGTTCTGATTCATCCTGGCATGCATACTCTGCCTGGCTACAGGCAAGAACGTTTTCCACAGGTCTGCTGCCTCACCTCTGCTTTCATCTTTTAATGATGGCTTGTTGCTGCAATCCAGAGAAACAGCACTTACTGACAAAATAGCAGCTTCCTAATTTCACCTGGGACAGAGAATACACCCACGTGCTGTGTAAATTGTTGCTTTGGGGGTCAGACTGCTGATTAAAAACAATGGGAAGTCAGAGCTGGTAACATGATGATGTTTGCTAGGGTTGCAGGGCCCTCCACGCATGCTCCACAGTTCCTGCAGTGCTCCAGATCGGCTTGGCTACTGACTGACATGCCATTGATAGACCGCGCCTTATCCAAGGGAGTTAGCCAGAACTCTGATCAGATCCTGCCACTCTTTGCTGGGATTATGTGAGCAAACAGAAAAAAGGTTCTGATAAACAGTTGCAACATTTGTTGACTCCTCACCAAACTTAATGTATGAGGTTTAGAAAGACTGGTAAGGGAATGGAGAGAAGCAAGAAGGAATAATTTGTAAATTAACTGTATAAAGGAATGATTTGTTAACTGTATAGAGTATTATAGGAAGTGTACATTTGTATAAAGTGATTCTATGAGAGCATCCTCAATTAAACTGAAACTGAGACTCTGTTATCTCTTATTTGTACAGAAAGCATAAGAAATTTTGTGAAATATTAAATTGGTCCTCAGACAGGATTGAACAAAGTAGGGGAAGGAGCCTGCCCAATGGATAAGAGAGGAAGAAGCATTATAGCATTATAGAATGCCACTGGAGGGGGTTTCAGATCTTGAATACAACCCTGTTTTTTTTGGCTGTGTGAATCTGGGGTGAGTAATTATCTGTAATATGGACATAATTATACCTGCTATGTCCATTTCAACCCATGCAGTGTAGATGGCATATTTGGCTATGTAGAGTACAATAACCCAAACCCAATCTGCCAGCAAATTCAAGATCTGGGGTTTATGAAGTTGTCATTTGTTGGGATTAGTTTTAAAATTTGAAGGTATAGCATTAAAACATAATTCAATAAAGACTAATTTCCGAGCTCAAATGCAATCTACTTCTAGAGCGTAGCTTTTTATATTTTAGCCGCTTACCCCTAAATGGAACTAAGAATGTGTGTAGAGAAAATAGATAGCATTTATTTATGGTAATATCCTTAATGATAAATTTCCTCACCTGGTCCTCTTTGGTGTGCATTGTAGAACCAAGTTTTGAGTCTCTACTCTTTGGTGAAGGCTTGACACGTAGATAACTTATTCTGCTGATTAAAGTCAGTTCCTTAACTTTAGTTCCAGGGAACCGGTGACAAAGTTGGTGTTTTGTTGTGAAAATTAAGAAGTCCCGCCAAAAGACTCCTAGAACTGATAAACAACTTCAGTAAAGTTAAGGAGTACAAAATCGATGTACAAAATCAGCACAAAAATCAGTAGCATTTCTATACATCAGTAACTTTATAGCTGAGAGCCAGATCAAGAACATAACCTCATTTATAATAGCCACAAGAAAAATGAAATACCTAGGAATACATCTAACCAAAGAGATGAAAGACCTCTACAAAGAGAACTTCAAAACACTGCAGAAAGAAATCAGAGACATCACAAACAAATGGAAAAATATTCCATGATCATGGACTGGAAGAATCAATATCATTAAAATGATACTGCTCAAAGCAATTTATAGATTCAATGCTACTCCTATCAAATACCAACATCATTTTTCACAGAAATAAACAAACTATTCTAAAATCCATATAAACCAAAAAAGATCCTCAATAGCCAAAGCAACTCTAAGCAAAAAGAATAGAGCTGAGGGTATCACATTACCCACCTTCAAACTATACTATACAGCTACACTAACCAAAACAGCATGGAACTGATACAAAAACACACACATAGACCAATGCAACAGAATAGAGAACCTAGAAATCTGCACACCTACAGCCATCTCATGTTCGTTAAGGTCAAGAAAAATAAGCAATGGGGAAAGGACTCCGTATTCAATAAGTATTGCTGAGATAACTGGCTAGCCATATGCAGAAGAATGAAACTGGGCCCCTACCTTTCACCATGTATAAAAATTAACTCAAAATGGACTAAAGATTTAACTATAAGAAGTCAGACCATAGGCCGGGCGCGGTGGCTCAAGCCTGTAATCCCAGCACTTTGGGAGGCCGAGACGGGCGGATCACGAGGTCAGGAGATCGAGACCATCCTAGCTAACACGGTGAAACCCCGTCTCTACTAAAAAATACAAAAAACTAGCCGGGCGAGGTGGCGGCGCCTGTAGTCCCAGCTACTCGGGAGGCTGAGGCAGGAGAATGGCGTAAACCCGGGAGGCGGAGCTTGCAGTGAGCTGAGATCCGGCCACTGCACTCCAGCCTGGGCAACAGAGCAAGACTCCGTCTCAAAAAAAAAAAAAAAAGAAGTCAGACCATAAATATCCTCAAGAAAACCTAGGAAATACCCTTCTAGATATTGGCTTTGGCAAAGAACTCATGGCTAAGCCCCCAAAAGCAATGGCAACAAAACCAAAAATTGACAAGTGGGACCTAATTAAACTAAAGGGTGTCTGCACAGCAGAAGAAATTACTAAACAAACAACCTACAGAAAGAGAGAAAATATTCCCAAACTACCCATCTGACAAAGGTCTAATATCCAGAATCTATAGAGAACTTAAATCAACAGTCAAAACATAAATAATCCAATTTAGAAATTGACAAAGGACACGAACAGGCACCTCTCAAAAGAAGACATACAAGCGGCCAACACACGTGAAAAACTGCTCATCATCACTAAACATCAGAGAAACGCAAGTCAAAACCACAGTGAGATACCTTATCTCACATAAGTCAGAATGGCAATTATTAAAGAGTCAAAAAATGCCAGATGCTAGCGAGACTGCAGAGAAAATAGCATATATAGTGTTGGTGGAATGCAAATTAGTTCAGCCACTCTGGAAAGCCCTTGGAGATTTCTTGAAGAACTTAGAACTACCATTCATTCTAGCAGTCCTATTACTGGGTATATATCCAAACGAAAATAAATTGTTCTACCAAAAAGATGCGCACACTCATATGCTTGTCACAGCACTCTTCACAATAGCAGAGACCTGGCATTAACCTAGTGGCAACCTAGTTGCCTATCAGTGGTGGACTAGATAAAGAAAACGTGTTATTTATACACCATGGAATACTAGGCAGCCCTTCAAAGAATGAAATCGTGTCCTTTGAGCATCATGGACACAGCTGGGGGTCATTATTCTGTGAATTAATGCAGGAACAGAAAAGCAAACACTGCATGTTCTCACTTATAAGTAGGAACTAAACACCGAGTGTACATGAACATAAAGATGGGAACAGTAGATACTGGGGAAGAGTAGTGGCAAGGGAGTGGGGAGTGTGGGCTGAAAAACTGCCTATCGGGAAGCATACTCACTTCTGGGTGATGGAATCGTCCGTACCCCAAACTTTAGCATCATGCAATATACCCATGTAACAAACCTGCACAGGTACCCCCAAATTGAATATCAAAAATAAAACGATTTCTATAAAAACACCCCCCCACCCCACACATACACAAAAGAAAATTAAGGAGTCTAACCAGTATGCCTTGAGAGGGTCTGTGTTTGAATCCAGGATTTTCAGCAGAAAACAGCTTTAAGCCCACTCTATCCATTCAGCCTGTGCTCTGTTGAGATCTCCAGATCTTCAGTTGAAAAAAGAACTTGGCATCACATTTTGGGGCAATAACCAGCAGACCAATGGCATTATAATTTGAGTGGTGTAGGCCGTGTCTCTTAAAAAGGGGTGGGAGTAGACTACTCTTTAAACGTTTCAATGGGGCATCATATTAAAAATGTCAAATTGAAGTTAATAATTTGGTGAAAATTGAGATTTACCAGAGTGAGAATTTTACTTGAAAATCTGGTGGCAAGAGGGCTTTAGCTTAGTTTTATGTAACTTAAGGTGACAATCAAGATAGTTGTGGACAGAGATCCTATCAAGTTCTAGCTGAGGTAAGCTCCAGGTTGTTCAAATTCAGAAGTAGGGGATCTAGGACCACAGATTGTAGAAAATCTGCCCTCACATACATCAATAGCAATCTGTGCCACAGTCACATTTCAAGTCAGAATCACGCTGAGAGCAGCTTGTTCCCAAATCTGCTGTCATTAATAATCTCAACAGCCAAGTCCATGGTTTCCCACTGGGTTTTATTGTACTTAAGGTTTTTTAAAAATAATATAACATTTCTACCAGTAAATTGAATCAATCCTTGGGTGGTTTTGTTTGTATTCTACCTTTGTATTTCCTGGCTAACTTCGACAGTAGCTTTCTTTTGTCATTGCTCCTGGAGATCCTTGTGAAGCCAGGAACACTGAGGCATAAGTCACATGTTTCTCAACATTCGGCAGACAAGGTTGGCTTAAGACTGTTAGTAATTTGATAATAAGAAAGAGGAGAAACGGTTTTGGGCAGTTGGTACAGATGAAGATTTTTTTCTGTTTGGAAAATATTACACATCAATTTAGAGTTCTTCACGTTTCCTTGTGTTCAGTTTCAGCTCTATTGAGATTGAGAGATACGCTGAAGGTGAAATGACCTTTTACATGCAACTGAAAATTATATATGGTTGTGTGAAAAGAGGAGCTATTTTATGGTTCATACAACTGGTCTATAAATCGGAAAGATGGCTACAGTTTCTCCTGGATTTATCTCATCATGTGACATCCAGTGATAGTGAATTATGTCTTTGAATGAATTTTGCTAGACATTTTGTCAGATAGTGAAAAACAATTATGCACTGAGATTTGTCTCTGGGAGAATAATTCTCTAATCCATGATAAACTATTGGTAGAGTTTAGAGGGAAATGGAATCATCTAGAATTATGTAGTATACAAAAGACATTGAAAATGTCCTCCCCCCAAAAAAGAAAATGTTCTCCTTTAAAAGACTTGTGGGATGATTGCAGAGAATCAAGTAACTTGAAAGACAATCAACAGATAAATCAAACAATATTCTAGAATTTATATCAACACTGGGAATGGTGGAAAGATGTGAGAGAGCAGGAGATGATTGCATTCAAACTAGAAAGTTTAGTCATTTATGAGGCAACCTTGACCCAGTCCTAAAAGAAATGTTGGAGCAGCACTGACAAAAATGTATAGAAACAACATGTATTGGCTGCTGGTGGAAATTTAATTCTACAGAATTTCTGGGCAATCAGAAATTTTGTCAGTATGGTTGAAAAATCTTTGAACACATTTCTTTCTCATAATCTAGTAATTTCATTTCTCAGAATTTGATTCATTACATAATTAGAGACATTTTCAAGGATGTTTACTGTAGCACTTTTTATGACAATAAAATGCTTGCAACAAATTAAGCATCCTGATTTAGAGGGCAGTCAAATAAATTAAGATACATTCATGGAATCATAATTTGGAGAAAACAAAATGACTTGGGAAAATTCCCAAGTTATCTTAACTTTTAAACCAAGTTAGAGACTGTTTGTAAAGCTTACAATCTAAAGTTTGCTAATGAAAAAGTATGAGAGAAATGGAAAAATGATTAGATGGTCATACACTAAAATGTTAGTGGAAAGTGGTGACAGGTTATTTTAATTTTGTTCTTTAGATTTTACTTTCTGGATTTTCTCAATAAATGTATTTTACCTTTATAATTAATGTTTAAGAATAATATAAATGTATGAGGAAGTAGGAAAAAAAAAAGGTGTGATTGGAAGAGGTGGCAGGAGATTCTTCCTGAGAAGGGGTTATTCCTGAAGCAGGATAGTGCAGCAAAACAAAGACCAGCTTCCCTGAAACCACAGGGTAAAGTTGAGGCTAGATAGATGTAGAGTGTAGTGGATTGAATGCCTGGAATTCTAGACTCAAGAAATTAAGTTAGGAAACTGCCCTAGACTCTTGCACAAAACAACATGGTACTAGGACTATAGTTGGTCTGGGAATGTTGTCTCTGCAGCGATATTTGTGATGGCCGTGTAAATAAAAAGGCATTCGGATCAAACAGATACTGATCACTGGTCAATTCACTGTGTAAAGTGGGACCCATAACTGGAAGAAATAGTTTATCATTGTTTGGTAATTGGTATGATCTGGCTGTGTCCCCACCCAAATCCCATCTTAAATAGTGGTTCCCATAATCCCCACATGTCATAAGAGGGACGCTGTGGGAGGTAATTGAATCATGATAGTGGGTTTTTCCCATCCTGTTCTTGTGATAGTGAGTAAGTCTCACAAGAGCTGATAGTTTTACAAAGGGCGGTTCCCCTACACATGCTGTCTTGCCTGCTGCCATGTGATATGTGCCTTTGCCCTTCCTTCACCTTCTGCCATGATTATGAGGCCTCCCCAGCCATGTGGAACTGAGAGTCCATTAAACCTCTTTTTCTTTATAAATTACCCAGTCATGTCTTTATTAGCAACGTGGAACAGACTAATACAGTAATTTAGAAAACAAAATAATATAATGCTATCTATACACTTCTGTATTATTAGGATGTTTTAAAAAACAGAATAGAACATTGAAGTTTCATTCTGCCCTGATTTGCCTCTTTCCTCCCTCCTTCCTTCTTTCTTTATACAGAATGAATAGCACTACGCATGTTATTCTGTAACATGCTTTTTTTCACATAGCACGACACGTTTCCAGGTTCAATACACGGAACTTACAGAGGTCATGTAAAGTTAAAGTCTGATGCATTTTCTTCTGCATCATAATTTGTCATCTGAATTGATTCACATTGAAGCCCATTCCAAGTTTGCTCAAAGAGCTTAGTAACGTATCCCAAATGACCCAGCTCACAAGTGCAGAGTTGGTTTAGACATAGGCCTCCTGACTCAAGCAAACATTTTTTCATCTCCACTAGCTGCTTACTTGCCCCTCTGTGAAAATTAGTGTAAAATTAATGAACTGGGTCCTTTCTTGGTACTCAGTGTTCTACGGCAAGTATGTCTGAGCAAGCTGGATTACTTTATGAATTAATATTGTCTTCACTGAAGGAAGAAAATAGGAAGGCTCCACACTGTAAAGACAGCTTTGCCAATTTCTCTGTATTCCCAAGGGTTGACCAGATCCCATGTGATGAATAATAAAGGAGAGAAACCATCCCATAGCAATTAAGACATTACGGTGTTATGTGTTTGATGATACTCTAACACCAAGAAGGAGAATGGATTCTGTGAACCAGGGCACAATAGAAGAATAAAGCAAAAACAATCACTGCCTTGGCCAAGTTCTCAGAGGAACTGTGCACACGTTTCTTGCTCAGAGCAAATTCATCATGCTGTTCCTGGGAGATCTTAATTCCATCACTAGCCCAAAATAAGACAGTAAATCAATTCACAATTTCAATGTGATAAATTTTCCATGGCTCTGTCAAGAATTTGGAATTTATACCTTCAAAGTACTTTTTTGTTTTTTTCAGAGATAGAGTCTTGCTCTTTCACTCAGGCTGGAGTGCAGTGACATGATCATAGCTCCCTGTAATCTCAAACTCCTGGGTTCAAGCAACCCTCTTGCCTCAGCCTCCTGAGTGCCTGGGACTACAGGCGCCCACCGTGCCTGGCTCATTTATTTTTATTTTTTATTTTTATAGAAATAGAGGCCTCGCTGTGTTGTCCAGAGTAGTCTCCAACTTCTGGGCTGAAGTGATCCTCCTTCCTTGGCCTCCCAAAGAGCCGGGGTTATAGGTATGAACCACCATGCCTGGCCCAAAGTCCTTCTTGAGCTCTCCCTCCCAGCTTCCTGATGAGGCAGGTTAGTCTAATGTGATTTGGATACCACAGGGCAAATCTGAGGGTGTAGGAAGTTAAAGCCATGTCCCCCAGACTTCACAGATACTCTGCATGGAGAAAACCCAGATGTTTTTGGAAAGATGTTAAATGTGTCTTTATGCCATATAGACATTTCTTACTCAGGTCTATCTGAGAAAATCAAAATATCTGCTGTGCATCACTGGTTTTGTTCCTGTGGAGAGGCAGGCATTTCCCATGCCAAAACCTTCTGTTTTACTGTATCACAGAGTGTACTTGGTCCCAGCCCGCCTTCATGCTCTCTTCATGTAGTCAACAGCTTTCCTAGGGACTCTCTGCTATATTAGTGAAGACACCCAGGAAAGTGATGCCGCCCTTGACCTTGAGTTGCTCACAACTGACTCGAGAGCAAAGCGTACACTTTTGTAGAACAATGTACTCAAAAGCATGAATTACTGTAGAGCAACCCACATCTTTATTCCCTTCTAAGACTTCGGGGAAATATAAGTAAGTGGACACTGAGAGTGCTGATAAATAGTCTTGGTATTACCTGTCATGATTTATAAAGAATATTTTTAAAGTGTATTCGAAGAATTGGCTTCAGTGCCCATTAAGGCCTTTCTTCATCATAGGCAGTCACACCAACTACCACATCATATTCTCCTCTCTGCGTAAGCTTTGGCATCAGCCTTAGAAGGGTTACCAAGAGTTTGAAACACTGAGTAACTTTGCCATGAGTGCCCCGACTGTTAAATCATTGCAGAAAACCTCTGAGAAATGTGCTAAGTGCTGGTTAGCAGCTTGTATAGGAATCTGTCTTGTCTTCAACAGCTAGCTGCTTAGCCATTGATAGGAGTTTTAACATAAATTTCTGAGAAGTAAGTTATGGTAAGCAAAAAAATCCAGTAAATTTGCAACATTATACATTGGTCAAAAATTGTAAGAGGTAAAGATTTTTTTTTTAAAGGCTGAGCAAATGAAAACCATTGCATTTAACAGTCTGCCAAAGAAAAGAAGGAAAATTCCTCACAAACCAGCCTTCGCAGTGAGTGAGCACTCATTGAGTGTTCTACTCCAGATCAAACAGGAGGCACTGACTATTCTGCACTGGAACTTTCAGTTCTGATTCAATTGGCTCGCCCAACTGGGATCAAATTTCTACTTTGTACACATTGAAAAGCAATTTTCCTTTAAAAAACAAGTAAAATGAAGAATATATATGAATATTTGTATGAAATTCATTGCACTAACAGATTTCTGTTCTTCCCGAACTTTGTATATACAAATATATATGTATATACTCTCAACAATTATATACATACATGTATATACACATGTGTATATACATGTATGTATATATTACATGTATGTATATACATGTATGTATATATTACATGTATGTGTATATTATATATACATCTATACATATGTACATATATTATATATGTATATATGTGCATATATTATATACGTATATATGTGCGTATATTGTGTACACATACATCTATAGTATACATGTATAATGTGTATATATTATGTACACATATACATATATTTATATTCACTTTTATATTTATATAACATATATATGTATATGTACATATGTGTATCTATTATACACACATATGTACATGTATATACACACACGTGTATATATTATGTACACATATACATATATTTATATTACTAGTTAATGTATTAACTAGTCCTCTGAACAACCAGTGGATCATCATTCCTAGAATAATGCTGTGACAATTTCTATCTTTAAACTTGATTCATAATTATGTTCACCAACTCCACCATTTCTTAAGAGTTAGACACTATAGAATGAAATGTGAGGGAGTTAGAAACAGTGTGACAATCAAACAAGCATTTACAATGCAGGTGGACCAAATGGGGTGGACAATACATCTATTTATTTATTTTCTTACTTATTTTTGAGACAGAGGCTTGCTTCAGTGCCCTAGCTGGAGTGCAGTGGCACGATCTCTGCTCACTGTCTCCTGGGTTCAAGCACTTCTCGTGCCTCAGCCTCCCGAGTAGCTGGGATTATTGGCATACACCATTACACCCAGCTAAAGTTTGTATTTCTTGTAGGGACGGGGTTTTGCCATGTTGACCAGGCTGGTCTCAAACTCCTGGCCTCAAGTGATTCACCAGTCTTGTCCTCCCAAAGCACTGAGATTACAGGTGTGAGCCACCGCACCTGGCCAATACATTTATTTTTTAACTTTTCATTTCCTCCATGAGTGATGTCAATGAATTATTTGAGTGAAATAATATGGCCTCAAGGAGCAGAGGAAGCCGAATGTGGGAGTCAGACCAGGTAAACTGGGAGCTGTGTCAGTTTCCATGTGGTTCAGCTTAATTCTCTTAAGTAGGGATAAGATAACTTGTAGGGTTATTGTAAAAATTAGAGGTAATATATGTAACTGCCTATCCCAGCTCCTAATAAACAGTAATACCTAATTCCTATTGCAGTTGAAAAGGTAGAGGAATCACCAAGGCTTGGAGGGACAAAAAAGGGGATGGTGTGTGTGTGTGTGTGTGTGTGTGTGTGTGTGTGTAAGGCTGTGTTTCCTAGATGCAGACTAGATCACCACCATCATGGCATTGTTTTAGGGATCTCTTTGTCTATAACATTTTCATCTTTATCTGTCATTAGAAATTCCACCATTATATTTTCATTCCAATATAGTGTAGGAAGCCGTGTGATGGAGCAGAAAATCACAGACATTAGACCCAGGTTGGCTTTTTGTTGTGTCATTTAATTAAATATATAGCCTTAGATAATTTACCTTGTTTCTCTGAATCTTGATTTTTTTTCTTTATGAGATTAAGTGATATCAAGTTGTTAAATGCCTAGAACAAAACACTGAATCGAAATTATTAGGGGGAATGTCCAGCTTGACTCTACGTGGGAGAAATGATACAGAAAGAGTGTAATCAATGTGGAAAGTGTTACAGCTTCTAGGAAGACTGTCATCAATCCAGCTAAGCATAATGGGGCATGCAAAATACAGATAGGTGGAGATGGTGTATAAAAATGACTGAGGATATCAAAGGCCTAGAAAAGAGAGTTTTCTCCCTGGGCTTATAGGAGTGTAAAACATCTAGGGCTCACTCCTACCTTCACCTGTGTCATCGTTAGCTACATGACCTTCATTTTTATGCACCATTTCTGAGCTCCTCTTGACTTGGGAATAGCATGGCCATGTTCAATTATACAAGAATCACAGAAAGTGAAGAACGAACCCAGGGGAGAAAGATACCCTAGGAAGCCTAAAACTCCTCCCAGAATGAGAAGTTAAAGGACTGGAGACAGAAGGCCACTAATACATTGAAAGCATCAAGGATTTGGACTTAATCATGAGAGCAAAGATGATTTAAGTAGTGGCTTTTTGAAGGCAGATTAGCAAGGAAGAGTTCTGTGAGCCTCTGTGGAGGGATTTTCTAACCAGCCCTCAGCATTCACCAAGAAGGACTCTCTGGTTTCAGAGCTCCAACTCTCAGGCTTTATTTTCTGCCGCAAAAGTTGTAGCATGTGTGGCTAACCTCTCATTTAAGGCTCTCTATCCTCTTGTTGTTATTTTTAAAACTCTGACAACTCTTTTCCTATGTTTCGACAATTCTTTATTACATGAATCTCCCTCTTGTTCTAGGATACTGAAGACCTTAAGCATTTATTTTCCCAGGTCTATGCCATGTGCTCTAGGGTCAGCCCGTCAGATAACCCTGCCTGGGGTGGTTAGGCAAAGAAGCATGGGCAATGGAGCCATCCACCCCTCTCTGCTACTGGTTGAGATTTTAACAGTGACATCCTTTTTCCAAGGGAAGTAGTAGCAGTGATGCTAGTGTGCCCCGGGTCCAGGGTCGGCAGCAGCAGCGTCCTCTTTCTTTAGCCTTGCTTAAGTGATTCAGTAATAAATCTCATCCCAGGACTTGGACAGTGAGAGGGGAGACCCTGGCTCAGTGGTTTGCAAACTTCAGTGTGTGTAAGAACCATAGGAGTTCCTGTTAAAACTCCAGATATCCAAGCCCCACCCCCTGAAATCCTGATTCCACACTGTAGGAAGAGGACCCCCAAATCTTCCTTGTTTTAAAATTTTTTTTTTTTGTCTTTGAGATGGAGTCTTGCTCTATTGCCCAGGCTGGAGTGCAGTGGTGTGAACTCGGCTCACTGCAATCTCTGCCTCCCTGGTTCAAGTGATTCTCCTGCCTCAGCCTCTCAGGCATCTGGGATTACAGGCATGGGACCCCATGCCCGGCTAATTTTTGTACTTTTAGTAGAGATGGGATTTCACCATGTTGGCCAGGCTGGTCTGCGAACTCGTGGCCTCAGGTGATCCACCCACCTCAGCCTCCCAAAGTGCTGGGATAACAGGTGGGAGCCACCGTACTCTGCCAAATCCTTCCTTTTAATCAACACCCAGGAGATGTTGATGCAGGTGGTCTGTGGAGGATCACTTGGGAAACAATTCCTGGAATGATCAGCGTGAATGATGCCGAAAGCAGTTAATCTGTAAGTGGATATTTAGGAGGTAACACTCTCCCTGTTTACTCACAAAGGAAATGAAACCACAGAGTTTCATTTGGGAATTATTCTAGGAACCTTGACTCACATGCCAATGCTTTATAAATCTAAAATTCTCCTATTTGATTTTACAAATCTTGTTGGACCGCTTTTTCTTGTGGAATGTGGCAGCTGGAGATTGGCCAGCAGCGGGTCCAGTCATCTTGTCTTATCTGGATTATGAGTGCCTCTGACTCTACGAAGCACTAAATGGTTGCTGTAATTCCACTCTTTTCTGTGGAGTCCTGGAGCACAGCACTGAACACAGGTTGCTATGTACAGTTTTGCTCTTGCAAAAGCAAATGAAACGTGGAACATTTAATTTCTTCCACTTGAGCTGCAGTCAGCCAACGTGCTCATTATAACTCTGCCTCCTTTCACAGAAGCAGATGGGAAAGAGACCTAAGGTCCTTTTTTTTTAAGGATTGAAAAAGGAATTTCACAATAAAAGAAGCTTAGCCGATACTGAATGCAACAAAATATCCTGAACAGTTGTTTCTGTGACTTGAAAGGCTGCAGACTGTCTCACAACATCTTTACCAAAGAATAATGACAATTTAAAAAATTCTAAACTAGAGGGGAGAAACTCTACCTTTCAAGTAATGAAATGGGCTGGGAATGGTGGCTCATGCCTGTAATCCCAGCACTTTGGGAGGCTGAGGCGGGTGGATCGCCTGAGGTCAGGAACTTGAGACCAGCCTGGCCAACATGGTGAAACCCCGTCTCTACTAAAAATAAAAAAATTAGCTGGGCATGGTGGCACTTGTAATCCTAGCTGCTCTGGAGGCTGAGGCAGGAGAATCGATTGAACCTGGGAGGTGGAGGTTGCAGTGAGCCAAGGTCATGCCACTGAACTCCAGTCTGGGTGACAGAGTGAGACTCCATCTTAAAAATAAATAAATAAAATTTAAAAATAAAGTAATGAAATAAAAACTGCTTGAACATTCTCTATCCTCCAGGGCTCTAGTATTTATAAATCTTGGGAGAAAACCAAGTAATTTCTGAAAATTCTTTCCTGATCACCATCCTTTTTCTTCCTAAAGCATGCTTACAACATTATTTTTCATAGGACATATTTGATAGGGTTCAATCTACCTTTTCAATCATACAAAAATAAGATGCATATGGTCTTTTCAGATTTTGCCCATGTCCCTTTCATTATAAGCCTCTCCTCAGTCTTTTTCTGTGTGACAACTGGCCATTAGCTAGATATCATCTCAAATGTAGTGCCAGTTAAATGTGGGCATATCAGTACTCAATGCATATTCAATCAAGACAGCCTGAAAAAGCCTGGCTTCCTCATCCTCCATCCCTATTCTATGACTGAGGCCACTGTTGTTGTAACGCTTGGGGGAAGATAATAACAGTGAGAAGCTATTGAGGCTTTGAGCATCTGCAATCTTACTATGAACTCCCCAATTCCTCCCTGGCAATCTACACTGCTACGAACATGCAGTCCAGTTAAAGTAAATGACAGGCCATTAAAACTGGTGGTAGTGTCCAGAAAGAACAGGGTTGAGCTTCCCTATAGGTGAAAGGAGCCAAAGCTCTTGACAGTGGTCAACTTTGACCAAGGATATTTTTAGGCTAATGTGGCTAGAGGTGTTGAGATTTCTCGCTGCTTCAAGTCTTCAGAATCAGTTCTTAGCTTTGCCCTGTATTGTCTAACCAGTATTTTAAACCAACTGCTCTGTGTTCCACACCAGCTTCCGAAAAACCCTGAGAGATACAACACACAGGACACACACACACACACACACACACACACACACACACACACACAGAGTCTACATTCAGAAAGATTTTAGACTCTGTTATGGGTTAAAGCATGCTCTCTTCCCCCATTCAGAATGTTGAAGTCCTAATCCCCAACACTTCAGAAGGTGACTTGACTTGAAAACAGAATCTTTACAGAGGTAATTAAGTTAAAACAAAGGCATTAGGTAGACCCTGATCCAATATTATAAAAAGGGGAAATTTGGAGATAGACATGCCCACAGGAAGAATGTCATGTAAAGATGAAGGCAGGGATCAGAGTGATGCTTCTACAAGTCCAGGAGTGCCAAAGATTGCCACGAAGTCACCAGAAGGTATGGAGAGGCATGGCACGGTTGACAACGCTTTAATCTGACTTCTAGCCTCCAGAACTGTGAGAAAATAGGTTTCTGTGGTTTAAGCCACGCAGCTTGTGGTACATTGTTTGGGGATCCTTAGAAAATGACTGCAAACTCTATCCCATATTTATTTTATCAAGCTATGAGGTTGTGTTATCTATTGGTTGTTTAGGTTGAACGGAAGATGATTCAATGGCTTAGATCTTGGAAGGAAGAGGCTGTTCATTGTGCTCTTAATATCAGAAATCTGGAACATGTGGCGTATTCCTTTGTCCGCTGACAGAGGGATGACAAGAACAAAGCAGAATAAAGTCATTAGGAAGATGTCAGTTTCACTGGCGTTTATGAGACTTCTTTATTAGTATCAGTAAAAATTATTTCAAACCCTCCCAAGTGCAGAGAATCATGGTAGGTTGTTCAGATATGCAGAGTCATAGCTAGTTTGGTTAAAACAGCACCTCCCTAGAAAAGATAATCAAAAAAGCAAGGGGCACTGATCAGGGCTTCCCAAACGCAGATGTGCATGTAAATCACCTGTATTTTGTTAGAATTCAGCTTGATTGACTAACAATTCAGATTGATTTACTAACCAGCTCCCAGCTGATGCTGATGCACCTGCTCCAGCTGGCCACACTTTAAGCAGCAAAGACATGTGCTAAGTGAGAGCTCTGGCACCTCACAGCTGCCAACAATCTTTGAGGCCTGAGTCAACCGGGCGTGATTTCATGGGTGGTATTTCAAATGAGAGTTGCAATGAGAGAGCGTTGAAGGACTTTATTTTCCACGCGGGAAAGGTGGGAGGCATGGCAGGTGCAGGTAGCAGTGCTTAGGAAGCAGACCAGAAGAAGTAGTGCTGGAGCAAAGGAACCACGCTGACTGGCATGGTGAGTGGTTGGAAGAAAGCCGTGGATAACAGAGACGAAAAGGTATGTGAGTTCAGGTGGGGCGGCTGGCTGGGCTCTGCAATCAGGCAGAGCTGACAGAAGGACACTGCAATGGCTTTTGACTGGGCTGGGCAACAGGACGTAGTCCCCAGCCAGGGCATAACGCTGTTTGGGTTCCGCAATTGAACAGGATCACTGTAGGGACCCTGAGGTTAAGACAAGTATCTGCTTGGGCTGGATGAGATTGTCTGTTTTGCTTAGTAAAAACGCACAGTTGAGGTTTTCCTCTCTGCCTAGGTAGGTCCTTGTCATAGGCTTTGAGGCTGAGTGCTGTTTAAACTTCCAGGTGTGATAGAATTAGCCTCTGCTCTGTGCTGAGATGTGCTATGGTGGTCATGTCCCTCCCTGAGTGGGGAGGTTTAGGGTGGGCTTTGAGGCCATATTGAGTGCTGTTTAAACTGAGTGGGGCAAAACTATCTGCTGCTCTTTGCCAAAATGCACAGTGGTGATTTGGGTGAGGTCTGAGGCAAGCCAGGTAGGACTTCCCACCACTTCTAGGTGGGAGAGATCAGTTTGACTTTGCAGGTGAGCTATGCTGTTTGCTAATGCCTCTGACTCTGCACCGTGGCTGGCAGGGAGATAAAGCTACCACCAATGTCTGCATTTTGGTTGCTGCAGGGTCTGCCTCCTTGCTTTGTTTCTCCTTTAACTCAGGTGGACTAGCCATGCCATTACCCACTGAATTCCCCATGAGCTGAGCCCAAAGTGGGCTCCCTGGGAAATGCCTCAGAATGTAAGGGAAGCTGATGTCCACCTCCAGTTCTCTCTTTCCACTCAGAAACCAAGGGCCCTGCGGAATCTTCTCTGTATAGTGTTGTGCTGACTTAGTGCATGGGAGAGGGGTTATGTGGTTGAAGTGAGACAGTTCCTTCTACCCTTTCAATGCTACCTTTACTCAGGTTTTCTCATCTACATAGGTGTCCCAAGCCTATTCCCATACTTTGGGATTTTCACCAACATGTTCTTCTCTGCGGTTAGTTGCTAGTTGAACTTTCTGTGGAGGGTAGTTGATATGGTTTGGCTCTATGTCCCCACCCAAATCTCATGTCTAATTGTAATCCCCAGTGTTGGAGGAGGGACCTGGTGTGAAGTGATTGAATCATGGGGGCCGACTTCCCCCTTGCTGTTCTCGTGATTGAGTTCTTACGAGATCTGGTTGTTTGAAGATGTGTAGCACCTCCCACTTTGCACTCTCTCTCTCCTCTCAGCCATGTGAAGATGTCCCCGCTTCCTCTTCACCTTCTGCCACAATTGTAAGTGTCCTGAGTCCTCCCCAGAAGCAGAAGCCTGTATAGCCCACAGAACTATGAGCCAATTATATGTCTTTTCCTTATAAGTGACCCAGTCTCAGGTAGTTCTTTATAGCAGTGTAAGAATGGACTAATACAGTAGTAAAGTCTAGGACCTCCTATTCCGCTGTGTTGTTGAACACGTTTTAGGTGCTCCTAACACACACAAAGAAACTATGGAAGGTGCTGGATATACAGATTTCCTTTTTCCAGCCTGGTTGTTGGAAATAAGCATTACTCTCAGCCTGTGTGAGGTATTAGTATTGTTTCTCCTAATCCTTTTGGGTTATGCTTTCTTCAGCCTTTGCTATTTTTCTCACATGTGTCCACTGATTAGTACTCAGCTGCATAGTTGAAGGCAACCCTCTTGCAGATCTGTCTAGTACTTTGCCCTGAAAACTTGGGCCACTCTGATCTCCCCACACTCTCCATCTTGTATCCTAAACTCAGTGAGTCTTCTGGTCTTCATGTGGGTTTCCCATTCCTGCATTTCACCCTGGAATCTCTTTCAAGGCATTGAGCAAGGCATTAGTACATACCACCTAATTTTTTAAATGCCTTTCATGGATCTCTCTTCCTTGTTGTCTGATAGCCAATGTCCTAAAAACTACTATTCTATGTTTTTTGGTCAATTTTGTATCTTTTCAGGTGGGAAGGCAAATCCTATTACTCCACCTTGAACAGAAGTAGAAGTTACTTAACATAATTTTAAATTTTATGAAGTCTACTCCGGACTGGCTCTTGAGGGAAGTCGTGTTTCATAAGATGGCTTAGAATTGTATGCTGCTTGGATCTTAGGTCCTCTCCCTCTAAACCTGTGTTCCCGAGATCCCCCTTCACTATAGGCTGGAAATGCCAAGCCCCACCTATTGCACCAACACGCTACATAGTGGACTCAAACACATGTATAAATACACATTAAAATTATTAAAGCAGGGAGTTCATGAATGTTAGAGATAAGAAACGAGTTCAAAGGAAAAACGATCTATTTTCAAGTGAGACAATGAAAAGTTATTATTTACTTTCCACATACACTGCCAAAAGCAGACAGTTACTTTCCTCAAGTGACTCAACTATATACTCCCAAAAGGAACTATCTTTCATGTTTTTGTGAATTTCAACAACTAATGTAGACAATAATAAGCACACAAATATTATTAGCTTCTGGAGAAAGTAAAATTTCTAAGGGGTGCTTTTAAAAGTCTTTTCTCATAATTTTTATAAGATATTGTGCTTCTAGTTAATAACATATCCAAGGCCGTGACTGTTTCTTATCCTTTTGTATTCTTACCTGAAAATTTTTTAGACATTTATCTGCTTTGAGATCAGTTACCAAACTTAGAATAATGTTAAAGTGTCTTTTATACAAATGTTTTTCAGAAGACTTTTGGGTAGCACTAAAGGTTTATACTGTCACCTTATAAGTCTTGATGGTTTGGTACTTAAAATTTAGTAGAGATGCCACAAATAAATAGATATGTCTATTATGTTCCTTGTTTTTTATAAGCTCTGACTGTAGTGTTTAAATTACCCGGATATCAAGCCTGTAGAGTGGGAATGCATTTAATCCAACAGAAAAACTCAACCTATTCTTGGATAATATCACATACCTAAATATTATTAATAAGGATATATTCCAGCTCTTTTAACCTTTTAGAACAGGAGATGCGTCATCATTTTTGTGGAGAAGTACTAACAGAATAACTGCCAAAAAGTTGATTTCCAGGAATATTAGTTTCCAAATTTCAAATACCTTTGTCAGCTAGGGGCAATCGTAAGAAATACTTTACAGATAAATTAGAGCAAGATTGTGCAACCTGAGGCCTGTGATCTGCATGTGGCTTAGGATTGCTTTGAATGTGACCCAACACAAATGCGTAAAGCTTCTTAAGACACTGAGTTTTTTGTTGTTTTTGTTGTTTGGTTTTCTCATTGGCTATCACTAGTGTTTCATGTATTTTATGTGTGGCCCGGGAGAATCCTTCTTTTTCCATGTGACCCAGGGAAGCCAAAAGATAGGATACCCCTGGATTAGAGCATTCCAGGAATTTGTCAATGCCCTCACTAATCCAAGTAAGTTCTTGCCCTCAGGGTAATATTGGATCAAATTCTTATGAAATAGTTACGTCAAAGGATTAGAACCACAATGACGAGAGGTCTCCAGTTACCCTCCCCTTTGACATTTACTTCCTTTACCTCTTTCTCCCTCCCCATTTCTCTCTCTTCCACCTTGAATCTTGATTTACTAAGTGCATTAGTTCTCTATTACTCCATAACAAATTACTACAAATTCAACATCTTAAAACAGCACCCACTTATTATGTCATAGTCCCTGGGTCAGGAGGAAAGATACAGCTTCAGTGAGTCATCTGCTTAGGGTTTCATGAGGCTACAGTTAAAATGCCAGAGAGGCTGCAATGCCAGATGAAGGCTTGGCTGGGAGATTCTACTTCCAAGCTCATGAAGGTTATTGGCAGAATTCAGTTCCTTGAGACTATGTCTTTGAGGTCCCCATTTTCTGGCTAGCTGCCATCTGAGTTCTGCTCACAACTCATAGAAGCCATGCTCAGATCCTTGCCACATGGCTACCTCCATTGTTCCCTTCACAACACATCAGTTTGCTTTTCAAGTCCCCAGGACAATCACTCCTGCTTTGAGTCTCTTTTAAAGGGCTTATGTGATTAGGCCAGCCCACCCTGAATGATTTCCTTTTGATTAAATTAAAGTGACTAGATTAGGAGCTTTCATTACATTTTCAAAATCCCTTCACCTTTGCCACATCACATAACCTAGTCACAGGAGTGACATCTACCATATTCACCATCTTACTCATCCTCAAAGAGGACTGTGCACACCTGTGGGTGGGATTGTCATGGACCGTTTTAGAATTCTGCCTGCAACATCAACAAGCCATAAGACTTTGAAAAAACAGCTGTAGAAAAATGCTGTTCTAATAGCTATTGGGATGAGACTGTGCCAATGTAAGAGGCATGAAAAACTAGAACATTTTCCAGCTGTTCCAACTACAAGTTTCATAGCAATTAGAGACAAAAACCTGAACCAAACTATAAGGACACTTCTCCTTTCTCCTCACCCTATAAAATTCCAATCCTGTTTGACTCTGGGAGTTATCTGGCCTTCAGGGGCTTTGTGATGTGTGTTAGCTAAAAAGAAAGCTTCAGCCTCTATTTGAGTCACTTAAACTACTTGTGAAAATGATAACCTATTAGAGTAGCCTACTTTCTTCTATTTGATATTGTTGGTTAGTCATCTAATAAAAATCAAGACTAAAACCAGTTTCAGTCTTGTCATGAACAGATTTCTAATCTTCCCTCACACCTACTCAAAGGTGCCTGCAATAAGCTATGTGATAGAAATGGAGACTTCTAGAAAAAAGCAAAAGAAGAATAATCTCAGATGCTTAATGAAAGGACTGAAGCAGATATTCTTGAGTTTTGACACTGTAGGAAATAGACTCATGGGCACAGGCTTTCAAGTATTAGCTGAGATGACTGACACTGTGAATGGACACTTGACAAACTGCATTCAAGTACATGTGGGACGAGATACGCAAAACTGCTTTAGTCTCCCAAGGCAGTTGAATAAGCAAAGTCGACTGCGTTTTAAGGTCAGTGGAACAAGAGTACAAGAATTGTAGTTATTTATTTTAAAAACATAATCTGTTTCCTCTTAGGCAAAGAAACACTTTGCCTTTCTTCTTACTGATCCCAGCCTTCAATTTAGCAAGCTATACTTATGCAAACTGGAATAGAACTATTTAGTATCTTATTTCAACTGAATGCTTGGAATTCAGATAAAATATTCTGTAATAAATCTAACTATAGGTTGTAAGCAAATCACTGAACAATGATGACTCTAGTAATGAAATTCAGAAAAATGATTTTAAAATGGATAAGCCTTTGAAAAATTACCACTACTTCTTGTCGACAGTCATGAAGCTAAATTTTACTTATTCAGCTACTATTCATAGGTAAACAAGCCTTTTGGAGATAGTACCACTGGTGTAAAATAGGATGATTTAGTGGTATATATGAGCTATTTGGATTATCTATATCTGCAAAACTGCTTATAATAAAACATTGTACAAGATGTCTTTACAAAATCTCTTGAATTCAGTGGCATGTAAGTATTCGCAAAGATTCAATAGGAATCTTCATCACTAGGACATACAGTTATGTGCTGTATGTGGTGGACCACATATGTGACAGTGGTCCTACAAGATTATAATTCTGTATTATTACTGTACTTTTTCTATGTTTAGAAGTATACTTACCATTGTGTTACAGTAGCCTACAGTATTCAGTACAGTAATGTGCTGTACAGGTTTGTAGCCTGGGAGCAATAGGCTGTCTCATATAGCCTAGGTGTGTAGTAGCCTATATCATCCATGTTTGTGTAAGTGTACTGTGATGTTTGCACAGTGACAAAATTGCCTTATGATGCACTTGTCAGAATGTATCCCCATCGTTAAGTGACACATGACTGTAATTTGATAAACCAAATTGATAATCAAGACCATGATAGAAAGGTCACATTTAAAGGTTTTTCTTAATGAAGAACTGCCCACTTTCAAAGAACAGGATTTATGCTTCCTATATGGACACTCGGCCTCAAAATTCTAGAAATGTGGCCTAGTATGTGAACTATGGCTTATTAAATCCTAGCCTGATAGGCCAGGAACACTGTCAAACTCTGGAGATCTTGAAGAAAGAGAGATTCCTGTACAGTTAGATATTGAAGTTTCAACCTGGTAGAGGTGAATTGGATGGTCATAGACTCACACAAGCTGAGAGGAGCAATGAAAATATTTATGGAAGATTGAAGATATAAAAAAAAAATGACCTTAGGGGTATTACTAGATCCCAAGACAGAAATTAATTCTGTAGCCTTAGTATTGTGTTATTTTCGTTAGCCATACAGCAAGAATGTCATTATGTATTAGTCTACATTAAAATAATATCATGCAAGAAAATTGCTAAGCAAATTTGATTGGTTAAATCCTTGCCTTAGGCTATTAAGTAGAGAGTCTCAGAAAACAAAACTGTTTTCCTGCCCTTGTGTAAGCAGACACAGCTGGGAAAAATCTTATATTCCCTAAAACTTTTCATTCTATGAAATACATGAAGACAGGAAGCTCCTAAAAGCCGTCGGCAACAGAGACATTCTCAATGTTACGCTGTCTGAAATCTAATTTTTAAAAAATCAAAACAGATTGAAGGCCACATGCAGTCACTCATGCCTGTATTTCCAGCACTTTGGGAGGCCAAGGCAGGTGGATCACTTGAGGTCAGGAGTTCGAGACTAGAGTGGCCAACGTGGCAAAACCCTGTCTGTACTAAAAATACAAAGAGTAGCCGGGTGTGGTGGTGTGCGCCTGTAGTCCCAGCTACTCGGGAAGCTGAGGCCGGAGAATTGCTTGAACCCAACGGACAGAGGTTGCAGTGAGCTGAGATCACACCACTGTATACTCCAGCCTGGGCAACAGAGCAAGACTCCGTCTCAAAAAACAAAACAAAAAGGCTAATTCATACATGGTCCTTTCTAAATTGTCAGGTGCCGAGTAATTAATTGAACTACAAACACTGTCAGTAAACCATATGTATTTTTGAGGCTAATCCTAAGAAAGAGGTAGGCTGCTGCTTAACAATGGGGCAGGCAGGGTTATATGTGGCACCCAAATCCTCCACCTTCGTGTTTATTCATGTTCCCATGCCCAGCTGTGATTGTCAGTAGACAAGTGGATCCAGGGAATTCTGAAAAGGGCATGGTAATGAGGGCTTAGATCGCTTTGGGATGATAAACTGTATCGTGCTGTTAAGGAAGATGCTCTGACCAGCAGAGGAGATAGTTATAGAGGAAGGGATTATAGAATGTATAGTGAAGAGTGAAAGGATTAGCATCACCAAGAGGTTTCCTGGCCCCAAAATCAGCTGCAGTTGGGGCTGGAGTTTGTCCTAGTAGCCTTTATTTATAATTTTTTTCTTTCTTTCTTATGTTTTCTCTTTCTTTTTCTTTTTCTTTCTTTCTTTTTCTCTTTTTCTCTCTCTCTTTTTCTCTCTTTCTCTCTCTCTCTCTTTCTCTCTCTCTCTTTTTTGACAGAGTCTCACTCTGTCACCCAGGCTGGAATGCTGTGGCATGATCACGGCAACCTCTGCCTCCCGGGTTTGGGTGATTCTCCTGCCTCAGCCTCCCAAGTAGCTGGGATTACAGGCATCCACCACCATGCCCAGCTAATTTTTGTATTTTTAGTAGAGACAGGGTTTCCCCTTATTGTCCAGGCTGGTCTCAAACTCCTGACCTCGTGTGACCCACCCACCTCGACCTCCCAAAGTGCTGGGTTTACAAGCATGAGCCACCACACCCGGCCCTAGTAGCCTTTATTTTCTAAGGGATACAAAGGAGGAGTTCACTGAAATGCTGGAAAAGCTTATTCCCAAGTGTATGTGAATAAGTGGAATTGAGTGGTGCAAGGGGTGAGCTCTGGTGGACTGGGCATGTGCCAGCAGATTCCACTTGAAGGAAGGACTTGTTGCCCAGCTCCTGGAAGCACTGTTAGTGGACAGCTTTTAGCTGAGAGCTCCTTCAGGGTTTGCCGTGGTAGCAAAGAGTCTGATCATTCAAGAGCACTTCTTGGGTCAGTGACCCACTGTAGCAGGTGTAGAAAAGTCCAGACATTTAGTTTCATAGCAAGACAATTCTGATGGGCCACGTATGCTCCTCTGCGAATGTCCGAGGCTTTTTAAGATGAGCAGCAAAGCTTTACATTCCTTCTCTTTAATCCTACTTCTGCCTCATCCCTTCTATAGGTGTGAATGCTTAAAAATATCCTACACACCAAACTCTTTCTCAGCATCTGCTTCCAGAGAGCCAGATCTGCAATGTACATTCAAATTAGGCTAATCTGAGGAGGATTTAATAAAGGGACTCTTTACCAAGTGTAGACAACATGAAAGGCAGACACAAGGGATAGCGCATTAGCCCAGGGATATTAACAGGAACTGTTATTACTCCTTGGCTTATAGGGCGTAAAGGAAGAAGAGGATACAGGAACCCAGAAGAAGAGAGTTGCATGGAACCAAGGCTCAAGAGGAGTGGGCTTCCAGGTGGAGGGATTCAGCCAGACGCAAATAACTGTGCAAAGAGTATTAGGGAAACAGTATTGGGAACAAAATTTTCTCCCAACATGGAAAACCTCTCCAGAAGGGTAATAGAAAAAGAAAACAGTTTTATTGTTGAATAAGCATGCAGCCAGAATACAGTGTACATCCCAGATAATAAATTACAAAGGTAGAAATCTCATCCTTTTATAAGGCCTAGAAAATGCAATCTATTATATGTTTTCAAGAGAAACAACTGGTCCTTCAGTAACAGGGCTTCAGAGCACCATTTATCACATGTAGTTCATCCTAGATTCATCTGATAACCAAGGCGACCATCTTGTTCACTAATTGGATTTATCCAGAGGAACGACAGATTCTTCATATCTTTATGACAAAAGATAGATCTTTTGCAACTTGGAACAAAGCAATCACTGAAGTTCAGCTCCTCCCTCTCACTGAAACTGGAAAATAAGGGTGATATCGTTCTTGATGTTTGCATTTCAAAGAGATGGCTTCTGGATCCTTGAAAAAGATGTTCCCGAGTCACAAAGCTGGCAAGCAGCGTATTTAGCTTCTAAAAAGATGAGCACACATTTCAAAGATACACAAAAAGAACTTACCATTACATGTTTTCTAAAGTAAATGCTCCAAGGAAAGGGAAGAAGAGCCACCGCACCTACCTTTAAAAGCTGTCCACTAACAGTGCTTCCAGGAGCTGGGCAACAAGTCCTTCAAGTGGAATCCGTTGGCACATGCCCAGTCCACCAGAGCTCACCCCTTGCACCAGTCAACTGCACTTCTTTACATACATTTGGGAATAAGCTTTTCCAGCATTTCAGTGAGCTCCTCCTTTGTATTCCTTAGAAAATAAAGGCTAGTAGGGCTGAGTGTAGTGGCTCTTCTTCCTTATTTTCATCAGGAAGAAATAAGTTCCTTGTTTTTAGTTTTTATTTGTCTTTCCAAGAGTCAGTAGAACACATACAACCTTGCTCTCCTTCCTTCTAATCTCTTGCTAGACTCCTCATTGACTGACTCTAACTGGAAACAGAGGGCAAGGAAACATGTTAATGAGGTCCATACAGCACGCCTTCCTGAGCCAGCAGCAGGGTAGAGATGGGTGGAGAGTGGATCCAGGGGAGCTAGCAGACCTCTGACACTCAGAGGAGCTTAGAAGAGGGAGAGGGTTTCAAGATGTGTGAATTAAAATGTCAGATGCTGTAGTGAAATCAAGTGAGATAAGACTTGAAAAAATACCCACTGGATTTAAAGACAGATTTATCCATCTTTGACTTAAACTATTTCAGTGGAGTAGTAAGAGTAGAAAGCATATTAGGTTAGTTTGAGCAGTGAACAGAATGTCGGGAAGTAGAGCTAAATGGAAAGGCCTCTTCCAACATGATTGTCTTTCCCGAGAAGGACTGAAGTTGTAAAGATAATATTTAGTCTACTTTCTAGAACGTAAGACACTTTTTAGGATGGGAGACATGAGCATGTTTAATCACTACTAAAAAATGTTAATGATTGAAGATTTTACTGGAAAGGGGGTCCTCATTCAGACCCCAAGAGAGGGTTCTTGGATCTCATGCAAGAAAGAATTCGGGGCAAGTCCACAGTGCAAAGCAAAAGCAAGTTCATTAATAAAGTAAAGGAATAAAAGAATGGCTACTCCATAGACATAGCAGCACCGAGGGCTGCTGGTTACCCATTTTTATGGTTATTTCTTGATTACATGCTAAACAAGGGGTGGATTATTCATGCCTCCCCTTTTTGGACAAAATAGGGTAACTTCCTGACATTGCCATGGCATTTGTCAACTGTCATGGTACTAGAGGTGAGACAGGACTAGCTGGATTTCCTAGGCTAAGAATTGCTAAACCTAGCTGGGAAAGGTGACTGCACCTACCTTTAAACACAGGGCTTGTAACTTAGCTCACACCCGACCAATCAAGTAGTAAAGAAGGCTCACTAAAATACAAATTAGGCTAAAAGCAGGAGGTAAAGAAATAGTCAAATCATATATTGCCTGAGAGCACAGGGGGAGGGACAAGGATCAGGATATGAACCCAGGGCATTCAAGCTGGTGGAGGCGACCCCCTTTGGGTCCCCTCCCATTGTATGGGAGCTCTGTTTTCACTCTATTACATCTTACAACTGCACACTCTTATGGTCCATGTTTCTTACGGCTCCAACTGAGCTTTCGCTCGCCACCCACCACTGCTTTTTGCCGCTGTCCCAGATCCGCCGTTGATTTCCACGCCTCTGGATCTGGCAGGGTGTCCACTGTACTCCTGATCAAGTGAGGCACCCATTGCTGCTCCTGATCGGGCTAAAGGTTCGCCATTGTTCCTGCATGGCTAAGTGCTCAGGTTCGTCCTAATCGAGATGAACACTAGTTGCTGGGTTCCACAGTTCTCTTCCGTGACCCACACCTTCTAATAGAGCTATAACACTCAGTGCATTCCTTAGAATCCGTGAGGCCAAGAACCCCAGGTCAGAGAGCAAAAGGTTTGCTGCCATCTTGGGAGCGGCCGCCCCATCTTGGGATCTCTAAGAACAAAGACCTTCCCGTAACAGTGGGAGTGTAGCAAATAAGGACAACCAGAGATTACTCCCATGGCCATCTTGGTTTTGGTGGGTTTTGGTCGGCTTCTTGATTGCAACCTGTTTTATCAGTAAGGTCTTTATGACCTGTATCTTGTGCCGACCTCCTATCTCATCCTGTGACTTAGAATGCCTTAACTTTCTGGGAATGCAGCCCAATAGGTCCCGGCCTCATTTTACCCAGGTCGTATTCAAGATGGAGTTGCACTGGTTCACATGTCTCTGACAATGGCTGGGAATTCAGTTTTTCAGGTTTATCTGGTGTTCCCTTGGCCCAGATGGAATCTATTCAGTTGGTCGGCAGTGGGGGACTTAGGATTTTACTTTGGGCTTATGGCAAGCAGGTAGATGATGTTGAGCTAAGCAGACTGAAGAAATTGATTCAAGTTTTATGAACTGGGGAGAGCAAATTAGGGAAATAGTTGGGTTGCCAGGCAATGTGGAAGTCTCGTAGAGCTTGGAGTGGAACCAATCTATGATCTTTCTCAGCACAATATGAAATGAGTCATTTCAGAAAATATGCACTGAATTTAGCTCTCATTGCCCTGATAGGTAAGACAAAAATTAAATGAATTACATAGTTTCCATCTTTTGAACTAAAATAGTATTATTTATAGATAACTATTTTTGTAATTGAATGCAGGAATGAATCTAGAATGAATACCCATCTAAAAAGACCATTGACTAACATATCAGGTAATGTTCTCAGCTCCAGTTTGTGGAAGATAGAGAAGCATTCACATGGGATTAATTATAATGAAGAAACTAAAGGCTGGGGAGAAAATAAATGCAGCTGACGTGGATATTATCGTTAGGGAAAAAAAAAAATTTTTTTTGCCATGTAGCCTTAGGGGGACAAAGGGAATAAGAGAGTAAGAGAAAAATGTTAAACTTTAACACATTAAAGACATTTCTACAGGAGTTTGAGAAAATGTGGTCCAATGTGTTGCTTCGTGATATTTTGACAACAAATGAAAAGGTTAGCATTTAGAAATAGGTGGTTAACAGATCTGCTAATGCCTCTCTCAAATATCAGATGTCTCAAGGGAGCTTTAGCAGGAGCTGGCTAAACATCAATGCATGCATGGCTGAGTTCTCTGAAGGGTGTCTGCTTGAAAAGTTGACATTCTATGCTATTGATTTTTGTGTGTGTGGGAGTAAAAATTTTTGTTTGTGTTTTTTTATCTCAGCATTATGAAAGTGTAATTGATGAATGAAAATCAAATTTATTTATGGCATACAATGTGATGATTTGATATATTTATAAACAGTGAAATGATTAAACCAAGCCAGTTAACATATCTATCACCTCAACTTACCTTTTTTTTGTGGTGAACATTTAACATCTATTCTCTTAGCAAGTTTCAAGTTTACAGTATCTTACTATTAGCCATAGTCACAGTGATACACAATAGATTGCCAGAAATTATTCCTCTAGTCTAATGAAAACTTTTTATCCTTTGACCAACATCTCTCCTTTGGCTAAATGAATGACTATTATTTTATGGTAACCTGTGATCCTATTTGGGTCAAGTGTTTTAAACCTTTGACATATTTGATAGGCTTCCCAAAATCAAAATTCAGCTTCAAAACGAAGTCTTTTTTGACTTATAACTTTGGGATGCTACAGAGGGTGCCTGAAGCATCCAAAAGAGAGATAAACAGGATTATTTGATATGTTAAATTATATAGGAAGTATTGTCAAATAAGAAATGTTTAACCTTCAAGTTATATTTTAATGAATACGTTATTAATATAGGTTCCAAAATTGTATGGGATTTCTAAAATTCTAATATGTCTTGGTATATGTTGTCAGTCATAATTACAACTGATATAACAACCAACATAATAACATAATGGCTGCTATGGTAAATTGTAGGCTGCAGAAATAACCAAATTTCCTTAACAATTGTGTCTTCATGACTATTTTAGGTCATTTTCACAGTAAATTCCTTTATTCTGATGCAGTTTCTGAAAACTTCACAAGCATGCAAAATTCTAGAATATTGAGTCTTTAAGGAGGTTCATGAAATGGATGGAAAAGACCCTGACAAGCATTCTTAGATACAGGTTTCTGATAACTGTAGGATAATGTCATTTGGACTGGGTAAGAATTCCTGGAACTGTAATGAAGAGACTGATTGGTTTATAATACTGCTAACTCAAGCAGAACAAAAGTTAGTTGAATATTAAGAAAATACTTCACCAGATTTTCACACTTATTCAGCCAGTATTTAAATTGTTCCGATATGCAATTGAATAAACTCCAGGGTCGAAGTCAAATTACCTGTGACAACCCATCAGTTATCAGAGCTATGCCTCTCAATTGGATAAACAAAAATTTTAAGAGATATTTAAGAGGACATAAGCTCAATGGTAAGCCTGGACTCAGGGAGAACCTGGCTGGCCGCCTCATTCTTCCTGAGTCCTTAAAGCTCTTGTTATTAAAAGCTCTGCATTCTACAACTCGTCATAGAAGAGATAAAGTGACCCAAATTAAAAATATATATTGGTATGGTAACTGTTCTAAATTGCTAAAATGGTTTATGACCAATGTTTGATTTGTCAAACCCATATTCCTGGGAAGACAATAAAAACTTCAGGCACATTTTTGCTACCTGTTGGGCCATTTAAACATTTATAGCAGGATTTTATTCGTCATTTTCAATGCATGTTTTCTGTTTGCATAAAAGCTTTCCCATGCAAGAGGGCTGATACAACAGCAGCTAAAAGATTATTAGGAAACATGTGTTTCTCATGGGACATTCCTGGAGAAACATCCAGCAATGGAAGTACCTGTTTCACTGGGCAAGTTATAAAACAGTTAAATAAGGTGTTACAGATTCTATAGTATTTGGCAACTCTAACTGAATTGACTGGATTGCTTTGGTCAGATGTATGGAAAATTAATGACAATCAGATTCACTGCCAGTGTAAAACATAAGTTAACATCTTATAAAATAGTCACTGAAGGGCCTGTGCCTCTAACAATAGGACCTCATGTATTTTCCAATACTAAATTCTGCTATAACTCAATGCTGCAAAGTTTTAATGCATTGAGTTTTTTTAATGCTACTGATTTTTATATGTTGATTTTCTATTGTGCAACTTTATGGAATTCATTTATTAGTTTGAACAGTTTTTGGTGGTGTCTTTAGGATTTTCTATGTATCATATCACATCATGTGCAAACAAAGATAATTTTTCTTCTTCCTTTCCAATTTGGTTGCCTTTTATTTCTGTTCCTTGCCTCATAGTTCTGTCTGGAGCAGTACTACATTGAATAGGATTACTGAAAATGGGCATGCTTGTCTTGTTCCTGATCTTAGAGGA
This sequence comes from Mandrillus leucophaeus, assembly GCF_000951045.1. Classification (NCBI taxonomy): domain Eukaryota; kingdom Metazoa; phylum Chordata; class Mammalia; order Primates; family Cercopithecidae; genus Mandrillus; species Mandrillus leucophaeus. The sequence continues at coordinate 1,508,349 of NW_012102077.1, read as the reverse complement.
AGGCTTTTGGCCTTTAGTACTGACTACGAAGACAGCTATACACATGTCATGTATAGCCTACTTTGTTAAAATATATTACTTCTAACCTATTGTGTTGAGAGTTCTTATCATGCTTAGGCCTGAGGGAGGTGTGAGGTGTCTAATGTGAAACTGTTCTTCCTGTCCTCTTCAATGTATGTTTTCTTATTCCTGGGTTACATCCTGGTGCTGCGATCTCTACCCTAAATTTCTTATTTTCTATGAAGATGGTTTCACATGTGGACAGCACTCAGTAGTCCTATTCTACCAACTGGCTGATGTCACTTTGTCACTGTTGATTGAAGAGAAATCCAAATGCTTCACTAAACAGATTTGTTGGAGGCAAATAGGTCTTTCCATTGTTAAAGTTTAAAAGGCTGATGCATTCTCCAGCCCACTTACCTGAGGACAGATAATGTTTGTTGAATTCCACGATCGTCTCCTCTTTACCAAAAGTGCTATTAAAAAAAACAAAAAACAAAAAACAACCCACATACAACGTTTATGCTTAAATTAGTAAATTTAAGCTGAATTTTTGGATTTTACTGCAATACTTGAGATCAGTGGAGAAGTTTCAGGATAGGTTGAGGCGTAGGTGTTTGGGCAGGTTAATAATTTGGAATTTCTTCAGATATTTATTTAATATTGAAGATAAATGGGGAAAGGTGAGAAAGGCTCAGTTTCTGCTCTAAGCAGCTGCTCTGCCACACCTCACTTTTAGAAAAGATTTCCCCTCCGGGGCTTCCATCATTTACCCTCTACCAGCTTCTAGATTATCAAGTTATTCCTTCTAAGCACATATTACTCTACCCCAGAGGAGTTTGGGGAAATGTAGTTTTCTTCCTTTCTAATATACTTCATGTGATTTAAAAATGTATACCTTATAGATTAGATTGAGACTTTATGGGACTGGCTATTTGCTCTGATCCTTAATCTAACTCAATTTGGGAACCAATGACAAATAATCAAAATAAAAGCAAACATGTTCCAGTGTCAGTTTATTAGGAAAGAGTGGTCTGCACCATACCACATCCCCAAATTCTTGTAAAAAATCAATAGCAGGATGGCTCTGTGGCAGTCCAGGCTGTGATTTTCAAAGGAAGAGGTAGATTCAGCTGAAAGAACACACACACACACACACACACACACACACACACCTCTCCTGGTTGAAACTCTGTTTAGTGAAACATAATTAAGAATGGTGGCCATTTAAAGGGAGAATGTTAAGCTGTTGGTTCCTTGACTTAGAAATTTCATCATAGCCAATGTCACTATGCCAAATTTTTGTGTAATAGGGGGTTGGGTTTCTTTTTTTTTTCTTTCTTTCTTTCTTTCTTTTTCTCTTGTCTAATTCTTGATTAACACTTGCACCAAGTCATGAGAGTGTAGTAAAATTGGGGCTATTGGAATTGTGCCTGTTTTGGTAGAAGGTGTTTGAGAAGGGAAGTGGGTATGTTTTCCTTTTTAGTTTTTCTTTCAGAACAGAGCTGCCCACTCACTCCCAAATAAGAGAAATGTGGGGAGAAGAGGCGTATTTTTACTTGGGAAGATTGTGTTCTCTTTAATGTGCAGGCTATTTCAATGGAAATGATGCCTTGGAAAGGACAATTGTTATTTATAAAGGAAGCTCTCTTGAGAGGCAAGATTTGTCTGAAATTCCTAAAATGTTATTTATGCTTTAGAACATTTATCTTAGTTTCCAGCAGTCCCTTTTCCTGTTCACCTACTATAAAGGGACCCTGATTTCTTGGTGACTTTTTGAAGATAGTCAGAGTCCTGGACAGGGAAATACTACATTTTAAATTTCCCGTTGAATCCTGTATTCTAACTTCATCTTCTTCACCTTAACTCCACCTGCAACTCAGTGCCTTCAGAGCCCAAAACATCACACCGTGTTAGCCAATGGAGGTCATGGCTCTCCCACCTGCCAGGCCTAGATCTGTCTGTGTTTTTCTCAACTCCCTTCTTAGGGAAAAACTTCCTTTATGATTGGTAAGATTCGTGGGATTTTGCTGGCAAATGGGAGTCTCTTTGTATTAAAATGTGCAAGCTGTGACTCAAGTGCTCTCCTCTAACAGCAGCTACAATTTAACAAGCATTTACTCAATTACTGCTTTAAGAATTGTACATATATTAACTCATTTAAGCCTCACGACATTCCTAATGACACTCTGTTATTTGCTCCATTTTCAGATTAGGGAAAGGAGGCTCAGAAAAGTTGAGTAATTTGCCTGAAATGAATTAAGTGGCAGAGCTGGCAGTTGAACCAAAGCAGTCAGTTTTGGGGCCTTAACAGGCCATCATTCTGCTGTACCCCGCTAGTTAATTCCACTCACTCCTGACTGCCCGCCAGCTTACTCCCACAGTACACCCAGGCCAGACCTACTTCCTTGAGCAAGTAGATAATTTCTTCAACTTCACTATGAGTAGTTTGGTAAAAAAAAAACTCAGATTCTTTGGGGTCCTGACCATTTATCCTTCTCCCCTTCTTCCTCCTTTCCAACAATCTACTTGTTTTAAGTTCATTCCATGATTCATATTCTTCAGGGGAAGAATATCTCTAGTAGAACTTCAGCCTAACTATGTGTTTTCCTTCGACTTTTGCTAGAAAACTGTTGTGATATCAAACCTTTGTCTAACTGTTAATATACTTGGTTCCCATTTGGCTGTTACTCCTTACATAGAGTTTCCTCGGGGCTTTACTAGAGAAGCTAGGGATGAGTGGGAGGGAATAATTCCTTGGGCCATTTAGGAATACTACTTGATCCTAAACCAGGATCTTTTCAATAACACAATACTTTATCCTAAATCCCTAACACTATGAGCTTATATTCTACAAGTCACAAACAACAGAGACTGACTAAAGCAAGCTTACAAGTGAGATTATGAATGACAGGAACTACTGTAGAGCCAGTCTTATGGATAGCCATCAGGAACCGATAGAGCGTATCAGTTTATTTCGTCTCTCTTTCTCTCTGTTGGACCATATGCTTGTTTTTGCTTATCAGCTGCATTATTTTCTCTGTATATACCAGCTGGTTTCTTTTGCTTACATTTAGATTTCATTGTCTCCTCATTAGAAAGCACATGGATGTTTGACAGCCTCTCTCTCACTCTCTTTTCTCTCTCACACACACTACACCACACGTATATACATATACACACATCATGATCTCTTCACGTTAGTTTCTACAGATAATTGACCCTGTTTTTTTCTGTTTAACAATCCCAAATTTTTAGGCTAAAAACATAATACATCAAAATTATCTTTTCAAGTCAAACCATAGGCAATGTTGGTCATCCTGCAAATGGACTTTCCTTACACCATTTCATCAGGGGGTTCAGGGAGGGAGCTGTGGTCCTTCCTGAGGTGCAGTTCAGAAGGGGTTATGGAAAACATCCTCAAAATGTGTCTAAATCATGTATTTTACTTGTAAGACTGTTTAAGATTAAAGTGAAAATATTAGGTTATGGCAAAATAGAGGCTTCTTATTGAATTCCTATGCATGAAAAGAAAGGTTCCTTCGTGGTTATATTGGATATATTCTGTAGCATAGCAAATTACTTCAAAACTCAATGGCTTAAAATAACATTTATTACCTTGCAATTTCTGTAAGTCAGGAATTCAGGTGTGGCTTAGCTGGAGCTCCTGCATCATAGTCTCTTACAAGTTGCAGCCAAAGGGCCAGCTGGGGCTCTAGTTATCTCATGGCTCAACTGGGGAAGGATACACTCCCAATCTCACATATGTGGTCGTTGGCAGAACTGAATTCCTCACAGGTTATTGGACAGAGGGAATCAGTTTCCAGCCTTTGGTGGGAGGCTTCCCTCAGTTCCTTGCCATATAGGCCTCTGCATTGGGAAACTTAAAACATCACAGCTGACTTCATCAACATGAGCAAGTGAGAGAACAGAAGAGTCTCAGTCTTTTATCATCTAACCTTGGAAACAACATCACTTTTGCTAGTATTCTATTCATTACAAGAAATAGACCAGGTCCATCCCACATTCAAGAGGAGGTGATTGTACAAGGGCATTGATACCAGGAGGTGGGGATCACTGGAACACGTTTTAAAGGTCTGCTTACTCCAGTCCAGCCTCTGGTGCCTAATGCTCAGCATCCCTCCCAAATGCAAAATTTATTCTTAAATCCCCCCAGAGTCTAATCCTATTATAAGGAGAAGCCATGATTTGGGCCCCTTTCCCTTAGAATTGGATAGGTTCGTTTTAAAAGAGAAATTCCTCATCTTCTTAGAATAAATTGAGAAGTTACTATATAAATATTACTTAAAAGCAGAGAAATTAACACTCATAAACTAAGAATGTTGACCAGAGAAGACTAAAAAGTAAGACTAATATTTCCAGCCTCACTTTACAGCTTTCCTTCATTTGATGACCAAAAAAACCGAACTTTTATATTTTTAGCTCTCATTTTAAGAACTAAGACACCCACCAATAGAAGATTAGCTGGAAAATGAAAGAAACACTACTTCTTGCTACTCACTGGCGTATCAAAATTGTCAAGCCAGAGTTTCTGCTTTTTCAGTATTGCATTTTTGGGTTAGCCCTGGACCACACCCATCATTCTGTGGGTACTGTGATAGCACTGGTTGATGCTGGTAAGATGTAAGATGAAGGAAAAGTTGGGCAAGCTGTACAGCAGTGCGTTTTACGTGCTACAGAAATTGTGCAGACAACTTTAAATGGAGTAAGGAATTGAAAACAAATTGATGGCTGGGATGGGCTGGGAAGGCTTTGGAGAGATGAGAATGGAAGCAAGGTTTGAAGAATGAGTGAAAATTAAGTGAAGAAGATGGAGTAACATTACAGGCAGCTGGAGTTCCAGCTGGGACAGAGAAGAAGCCTTAAATTTTGGAGAAAAGGTTTCACAAGGCACTCAGTCCCTGAGCTATGCGATTAGACAGTAAATAGCACTTATTGATAGTGATTCTGCAATGAACAGGTACCATGGGGGTTCCGAGAAGTAAATACAAACTCTGATTCTTGCCCTTAGGGAATGGTCCATCTAGTTGGAAAGATAAGGCATGAGCATATAATAATAAAAGGCTGAAAATAAAAATCCCCTGATCAGTAACATATACAACAAAGGTTACAAGTGTTCGAAAGTGGGAGGAGTCGTTTCTATGATGAGATTTACAGTGGCTTTAAAGAATTGTATCTTCCTAGACTCCACTTGAACCCAGACGTGGAATGCTAGGTTGTTTGGACACGTGGACACAAGTGAGATAGTGGTGGTGGTAATGAGTATTTCATATACAGAGAATAGTGCAAGCAAGAGTGACAAGTCAAAAAGAGGCAAGATTTTTGGAGAACAATTTTATGTAGAACATAGGAATTACTTGATTTTGTACAAGGAGATATGACTAAGCACAGTGGGGGTGGCACATTGAAAAAAAGAAAAAGGACCAATTCAGCCACAACCAGGGAACACAACCTGGAGCTTCAGCTCTTAATGAATTACGGAACAGAAAGCATTTCCATTTGTTCTCTTGTAGGTGGTAGGGTGATCAGAGTATTTTCTATTTTAGCACTCCCTGCATCTAATTCAGAACTAGACAGGGGCAATGGTTGAAGTGCTGTTTTCATAAATCGTTGTCTTGGGCAGCTGGGAATGGTATTAGATGACGCTGTTTGGAACTGACTTATTCTGGAGTATAATCAATCAGCTCATCTTCTCCATTTTACTGCTATTTTTGTGCATGTAGAAGAATGGGGGTGACTCTCATTTTCCTTTTGTATTCCAGTGATCTTGCAAAGGCAAATTATCGTGACCAAATACATAAAAATTGTAATGAAATGAAGCTATTGATGCAAAGCTGTGTTGGTGGTCCCTTGGGCCTCTGTTGTGTTTATTTTGAATTTTTAGTAGTCTTTGTTATGTCTGACTTTAGCAGTTCCCTTTTGGTTCTTTTAATTTGCTGTTTTAATTTGCCTTGCACCTCATATGCCCTAATGTCTCATGTATAACTGTGTCATCTGTGGACCAGAAGCATTGACTTTCAGGCCTCATCTAAGATCTAAGGAATCAGAATCTGCATTTTAACAAGTTCTACAGCTGATCTGTATGCACATCCAAGCTTGTAAAACACTGGTATAATGCATCTGAAGTTCCTGCCTGGAGGAAGTACAGATGCAGTGCTTCCCTTGGCCTCCAAGCCCTGCATTAATGATGGGTACTGGTTCCCACTCTTGAGAATCTCTTGCCTAGAATCCTCCATAAGGGGTTTTGGTGTGCTAGAGAAAGATTAAAAAGTGGATGCTAAGGTAACATGAAATCATGGTAATTCACAATGGGATTCTATAAGGAGATTAATTTTATTTACATAGGTGGTTTCCAATTTACTCTTCATTTTTCAACGAGACCACTAATCTCAGGGTGGAGTTCATCAAGGAATAGGGCCAGCAAAGCACTTGCATTTTTCTGGGACTAACACTTACATATATGAAAAGCAGGTAAAGCTGGAAGGCAGAGGACCTAGATCCCCAGAAATTAAGGATCCGTTTTTACACTGACTCCTATGTACAGTCTGAGGAGTGTGCACTGACTATGTACACTGACTGCTTTGTCCAGGGCTAAGGCAAAAGCCCAAGAGGGAAACGTAATGGGGCGGGATGCTGGAGGACTTCCACCGCGTACCTTGCTTCAAGGTCAGTGCAAGGTTAATCAGCCCACTCTGTGATCAGCCCATCCCCCATGGGAGTCTAATCTCTTAATGCCAAGTATTCCCACAGCCTCCAATTATCTAAACGGCACCTTTTAAATCTAGACATACAAAGAAACTAGTAGCTCCCCTGCAGTAATAACCATTCACTCTAACCACTGTCAGCTACCTCCAAAACTGCAGCCCTCACCAGTGATTTGTCAGCCATTGCCCACCAAAAGGACAGTGCTGTCTCACAGCGCAAAGTAATTCCTGGTACCCTCAAAAGCCCAAGAGATCAGGGAACTCAATGCGAAAGAGACTAGAGGTTCGAGACCTGAAAGAAACCCATTCATGACCCTTGGGTGTCTGTGAGAAAAACACGAGACCCAAAAAGTGGTCGGTGGTACCTTGACTGTTTTCCTCAAGAGGAATCAGAGTCTCTAGAGGTCCCTTTTTGATTCCTCCATGTGATATCAAAGATGGCAATAAAGAAAGGAGGAGGAGAAGTGGAAGGAAATGGAAGAATAGGTCTTAGGCAGAACCAATTTGGAAGCATTTTAAGTTTTCCAGAAGACCAATGAAATCTTACATTTTTTTTTCTCAGCACAAATCATGCCAACAAGAAAGGAAGTGAACAGAAGGACCAAACGTATAATTAAAAGAGGGTTTCATTCACCTGAAAAAAATTCCCAGAGGAGTTACAGGATCCAAAAGAGAAAAAAGCAGAAAGACCTTTTGTACAAAATATATATATAGATATGTAGCCTGAATATCAGCTTTTAATTAAGCTGATTTCTAATCATGGAGCTCTTAAAAAAGTCTTTTTTTCAAATATTTTATTACCAGGATTTAAATAGGACAAACAACCAGTATCCCTGACTTTTGAACCTTCTGAGTGACTGAGAACCAACTAAATCAAGAACATGTAAGGCATCTCCAAAGAGATGTGAGGCAGTCCCCTCAAGATCCACAGCCACCCCAAAGGCAGCTCAGAGAAAGGAAAGTTTCACTCACCACCAGTGGGGCACAACCCACATTTTTGTCTGGCCATATTTTCCAGAAGCCACATTCTTCCCAGCTGACTGCACACAGAAGCTAACCTTCCAGCGTGCCCTATTGGTAGAAGATTAAAAGAGACAGTCGGTGAGACAGGAAATCAAAAACTGTCCGTGGAAGGTGAAAGGATCAATAACAAATGGGTACTCCAGAAAGTCAAGAGCCACACAAATATCAAAGCAATTCTTCTTTTGAGTTAAAGGATTTAAACCTCCAAGGAATTGATTCCCAGACTGGATATTGAACCCAGGTCATGGCAGTAAAAGCAAAGAATCCTAATCACCAGGCAGTAGGATCAAGTGCCTTTGTAGTAAACCCCACAGAGGATCCAAAGCCAGTATTTGAGCATTTAAAGGATTTTAACTTTGCTTCAGGTCAGACTTTTTGCTCTTTAATTTAGTGAGTGGGTTAATTTCTAAGGCTAGCCATGACATAAACATGTGTCTTTCTTTTAATTTGCTCCTTCCAGAAATACAAATGAGGTAATTGTTGAGGGAGCTCTCTACACATCTTTCATTTTTTAATTTAGGGATCTTTCTAATTGAAAGGATTCATCTGTTGGCCCCTGACAATTAGAATTTCCAAGGGTGCCTTTGCTCCAATAGTGACTCAATCCAATAAGCCTCTTCATGGAAAGCCCAGGAGGTAATTTTCCAGGTTTAGAGTAAGTTTTACCATACAAGCAAGAAGTGTTTCTGGAGAGGGCACAGAAGAGGCAGTCGCAGTGATGCCAAAAATCTTTCCCTGCCAGGAGTAGGCTAAGAAAGCAAAAGATTCTGGCTGCCTCAGACAGTTAAGGATGGGTGTCTGTGCGTACTCCCGTATCCCACAAATTTGTAGAGTGCTGCCAGTATCTGACCTGTTAATCTGTGACACTGGAAAGACCCCGTTGTGATTGGATTTTTCTAGGACTAACCAGGAAACGAGAGTCGAAATGATAAGCCCTTTATGGATGGGACTTGTTAAGACAACCACCCCTGAGAGCTTGCCATGTTCAGAACAGAGTGTGCTGCTTAAAATTGGGCATGTCTTGGATTCCCAGGCTTTTTTCAGGTAGACCACTGCATGTGACTTGATAATTTTCTCTCCTGCTTCCTCGCATGGTAAACGTGCTCCTACTTCATAAGTTAAGCTCTCAAGGACATAAAGTGAGAGGAAAACCTCATTCAGTTTCTTATTTCGGGGACCCATTGCAAAGTTTTCCTAAATAGACACTTATCTGGTCAAAACTGCAAAACTCACCAGTCTGCAGAGCTAGTTCAAATAATGGGTTTCTCAGGGTTTTAGGCCCATGTTGTACCTTACAGTACCCCCCTTATGAAAAACATGATACAGGAAGACAAAGAAAAAGGAAAGAACTGTTTTTGGAAGGAAGATGATTGAACAATATCAATACGTCAAAGGTACATGAGAGTCACTACACCTAAGACTAGTCATACAAACGTTTTTATGCCATTAATCAACAGTTTGGAGAGGAAAAGGTAACAAGTTGAGGTTTTTACTGTCTGCTCAATGGAATTCCACAGAGACCGGAAGCCTGCCTGGTAAGAAATGCTTGCCATTCTGCCAGACTTTCAGGCACTGGGCTCCCTTGACTACAGCTTCCGGAAGAGCAGAGAGGCTTTGGCAGCCTGCTCACAGCATCAAAACTGAAGGGGCAAAGGGAAAACTTTCCCTTCACCCTCTGAAGATTTGCTGAAAATTAACTGACCAAAGGCAGGTTAATAGGAAAAAAGACATACATGTCAGAGAGATTAACCCCCAACCCAGTGGAGTACAGATGCTTATATACTCTTCCTCTTAGGGGAAAGGAAAAAGGGGAGATGTACATAATTTTAGGAGGATAATAAACGTTTTCTAGAGAATTCAATGGGCTTAGAGAACATATAATGGCCTGGGAAAAAGTCTGGGCCCACAAATCAGACAATGGTTTGTGAAGAAAGTCTATCCAAGTGTGTGGACAGACCAGTCTTCCTGTGATAGGAGTTCAGTTAATGAAAACCCAGGTAAGGGACCAGAAGCAACTGTTTTCTTCTTTGGTGGGTCCAGACTTGAGGCAGATCAAGACCCATATTTGATCAGACAGGATATAACTGCATTGACTAACAAGGCTTTACTGAGTTACTAAGAGCTTTGGAGTGAAAGAAACCTGGTTTCATTGGTTCTGCCAGTTTCCATCTATGTGACCTTGGCGAGTTATTCAACCCTGCTAAATTTAACCTCGGAAAAGGGGTTGATAGTAATCCTTAACTTATAAAGATGTAGTGAGACTAATTAAGAGAATTCATGGAACGTATTTAGGAAAGTGTATGGAACATAGCATCAGCATTACTATAAACAAGCTAAGTAAAATTGAAAATGGGAAATTAAAAAGAATGGTCATATCCCTTAAATGCACAGAAAAGCTTCTGGAGTGTAAGACTCTCCAGCATGTTTTATCTATCTTCATACCACTCCTCAGCCACCCCACTTTGCTATGGTCTCTGAGGAATAATAAAAACTCAATCATAATATATTAAATGGTAAAGGTAGCATCTTGAATTAGGAAAGTAGGACAAGATAAGTAATAAAATCATTTGAGACCATTGAGAAAACTATCCATCTGAAAAAAAATAATATATCCCATCTCACTGTCCTTCTCCCAAATAGAATCAAGATGGATTGAACTTCTAAACATCAAAATCTCTATAAAGGACAATTAAAGAAATTGTACAAGAATGTAGTAATGACCATGAGGAAGAGTAGACCTTCTTAACACAAATACACACGCAGACACACACAGGCAGGGAGATTCTCTGATGTTCTAGTCCAGTCTCAGTCTTAGGAAGGCACTGTTTGCCCGGCCGTGGGGTGGGGCTTTCTTGGCATTTTTGTCCATTTTCCACTTCTCCCCATAACAGACTAACTCTGCCTTGTATTTGCAATTAGCCTTGAGTGGAAGTTTTCTGCCCCTCCCCAAATGGGAACAGACCTATAATGGTATTGGTAGGTTGTAAAAAAAATAATGGTTTTGTAGTTTACATAGCTTCTTCTCATTTTTGTGTGTGAGCAACACTCTTTCCATCTGTATGCATTCTAAATCCAGTATGGTTTCTTGTTCCTTCCCTGGGGAGCTAATGAGTTTCTCTTCCACCCTTTCCCAAGCTGCAATAAATTTTCCTTTAACTTTATTCTGAGGATAATGCTTTCTGCCTTCTCCCAAGGGTTTAGTACGTTTTCTCCGTAGGAGAGAAGGTCTCAGGCAGAAGTTACATATTTGTGCATTTCCTACTGCAACCACCAATCCACTTCTGTACATTTACCCTACTGAGGAGGGCTGTTTCCAGTCTTCCACCCTAATCAAAATCTTTTTGATGAGCACCTGTTGAAAACCTGTGGAAAAGAGCATACAGTGAGGATGGACTACCCTGCATATGGGGGCACCAGCTGTTAAAGATTGATAAGCCAGCCCACACCTGGCTTCTAAAAATTTGTTAAATGCATAACTAATTTCCTGTTACCCACTTGCCTTCCACGTTCTGCCACAGGTGAACCAGTCTGCAGGTATAATCTCTGCTTAAGACTCCTATTCCTCCTGGTCATTTAGCTGTTTGGTTGACCTACAAACTCAGCTCTCTCATTGGCTCAATAAAAGTTATGATTTTGTAGTTTATCTGACTTCTTCTCAGTTTTGGTGTGGAAGTGACACTCTTCCCAGCTTTTTGTATTTCAGGCAGAAACAGAAATCCAAAGATTAATTTAAGAAAATTAGTGAATGAATAAAATGGTACAGAAAGAATATGAATATAATGCAACCAGTTGCTCATCTAAAGATCTGATTTGTGGCGGGGTTTTTTTTTTTTGTTCTGCTTCAGAAAAAGTTATTTTGATAATCCCCCAAAATATTTAAGAATTCTAGTTTAGAAGAGAATAAGACAAGTAGCCCATTTGGTAAAGACAGGGTTTAATAAAATACTTCATATTTAGAATTTTGAGAAGGAAATGCTGGTTAATTTCCACACTCATGAATAAAGTAGCCAGGGAGGGTGAAGGGAAGAACAGTGACTTTAGGGTCTTTGGAAAGCTGTGCAGCAAACTGGGTTCTATGTTTACTCCTGGGCTTGCTTGGTGTCCAGAGCAATGAGAATATGGGGATAAGTCTCGGTCGCTGCAGCCTGGAGAGACTAGAAATGACATACTGTTAGTGCACCTTAGCAAGGAGAGATACTGACCACCATCAAAGGACACTGATACCTTCGTGTGTTTGGCTGTGGCCCAGAAAGACATTATTACAAAGTGGACCAGTTTTATCAATCCAAGCATGAAGAAAAACTTCTATCCTGTGGCATCAAGTGGGAGAAATGACAGTAAAGTTGACTGATGTGACCCCTGTGCTGAAAAAAATTGAGAGTGTTGAATTTATCCTTTCACAAGAGGTTCTTCATTTTCCAAACCTTAAGTCATAGTGTATAACAAACATTTAGATAACAGATATGAAACCCTAGAAACTCGGAGTCAAGGGAATATTAGTCCTCTCTTTTCATTCTTACCTGATATAGCTATTTGAAATAACTAATGGGAATTTTACTCAAAGAATTATGCAACTGTTAAAAAGAAATTCATTCTCTGCTTTCATCTCTCAAAGGGATCCAACTCATAACTCAGAGCTGCAATTAAAAATTCACATCTTGCATTTTCTGATTTGTCCTTATTCTCTGGCTGTTTCAGAGTCTCCCCACACATCACACAAACCCAAATCATATTCTCAAATTCTAGGCCTCAATGACCTTTGATCGAGTCTGTGCCCATTCCCACATCCCACGGCTCTTTACTATGCAACACTCATGGGCAGCTTCTCCCCACTTATCCCACCTCTTCCATCCTGTCTCGTTTGACTCACTCTCTTAATTCTGTAACATTAAAATAGAGAAACAAGCCTCATAGACTTTCTCAGGATTGGATTTGAAAGAGACAAAAGAACTTGGGGAACAGTCTCTGACAAATGTCATGCTGGTTACACAGGACTTCCTCAACAAATGACTTAACACCTCCAGAAACATGTTGATTGGTGGGAAAGCTAGTACTTCCTAAGGCACTCTCTTCTATTCTTTGTTTTTGCCAAAATTATTAGAAAAAGCACTAACTCTTTTTTAGATATTAACCAAGTCTGTATGCTCTAATACTGGTAAGAATCAAAGAGTAGTGAGACTTTAGGCAAGAAGATAGAAGGAAAACAAATAATAAAATAATATATGTGACAGAAGGTTGTTAGGGTTAAAGATGTCCAGTAAAGTCCAATTTATTCATCAGTTTTATATTACAAGATTCAATTTTTTGTCAGGTATATTAAATACTCAGAATATTATACACTGTGCTCTGTGTTGCCTGCCTTGGCTTCATATAACTTGTTTTCTGATTAAGCTATTATTTGTGTATGTAATCTGAAGAAAAATCATTTTTAGACATTTAAAAATATAAGGAAATGTTTTTCTAATTTTATTTTTAATTGACAAATAATCATATAGTTATGGGAAAAATATGACATTTTGATGCACAATTTACGTGGTGGAATGATTATATCAAGCTAATGAACACATTTATCAACTCAAATATTTATCATTTTGTGGCCAAACATTTAAAACCTACTTAGCAATTTTTAAGTACATAATGTATAATATCTACATGTAACTTTGTACACTGTGATCAACATTTCTCTTTCCCTATCCACTCACTTCCCCAAGCCTCTGGTAAACACCATTCTACCCTCTACTTCTATGAATTCAACTTTTGTAGATTCTCCATGTAACTGAAATCCTGTGGTATTTTTGTCTTTCTGTGTCTGGCTTATTTCATTTAACATAATGTCTTCCAAATTCATTTATGTCATCACAAATCACAGAATTTCCTTCTTTTAAAGAGCTGAATCTTACTGCATTGTGTATATATACCACATTCTATTTACCTGTTTATCTTTTGATGGACACAGGTTGATTCTACATTTTGGCTATTGTGAATAATACTGTAATATATCCAGTTGTGGAATTGCTAGATTATATCATAGTTCTACTTTATTTTTTTGAGGAATCTCCATACTATTTTTCATAACGGCTACACTAATTAAATTTCCCACCAGCAATGTACACGGGTTCCCTTCTCCATATCCTTGTCAACACTTGATATCTTTCATCTTTTTTATAATAGCCATTCTAACAGGTATGAGGTGGTATCTCATCATGCAAATGTCTCATTTATTTTTTTTTAATTAATTTATTATTATTATACTTTAAGTTGTAGGGTACATGTGCATAATGTGCAGGTTTGTTACATATGTATACTTGTGCCATGTTGGTATGCTACACCCATCAACTCGTCATTTACATCAGGTATAACTCCCAATGCAATCCCTCCCCACTATGTCTCATTTATTTGCGTTTTCCTGATGATTAGTGATGTTGAGCATTTCTCTATATACCTTTTGGCAATTTGTGTACCTTCTCTTGAGAAATGTCTTTTCAGATGCTTTGCCCATTTTACAATTGGTTATTTTCTTACTATTAAGTTGTTTGGGCTCCTTATATATTTTGGAAATTAATCCCTTATCATATGTGTGGTTTGCAAATATTTTCTCTGAATGTGGATTGTCTCTCAGCTCTGTTGATTGTTTCTTTGGCTGAAGAGAAACTTTTTAATTTGATGCCATGCCATTTGTCTGTTTTTGCTTTTATGTCTGTGCTTTTAGGGTCATTTGCAAAACATCACTGCCCAAACCAGGGTCATAGAACTTTTTCCCTATCTTTTCTTCTAGTAGTTTTACATTTTCAGGTTTTACATTTACATCTCTAATCCATTTTGAGATAATTTTTTATATACGGTTTCAGATACAAATGGATACATGTGGATACCAGTTGTCTCAACAGCATTTATTGAAGACAGCACCTTTTCCAAAGAGTTTTTTGTTCTGTCTCCTGTTCCGTTGGTCTATTTGTATGTTTTTGTGTCAGTACCATGCTGTTTTGATTACAATTACATTATAACATGTTTTAAAATCAGGGCTTGTGATTACTGTTCTTTTTGCTCAAGATTTGTTCTTTTTTTGCTCAAGATTGTTTTGGCTATTGGGATTTTATTTTATGGTTCACTATGAACTTTAGGGTTACTTTTTCTATTTCTGTGAGAAATGTCATTGAAATTTTGATGGAGATTCCTTTGAATCTGTAGATTGATTAGTATGAACATTTTAATAATAGTGTTTTTTCCAATGCATGAGCACAAGATACCTTTTAATTTATGTCTCTTGCAGTTTCTTTCATTAATGTTTTACAGTTTTCAGGGTACAGGTCATTTACCTCCTTTGTTAAATTTATTCCTAAGTATTTCATTTTTTGTAGCTATTGTAAGTAAGATTGTTTCTGTATTTTTAGGGGGGGATAGTTTAGCATTATTGTATAGAAGTGCTAATGATTTATGCACATTTGTTTTGTATCCTAAAACTTTGCTTAACTAATTTATTAGTTCCAAAACCTTTTTGGTGGAGTCTTCAGGGCGTTCTACATATGGGATCATATAGTTTGCAAATAGGGTCAGTTTAACGTCTTCCTTTCTGATTTCGATGCCTTTTATTTCTTTTTCTTGCCTAATTGCTCTGAGCAGGATTTCCAGTGCTATGTTGAACAGAAGTGGTGAAAGTGATCATCCTGTATTGTATTAAATCTTAAAGAAAAAGTTTTCTACTTTTTATGATTGAGCATAATGTTAGCTATAGGCATTTCATGTATGGCTTTTACTGTGTTGAGGTAATGCAAATTTTGCTGTTTTGATATATGTATACAATGTGGCATGAATAAATCAAGTTAATTAACATATCCATTACCTCAGTTACCTATCTTTTTTATGGTGAAATATTTTAAAATTAATGTATTGTTTATTTTGAAATATATAATACATTATTATTTACTATGTCACCTGGCTAGACAGCAGATCTCAAAACCTATTCCTCCTATCTATCTGAAACTTTTTACCCACTGATCAACAAGTCTTCATTCCTTCCATCTCCACTCCCATCCCCTAACCTTTGGTAACCATCATTCTACTCTCTACTTCTATGAGTTCAACTCTGTTAGATTCTGCGTGTAAGTCAGGTTTTGTAACATTTGTCTTTCTGTGTATGGCTTATTTAACTTAGCATAATCTCCTCCAGATTCATGTATCCTATTTCAGTGATGGGATTTCCCCCTCTTTTAAGACTGATAGTATTCCATTGTGTATATACATCACGTATTCTTTATTCATCCATTGATGGGCATTTAGATTGAAGTGAATAGCACCATATCTTGGCTATTGTGAATAGTACTGCAATTAAAATGAGAGGGCAGATATCCCTTCAACATAATATATTTAGTTCCTTTGAATGTATACCCAGAAGCAGAACTACTGGGTCCTATAATAGGTCTATTTTTAGTTTTTTAAAGAATGTTCACACTGTTAGAAATAGAAACCACTGTCTTTTTAAAACCTAAACCTTGGGAGTAACGTGCTATCTCTTCAATTAGCAGCCTTTTATCTCAGCTTAAGAATGCCCTATAGTAATCCCTATAAAGCATGCCTAGTAGTGATGAACTCGCTCAACTCTTGTTTGTCTGAAAAAGTTTTTGTTTCTCCTTTATTTTTTAAAGACAGCTTGCTGATAAAGTATTTTTGTTTGACAAGTTTTCTTTTTTGACTTTGGCACTTTGACTATATTATCCCATTCTCTCCTGGCCCATGGGGTTTCTGCTGAGAAATACACTGAAAACCACATATAGGGCTCTTTTGAGTGTGACATGTTTCTTATCTCTGCTGCTTTCAGTAGTCTTTTTTGTCTTTGTTTTTTACTAATTTGATTATGATGTGTCTTGGTTAACTTTTCTGTGGGTTAAATTAGATTGGCAACCTCTGAGCTTTCTGGATGTTGTCATCTTTCCCAAGATTTGGGAAATTTTAAGCCATTATTTGCTTAATTATGCTTCCCAAGCCTTGTACTCTGTCTTTAAGAACTCTTACAATGTGAAGTTTTAGTTCACTTGATGGCATCCCGTAATTCCTTAAGGCCTTCTTTATTCTTTTTTATTCTTTTAGCTTCTCTGATAGGATAATGTCAAACATCTTGTTTTTGAGCTCACCAATTCTTTTTTCTGCTTGGTCAATTTGCTCTTGATGTTTTCTATTAAATTTGCTAGTTCACTTATTCTTTATGTCTAGGATTTCCATTTTGCTTTTTATAATATAAGAAGGCAGGAATGTCAGGCCTCTGAGCCCAAGCCAAGCCATCACATCCCCTGTGACTTGCACATATATGCCCAGATGGCCTGAAATAACTGAAGAATCAAAAAAGAAATGAAAATACCCTGCTCCGCCTTAATCACCTGTTAACTGATGACATTCTACCACAAAAGAAGTGAAAATGGCTGGTCCTTGCCTTAAGTGATGACATTACCTTGTGAAAGTCCTTTTACTGGTTCATCCTGGCTCAAAGAGCTCCCCCACTGAGCACCTTGTGACCCCCACTCCTGCCCCCCAGAGAACAAACCCCCTTTGACTGTAATTTTCCTTTACCTACCCAAATCCTATAAAACGGCCCCACCTTATCTCTTTTTGGACTCAGCCCGCCTGGACCCAGGTGATTAAAAAGCTTTATTGCTCACACAAAGCCTGTTTGGTGGTCTCTTCACAGGGACGCGCATGACAGCTTGTTCTATTTCTGTGAAGAATGTCATTGGAATTTTGATTGCATTGAATTCGCAGATCATTCTGTGTAGTACAGACATTGTAACAATAATTTTTTCAATCCATGAGCATGTGATACTCCATTTTTGTATCCTCTTTGATTTCTTTCATCAGTTTTTTTTTACAGTTTTCGTTGTAGGAATCTTTCACTTTTTGGTTAAACTTATTATGTATTTTATTTTCTTGTAACTACTTTAAATGAAATTTCTTGATTTCTTTTTCAAATTGTTTACTGTTGTCATATAGAATTACAACTTTTATATGTTGACTTGGTATTCTGCCACTTTAGTGAATTTGTTTATCAGTTCTAAGAGTTTTTTGGTGGAGTCTTTATTTTCTTTTTTTCATATAAGATAATGTTGTCTGAAAACGAGGGTAATTTGACCTCTTCCTTTCCAATGTGGATGCCCTTGATTTCCTTCTCCGGCTTGATTTATCTGGCTAGGAATACAAGTACCATGTTGAATAAAAGGGGGGAAAGTGGGCATCTTTGCTTTGTTTCATATCTTAATAGAAAGGCTTTCCATTTTTCCTATCCAGTATAATGTTAGCTGTAAGCTTGTCATATAGAGCCCTGATTGTTTTGAAGTATGTTCCTCCTATACCCAGTTAGTTGTGTTTTTATCATGAAGGGATATGAATTTTTTAAATGCTTTTCAACATCTGTTGGAGTGATTATGGTTTTTTCTTTGATTCTGTTGATGGAATAGATCACTTTTTGTGTGTTCCTTAAGCTGTGTTTGACTCCCTGGGATGAATCTCACCTGATCATCGTGAATGATCTTTTTAATGTGTTGTCGAATTCAGTTTGCTAGTATTTGGTTGAGGATTTTCTCAACTACATTCAACATGGATATTGACCTCACGTTTTCTTTTTTGTTGTTGTGTCCTTGTCTAGTTTTGGTATCAGGGTAATGTTGGCCTTGTATAGTGAGTTTGGAAGTATTCCCTTCACTTCAATTCACTTCAATCTCTTTGAACAGTTTGAGGAGAATTAGTGTTAGTTCTTATTTAAATGTATGGTAGGATTCAGCAGTGAAGCCATCAAGTCCTGGGCTGGTTTTTTGTTTGTTTGTTTGTTCATTTGTTTGTTTGTTTTTATGGGAGATTTCTAATTACAACTTCAACCTGATTACTCATTATTGTTCTGTTCAGATTTTCTGTGTCCTCATGCTTCAATCTTGATAGGTCTTATGTGTCCAGGAATTTATTCATTTCTTCTGGGTTTCTCAATTTGTTTGTATATAGTTGTTTCCAGTAGTCTCTAATGATTCTCTGTGTTTCTGTGGTATCAGTTGTTATGTCTTTTTCAAATATGATTTTGTTTATTTGGGTCTTCTGTTTTTGTGTACTCTAGGTAAAAGTTTGTCAATTTCATTTTTTTCCAAAAACTAACTTTTTATTTTGTTGATCCTTTGTATTATTATTTTAGTCTCAATTTCATTTATTTCTGTTCTGGTATTATTTCTTTCCTTCTACTAATTTTGAATTTGGTTTGCATGCTTTTCTAGTTCCTTGAGGTGCATTTTCAGGTTGTTTATTTGAAGTCTTGTTTTTTTCATGTAGGCATTTATTGCTATAAACTTTCATCTTAGTACTGTTTTTGCTGTGTCTCATAGGGTTTTGTATATTGTATTTCCATTTTTGTTTCTTTTAAAAAATTTTTTAAATTGCTTCTCAGCTTCTTCTTTGACCCATTGGTTGTTTAGCAGCAAGTAGTTTAATTTTTATGTATTTGTATAGTTTTCAAAGTTCGTCTACTTATTGATTTCTAGTTTTATTTCATTGTGATCAGAAAAGATATTTGATGTGATCTTTGGCTCTCTAAAATGTGTTAAAACTTGTTTTGCCACCTAATATATGGTGTATCCTGGACAGTGTTCCATATGCTGATGAGAAGAATGCGTATTCCGCAGATGTTTGATGAAATGTTCTGCAAATGTCCCTTAGGTCAATTTGGTCCAGAGTATAGTTTGACTGTAATGTTTCTTTGTTGTCTTTCTTACAGGATGGTCTTTCCATTGCTGAAAGTGGGATGTTGAAAGTCCCCTACTATTATTGTACTGCAGTGTATCTGTCCCGTTAGATGTATTAATATTTGCTTTACATATTAGGGTGCTCTTTTGTTGGGAGCATATATATTTACTATGTTATATGCTCTTGCTGAATTGATTCCTTTATCATTACATAATGATCCTTTTGTCTCTTTGTACTTCTTTTGTATTAAAGTGTATTTTATCTGATATGAGTATAGCCATTCCTACTCTTTTTAAATTTTCATGGCATGGAATATCTTTTCCATTTCTTCCCTGTCAGTTCATTTGTGTCCTTATAGGTAAATTCAATTTCTTATAGGCAGCATAAAGTTGTTTTTTTAAAAAACCCATCCAACCACTCTGAATTTTTTTGTTTTACTTTGTTTTTTGAGATGGAGTCTCCCTCTGTCACCCAGACTGGAGTGCAATGGCACGATCTCAGCTCACTGCAACCTCTGCCTGCTGTGTTCAAGTGCTTCTCCTGCCTTAGCTTCCCTAGGAGCTGGGACTACAGGTGTGTGCCACACATCCAGCTAATTTTTGTATTTTTAGTAGAGACAAGGTTTCACCATGTTGGCCAGGCTGGTCTTGAACAGCCGACCTCAGGTGATCCACCTACCTTGGCCTCCCAAAGTGCTGAGATTACAAGCCTGAGCCACTGCACCCAGCCCACTCTATGCCTTTTAATTGGAAAACTTAACTCATTTACATCTAACATAATTATTGATAGGTGAGGACTTACTCCTGTCATTTTTTTTATTTTTCTAATTTTTTCATAACTCCTCTCTTTTTTCTTTCTTTCTTTCTTTCTTTCTTACTATTTTCCTTTGTGATTAAGCAATTTTCTTTGGTAGTATGTTTTAATTCCTTGATTTTTATTTTTAGTTGATATACTATAGGTGCTTGACCATAGATTTTTAATGGCTGAGACAGTTGGTACTGAGAGCAGTTCTCACATGGATCACATTCTGGCCAGGGGGCAACAAGGACTTAATTCCTGGTGGTTAACTATGAAGAAAGAGAGTGATGGTCTCAGTTCTGCCAAGAATAAATTTACTGTGCTGCATGAAACCAGAAGATCTTTACAGCAGTGCTTAATGAATCTTCTGAAGCTTAAACTTAAACTATACTAAAAATCAGACCTGAGATCTGACTGACTGTGAGAGTAGCAGAGACTGAGCTTGAGGTTGTCAGGATGACTTGTCAAGTGGAGGTTTGCCATACTCTGCCAGTCTGGTAGGATACTGGTTTAGCTAAAGCACCAACTTGAAAACAACACATCAAGAGATTGGGGTGCGCTGTTAATTGCCTACTGCTGAGTAACAAGTGGCTTACAACAGGAACAATTTATTATTTTGTTTCATTGATTTTGAGTGTATAAGGAACTGGTCTCCAGTCAATAGCTAGAGAGCAACTGAAGCCAGTCAACAGCCATATGAGGGAGTTTTGAAGCAAATCCTCCCCAAATTGAACTTTCAGATGAACTCCAGCACCCACCCAACATCTTGATTACAACCTCAGGAGAGACACTGAGCCAGAGCTCTTCAGGTAAACTATTCCTGATCTATGGGAACCATGAGGTAGTAAATATTGGTTGTTTTAAGCTCCCGAGTTTGGGGATAATTTATTATGCAGTGATAGTAGACTATGCACTAAGAAACTATTAAATCTAGGTTTATGTTTTTTGCAAGCAGCCTTCTTTGCTTTTTAGGCCAGGTTACATATCCAATCATGAGGACCAAGAGCTTTAGCCAAAGAGTGGACTTATATGCAGGGAAAGTTTCCTTTTCTGAGTCTTATGATTAGGGTGAGTATTGGTCCAACTCATCCTGTAACCTCATTATGTAAAAGAAGAAAAACATGTGTAAATCATGTTATTCTTGAGGAAGTTATGCTTCATCTGCATTGGCAACTCTGAGCCTGGAGCCAATTAACTGCAGAACAAGATGAACATCCTGAGTGTCGAGAAGATGCATCTTGAAGAACAAAGAGACTATACTTTTTTATATGTACTTTAAGTTATAGGGGACATGTACACAACGTGCAGGTTTGTTACATATGTATACATGTGCCATGTTGGTGTGCTGCACCCATTAACTCTTCATTTACATTAGGTATATCTCCTAATACTATCCCTCCTTTCTCCCTCCATGCCACAACAGGCCCTGGTGTGTGATGTTCCCCACCCTGTCTCCAAGTGTTCTAATTGTTCATTTCCCACCTATGAGTGAGAGCATGTGGTGTTTGGCTTTCTGTCCTTGCGATAGTTTGCTCAGAATGATGGTTTCCAGTTTCATCCATGTCCCTACAAAGGACATGAACTCATCCTTTTTTATGGCTGCATCGTATTCCATGGTATATATTTGCCACATTTTTTTAATCCAGTCTATCATTGACGGACATTTGGGTTGGGTCCAAGTCTTTGCTATTGTGAATAGTGCCACAGTAAACATACGTGTGCACGTGTCTTTATAACAGCATGATTTATAATCCTTTGGGTATATACCCAGTAATGGGATGGCTGGGTCAAATTGTATATCTAGTTCTAGATCCTTGAGGAATTGCCACACTGTCTTCCGCAATGGTTGAACTAGTTTACAGTCCCACCAACAGTGTAAAAGTGTTCCTATTTCTCCACATCCTCTCCAGCACCTGTTGTTTCCTT
>NW_012102077.1:1441164-1485504 GCF_000951045.1 Mandrillus leucophaeus | reverse complement strand
ATTGGTCTATATCTCTGTTTTGGTACCAGTACCATGCTGTTTTGGTTACTGTAGCCTTATAGTATAGTTTGAAGTCAGGTAGTGTGATGCCTCCAGCTTTGTTCTTCTTGGCAATGCAGGCTCTTTTTTGGTTCCATGTGAACTTTAAAGTAGTTTTTTCCAATTCTGTGAAGACAGTCATTGTTAGCTTGATGGGGATAGCATTGAATCTATAAATTACCTTGGGCGGTATGGGCATTTTCACAATATTGATTCTTCCTATCCATGAGCATGAAATGTTCTTCCATTTGTTTGTGTCCTCTTTTATCATTGAGTGAACTCCCATTCACAATTGCTTCAAAGAGAATAAAATACGTAGGAATCCAACTTATAAGCAATGTGAAGGACCTCTTCAAGAAGAACTACAAACCACTGCTCAAGAAGAGATTATATTTTTGATGCAAACCTAGATAGTTGAAGGGATGGGGAAAAGGTTGTTCTTTCTACCTGAAAAGGTCTTTCAGTTACATTCCCACCCAGACTTTTTTGTGTACATGGAGAACACTTGGACAATCACATGTGTCTTTCAGGAATAATAAAAATAGGATTTAAAGACCTCATTATTAAGGGGTCATACACTGACATCAAGAGTATGTTCTAACCTTCCAAAACCTTCACAGTGCTTGTTAAAAGTTTTATTTTAATGCCCTTAAAGGTGACGAGGCCCTGTTGCCCATGACTCCACATAGCCCTGCTGCCTCACACATGGCCTGCCTGGGCATTTGCATTGTGTGCTGACAGCCTTGGAAGCTTTTCAGTTTAAGATCCCTCCCATTGTGCACAGTAATTCAGTCCCCATAACTGTACTTACTAACAGAGAAATTAAAAACAAATGAACAAACAAAAACAAAAGAAACAGATATTACAGGCATCTACATGTGACCCTTTTATCATATTGGAGGACCACAAGTTCAGGCATGCAGAATCAGTAGGTTAAACAGAAAGAAGCAAAAGAACAGCAGCCAACATTCCAGTTTGCAAATTAGACACAGCCTTGGTATCATGAAGAGGTAACTAATAGTAAAGAGGTATCAAACAATAGGACCATAAGTCTAATTTATCATAAAAAAATGGAACCAGTCTACTATCACCAGTGGCATGACTTTCTCATGCAGCCCTGTACGAGCAAAACAACAAAGAACAAATCTAAAAAATTAGAAGTAGACATTTCTTACACTGGCAAGATAATAATTTTCTTGGTTTTGTCAGGAGAAAAAATGAATAATATTCAAGAACTTCATTACATCTGGCAGTTCAGGGACAGTGAACAGACTGTACTGAGAACATGCTTCTCCCGCGGCCAGTCACACTCCTGTTTTGTTCCTCACATTAATCTCAATTCATCTTAATCACTTTAAAGTGGGAGAGAGTGGATGATATCATCAGTAGATATTTTTGGAGGGGGGGTCATAAATGAAGTTTTAAGTATACCTAAGGAAAAATGATACTGTTTTTCACAACCAGTACCTGTCTATTTTAATGCTTATACTTGACTTCTCCAGTAAGAAACAGTTGCTCATAATTTGGGTAAAGTCAAGGACCAGCTCCCATCTCAACACCAGGTTAAAAAAAAAAGAAAGCCATGGTCAGACTTCCGTTTCCAGCAGGACACTAGACTAGACTTTTTTAACGACCATTCCACCAAAAGCAATTTTAAGGGCTGGCTTAAAACATTATTTAAAAATAAATTTAAAAGCAATTTCTGAGCAGAAAAGAAAACAGGAAATGTTCACCAGTGGAAAACAAAGAGAGAGCAAGAGTCAAGGACAGTCAGTGAGCACTGATGGCCTGAGCCAAACTCTGGGAACCTTGATATCCTGTTATTGTCCTGGCTGAGGAATGAGGGAAGCAGAAGATAAGCCTAGAGCACATCCAAGGTGCAGATAGTAATAGAAAACCCTCTCATAAGGCTGGGTTTCCAAATGCTACATCTCTGGTGTAGAAGCAAATTAGAAATATGCTCCTGAGAAGAGTAGAGCAGTGAGATTAATCTTCCTCTACTTTGGCAGAGAAAAAGAAATTAATTTTGTGGCGAGGCTGGGCACAGTGGCTCACACCTGAAATCCCAGTAAGCCAAGAAGGGAGAAGCCAAGGGGTGAGGATCTCAGGAACCCAAGAGTTTGAGACCAGACTGAGCAATATAGTGAAACCTTGTCTCTACAAAAAACTAAAAAATGTAGCTGAGTATGGTGGTGCACACCTGTGGTCCTAGCTACTTGGGAGGCTGAAGCAGAAGGATTGCTTGAGCCCAGGAGGTGGAGGTTGCAGTGAGCCACAATCATGCCATGGCACCTCAGCTTGAGCTACAGAGCAAGACTTTGCCTAAAAAAGGAAAGAAAACGTACAGATAATTCTAATCCCTTTTCCTAAGTCTGTTTCCTGAGTTCATGTACCCTATATCGTGCAGAAAAACTACAACCCGAGAACTCCCTTGGCACCCCACAGTCACGTGTCATGACGTAAATATAAACACTTTCTGGAGTAATGTACTTTGAACTCAGGACTTTGTCTGTTTGTAAAGTTCCAAGGAAAATGAGCACACAGGAAACAGACACTATGCCCACGTGTGTGTGCACATGCATGCACACAAATAATACACATTAGGGAAATTTCACCTTGAGGGAGGGCCAATAGAAATCATGATGAGTAGAACTGGACCTCTCGAGTCTAGTATGAGAATTACCAGACTCAAAATACAAAAGAGAATGTCTGACATCTTAAAAAATAAAGATTGAAACAACAGTAAGAAACAAAGGCCATAAAATGAAAAATAAGGTTTGAGAAAATAGAAATTCTCAAATACATAAAATAATATTTGAAACAAATACTTGAGGTATGGGTCAAACAACAGATTTAACATGCTAACAAAAGAATTGATACTCAGGAAAACTATTTCAAAATAAATTTCCAGAATACAGCAGGAAGACAGAATTTTTTGAAAGGCCAACATACCTTGGTATTTTAAGGAGGTATGATTCATCAAATTTCTAATTGAAGTTTCATTAGTAAACAAAGATAGAATAAAGGAGAAGCAATATTTGAAGTGATAGTGGCAGAAAAAATCTCTGGAATTTATAAAGCATCTACCATTGTCAAATCCAAGAAGCTCACTGATTCTTAAATAGAATGAACAAAAGAAATCCATATGTAGGCATGACATAATGAACTTCAGAGGCAAAAGTATAAAATCTGAAAAGTATACTTAGGATAATCTAAAACAAGAGACAATTAGATTGAGAGCGGATATCTTCACAGAAACACTTGAATCTGGAAGTTGAGCCATATCTATAACTTCCTGAAATAAAAATAAAATGTCATTATAAAAACATCCATACTTCCCAAAGCAATCTACAGATTCAGTGCAATCCCATTACAATTTCAATATTATTTTTAGCAGAAATAGGGAAAACATCAGACATTCATATGGAAACGCGAAAGTCCGCAAATAGTCAAAACAATCCTGAACAGAAAGAACAAAGCTGCAGGCAGCATACTCCTCATTTTCAAAATATAAAGCAATTGAGATCAAATCAGCGTGGTCCTAGCATAGACACAAGACATGTCTACCAATACAGCAGGATAGAAAGCCTAGAAATCACCTCACAGATCTGTGGTCAATTGATTTTTGGCAAAGTTTCAAAGAACACACCATAAAGAACAGTCTGTTTGATAAATTATGCTGGGAAAGCTGGTTATATACACATGCAAAAAATTTTTTTTGATCTTTGTCTCACACCATATACAAAAATGGGTTAAAGACTTAGATATAAGACCTGAAACTGGCTGAGGTGACTCACACCTGTAATCCCAGCACTTCGGGAGGCCGAGGTGGGCGGATCGCCTGAGGTCAGGAGTTTGAGACCAGCCTGCCCAACATGGTAAAACCCTGTCTCTACTAAAAAAAAAAAAAATACAAAGTGGGTGCCTATAATCCCAGCTACTCAGGAGGCTGAGGCAAGATAACTGCTTGGACCAGGAGGCAGAGGTTGCAGTGAGCCGTGATCACGCCACTGCACTCTTGCCTGGGTGACAGCGAGACTCTGTCTCAAAAAAAAAAAAAAAAAAAAAAGACCTGGAACTGTAAAACTAGTAGAAAAAAATAGTGGGGAAAGCTCCACAATATTGGTCTGGGCAACATGTTTTTAAAATAAACCTCAAAAGCACAGGTAACAAAAGCAAAAATACACAAATGAGATGACATCAAACTAAAAATCTTCTGCACGGCAAAAGAAACAAAGAGACAGTTTATAGAATGAGAGAAAATGTTTGTAAACCATACACTTGATAAGGGATTAATATGCAAAATATTGGAGGTACTCAAAAAGCTCAATAGCAAGACAACAAATAGCCCAATTTAAAAATGGGCTATCATCTCAGTTACTTGGGAGGCTGAGGCAGGAGAATCACTTGAACCTGGGAGGCAGAGGTTGCAATGAGCCGAGATCGCACCACTGCACTCCAGCCTCGGTGACAGAGCAAGACTCCATCTCAAGAAAAAGAAAAGAAAAAAAGGAGGGGGCAGTTCTTGAACAGACATCTCTCAAAAGAAGACATACAAATGGCCAACTGATGTATTTTAAAATGTTCAGTGTTCAGAAATGCAAATTAAATCACAGCTATCACCTCATACCTGTTAAAATGGCTTTTATCAAAAATATGAAAGGTAAGTGTTGGCAAGGATGTGGAGAAAAAAGAGCTCTCGTACATTTTTGGTGGG
Organism: Mandrillus leucophaeus; assembly: GCF_000951045.1. Taxonomy (NCBI): domain Eukaryota; kingdom Metazoa; phylum Chordata; class Mammalia; order Primates; family Cercopithecidae; genus Mandrillus; species Mandrillus leucophaeus. The sequence goes on along the minus strand of NW_012102077.1, from coordinate 1,480,748 downwards.
AATGTGCAACCATTATGGAGAGTGGTATGGAAGTCCCTAAAAAAAAAAGTAAACTTTGAACTTGATCCAGCAATCCCAGTTCTGGGTACATACCCAAAGGAATTGAAATCAATATGTCAAAAGAAATACATGTGCTCCCATGATCATTGCAGCATTATTCACAAAAGAATGGATTTTTAAAATGTGGTATGTGTACACAATGAAATACTATTATGTCTTTAAAAAGAAGGAAATTCTGTCATGTGACAACATGGATGAACCTGGAGGACAGTCAGGTAAATGAAATAAGCCAAGCACCGAAAGACAAAAATCACCTGACCTCGCTTATATGTGGAATCTAACAAAGTTGAACTCTCAAAAGTAGAGAGTAGAGTGGCGGTTACCAGAGCAATGGGAAGGGAGGAGTTAGGGTGTTGGTCAAAGGGTACAAAATTTCAGATAGAATACGTTTTGATATATTTTGTGCAGCAGGATGACTATAATCAACAATAATGCATTGTACCTTACAAATTAAGACATTAAATTTCAAATGTCTATAATAAAAATAATAGGCAACGGAGATGTTAATTAGCTTGATTTAATCATTTCACATTGTATACCTATATCAAAATATCACATACTCCATAAATATACACAATTATGATTTGTCAATTAAAACTATTAAAGTCATAAAAATCGATAAAACAGAATTGCATATTTTTTTAAAAAGCAGAGTCAGGCTAGGAGTCAAACTTTAATACTCAGTCCAGTGGCTTTTTTTTTTTTTTTTATAAAAGTGAGAGTGAAATGAAGACATTTGTTTCACACACAAAAACAGAGATTGTGTGTACCCAACAGATTATCACTAAAGAAAATTTAGAGGATATATTCCTGGCAACATAAAAATGATTCCAGATAACAAAGTGAAGATTCGCTTTACCCGATTTCAAGACTTAGAAAGCTATAGCAATAAAGAAAGTATAATATTTACATAAGGGTTAAAAAGCAGACAAAATAGTGTACATATATATACACATGTGTGTATGACCCTGCTTTATAATATAGTGACATTCCAGATCAAGAGGAATGGAAAATATCCAAAAAGATTAATGCAGGGAAAGTTGTTTACAGAAATGAAAAGAGAAAGAAGGGAGGGGAAGGAGGAGGACAGAAGGAAATTGCTTCTACTCCTCACCATACCCCAAAATAAATTTCAGGAGCACTCAAAGACTTAAATATTAAATCTTAAACTTTAAAACCCATAGCATGTAATATATTTATTTTATGGAGTTCTTAAACAAGGATATCTTTCAAAAGGGAAAAAAATGCGAAGCATTAAAAAAAATTTAAAAAAACATTGATGAAGCCGGGCACGGTGACTCATGCCTGTAGTCCCAGCACTTTGGGAGGCTGAGGTGGGTGGATCACAAGGTCAGGAGATTGAGACCATCCTGGCCAACATGGTGAAACCCCGTCTCTACAAAAATTACAAAAATTACAAAAATTAGCCAGGCGTGGTGGCATGTGCCTGTAGTCCCAGCTACTCAGGAGACTGAGGCAGAAGAATCGCTTGAACCGGAGAGGTGGAGATTGCAGTGAGCTGAGATCGTGCCATTGCATTCCAGCCTGGGCAAAAGAGCAAGACGCCATCTCAAAAAAAAAAAAAAAAGAGAGAGCGATTGATGCAAATCAATCAAATTTGAAAACATGTGAATGGCCTCAAATTTGAATACATTGTATTTTAAAACTTTATCAAAAGATGCCTATAGAAAAGCAAAAAGATGTCAAAATGGAATAAGACAGTTACAAAATATACAAAATATACAACTGGGAAGACTACTATTAAGAACATACAGTGGGCTAGGACTACTTTGTCAAACATTAAGATTCCTCACTTCACTGGGAAGGAGGGAGACACCCATTTTTATCTTAATGCAGCCCGTGAAAGTGCTTGTAAGGCTTACATGGGTTCAGGCTGGGTGCGGTAGCTCACGCCTGTAATCCTAGCGTTTTGGGAGGCCAAGGCAGGGAGATCACCTGAGGCCGCGAGTTTGAGACTAGCCTGGCCAACATGGTGAAACCCTGTCTCTACTAAAAATTAATTGGGTGTGGTGGCAGGCATCTGTAATCCCAGCTACTTCGGAGGCTGAGGCAAGATAATCGCTGGAACCTGGGAGGCGGAGGTTACAGTGAGCCAAGATCACGCCACTGCACTCTAGCCTGGGTGTCAGATTGAGACTCCGTCTCAAAAATTAAAGAACATATGTGATTGTGTCTAAATCAACAAATAAAAATATATAACCCAATAAAAACAGTAAAAAAACTTGAGTCAGCATCTCACAAATGAAATAGCAGTGTTCATAAACATATGGAAAGATATTCCATCAGTTCAGTACTCATTAAAATGCAAATTCAAGTAAAATACACACCATATTAGTAACAGCAGACTAATAGCCATACTTTTAACTTCTGTAAATTAATGTTTTAACATCCATTTAAAAGCCTATTAGCTACCTCTAAGCAAATTATGATTTACCCACTCACATTTGGAGCCCTTAGATGGCTTTAAACTGTATATGTCACAGTGAAATCAACGTCACAGGCGGACCACTTTCCAACATAGTCAATCTTAAACCTACTTGCCCTGCCTCATCCTACCCTTTCCAGAGAAATCACAATTAAGCTATGTGCTGTGTTCTCTCCAGGAAAATACGAATGTAATAAAACCTTAAAACATTTCCCGTGTCTCTCTTGATATGCTTTGGATCTTATCATACCTCACTCAAGGTAATATGACTACTACAAATGAAAAGGTGAAAAAAATCTGAGAAATTCGAGTAGAGGGACCATTGTACAGAGTTGGTGGAGAGTATGGATGTGTACAACTACTTTGGAAAATAATTTGACAATACCTAGTAATGCCAGAGATGTGCACCCCTTTAACCCAGCAGTTCCAATCCTAAATAGAAAGTTGAAACATACTGCAGTGGTATTTTTCTATTTTTTAAACTTTTTATTTTATAGCTATGCTTTATACACATGCAATCATATGATATGTCTTGTATCTATTCAAAATGTAATAAAACAGTCACTTCTGGAAATTACATTCTGCAAATTATGACCTCTTCCCTTGCATAACAGATTAAACCAGGAAAAATCAAGAAAATTGTATTTAATGTTCGAAGAGCCTTATATGCTTTCAGCTTTATTTGATATTTTTTACCTATTCGCTTTAGTAAAATCAGTCACTTTGGCTAATTTTTCCTATGAAAATGAAAGACTTGTACCACCCTAGACATTGTAATTTAGTGGCAGTGTGAGTCATTCTTGTTTTTAAATTGACAAGTGAAACATGCATATATGGTATTTATGGTGTACAACATGTTTTGTTATGTGTATACATTGTGGAATGACTAAATCAAGCTATTTAACATATACATTACCTTACATTCCAGATTTTTGTGGTGAGAGCACTTACAATCTTGTTTCTTAGCAATTTTCAAGTGTCGAATTTATTATCATTAACTGTGGTCACCCTGATACACAATAAATCTCTTGAATTTATTCCTCCTGTTTAACTGAAATTCTGTGTTCTTTGACCAACATCTCCCCATTCTCTAAAGTCTCTGGTAATCACCATTTTACTCTGTTTCTGAGAGTTAAACCTTTTTAGGCTCCACATATGAGTATCCACATATAAATAGCCACAGGCTGGGATTGACATGGCCGTTAAATCACATCGTATATATTTAGTTTTAAAAAATCCTCCTGGCAGGAATTCATACCCATATTACTGCCAGTGTGAGTAGGTGTGGCTAATTAGTTTGTCAAACATTAAGATATGGTGGAGGATAGAACTGATGAGGTCATTGTGTTCATGGATATTAAAAAGCATTTACAAATAATTAATGAAATGATTCAAGGAGGGCAAAGTACCATGAAAAAGTAGAGAGAGTAATAAGAAAGGCTTCTAATGCAGTGGGAGGAGGGTAGCAATCAGCTCAGGGATGATGTCCAGGCAGAAATCAGACTTGTGAGGCTTTGGGGGCAGGGGAGAATGCTGCTGTAATTCAGGAAAGCATTTCTGCACAAGCCATTAAAGACATTTTTTGTTTTTTTCTTTAGGCACCTCAATTTTTGAATTGTCACTTATTTTTTGTAAATCCAGTATCTCTGACTTACATGGATTCTTCACATATGCTTTAAAACAGGGGTCCCCAACCCAGCCCGTGGACCAATACCGGTCGTGGCCTGTTAGGAACCTTTTAGGTCCAGGCTGCACAGCAGGAGGTGAACTTCAGGGGAGTGAACCTGACCCCCTGAGCTCCACCTCCTGTCAGATCAGCACCAGCAATTCTCATAGGAGCACAAACCTTACTGTGAACTGCACATGCAACAGATCTAGTTTATGAGAATCTAATGCCTGATGATCTGAGATGGAACAGTTTCGTCCCAAAACCATCCCCCCGCCACCTCGCCCCACCTACCCTAACCCCGTCCATGGAAAACTTGTCTTCTATGAAACTGGTCCCTACTGTGAAAAAGATGGGGACTGCTGCTTTAAAATATTTCCTTGAAACTAACTAATACAATAACAAGACAAACATAACAAGTCAAGCTTATGATCATGTCAACAGATATAGAAAAAGCATTTGATAAAAGTCAACACCCATTCATGATTTTTAAAAAAAATTTCAGGAAACCTGGAATATAAAGGAATGTTCTCAGCATGATAAAAGGCATCTATGAAAAATCGGTGGCTAATGTCACACCCAATGGTGAAAACCTGAATTCGTTTCCCCTAAGATCAGAAATGAGGGAAGGGTGTCCACTTTCCCCACTTATATGCAGCATTGTAGTGGAGTGTCTAGACAGTGCATTATGGTAAGGAAAGTAAATAAGAGACATACATCTGGAAAGGAAAAAGTAACTCTTCACAGACAAAATAGTCATCTTTATAAAAAATTCTGAAGAACATGTAATTTAATAAGTTCATTTATGAAGATCACAAAATACAAGGTGAATATAAAAAATTAATTTTATTTCTATACACTAGCAACAAACAATTGGACATTGAAACTAGATAATACAACTTGCAGCATTAGAAGATGAACAAATGTATTAAATCATACAGTAAAAACTGCAAACCGTTGCTAGGAGGAAAGAAGAACTAAAGACATGATGAGACTGTGTTTGAAGACTGGAATACTCAACATTGTTAAGATATCATTTTCTTCAAATTTATCTCTAGATTCAATACAATCTCAAAACCTAGTGGATATTTTTGTAGAAAATTGGAAATAGGTTCTAAAACTTATGTGAAAATGCGAAGAACCTTGAATAGCCAAAATAATTTAGAAAAATAACAAATTTATCGGTTTCACATTACCATATTTCAAGTGTTACTATAAACCTACAGGCATCAATACAGTGTAGTAGTGGCATATGTATAGACATATAGATCAATGAAACAAATAGGAACAAACATGCCCACAAATATGCCCACAGTTTTCTTTGTAAAATGCCAGTGTAATTCAACAGAGAATAGACATCCTTCTCAACAAAGGGTGCTGGAAAAATTATCTGACTGGGTGCAGTGACTCATGCCTGCAATCCTAGCGCTTTGGGAGGCTGAGGCGGGCAGATCACTTGAGGTGAGGAGTTCGAAACCAACCTGGCCAACATGGTGAAACCCCATCTTTACTAAAAATACAAAAAAAGTTTGCTGGGCATGATGGCAGACACCTGTAATCCCAGCTACTTGGGAGGCTGAGGCAGGAGAATCACTTGAACCAGGGAGGCAGAGGTTGTAGTGAGCCAAGATCACACTGCTGCACTCCAGCCTGGGTGACAGAGTGAGACTCCATCTCAAAAAAAAAAAAAATTAAATATAAATAAGTAGCCAATCAACCAACCAACCTTTTTTCTTATACTTTATCCTCAAACTGTACACAAAATTTAAGTGAAAACATTTTATAGACCTAAGTATAAGAGCCAACCCAAAAACTTCTAGAAGAAAACAATAGAATAAATGGATAGATGTATGAATATATTGATAGATATAACATAAGATTCAAAAAGTAGAAGCCATAAATAAACTGATAGACTACATCAAATATTTTAATGTAAGTATCTGTTGAACATTAGAGCGAGAGAAACTGAATGTACAAACAGAAGATGTCCGGATCATATGTAAAAATAGAACTTTGACTCACAACCTATACCAACCTGCCTAGTTAACCAACCACTTATTGACAGTAAAAAAAAGGAGCCAACCCAAATGCCCATCAAGAATAGACTGAATAAAGAAAATGTGGTACATGTATACCATGGAATAGTATGCAGCCATAAAAAGGAATGAGATCATGTCCTTTGCAGGGACATGGATGAAGTTGGAAGCCATCATCCTCAGCAAACTAACACAGGAATGGAAAACCAAATACCATATGTTCTCACACATGGGAATTGAACTATGAGAACACATGGACACAGGGAGGGGAACATCACACACCAGAGTCTGTCAAGGGGTAGGGGGCGAGGAGAGGGACAGCATCAGGACAAATGACTAATGCATGCGAGGCTTAAAACTTAGATGACAGGTAGATAGGGGCAGCAAACCACCATGGCACTCATATACCTATGACACAAACCTGCATGTTCTGCACATGTATCCCAGAACTTAAAAATTTAAAAAGTACAAAGAAGCTAATTTTACAAGTTGTAAAAAAAGAAAACCAAAACAAAACAAAGCCAGAAGCCAGGCTGCTCTAAGTTAGGCTTACAGAAGACTCAATTACTATCTCTAGTGACAATCGAGGATGCCAAACTAATAACTAATAATATATTCTGTAACATTTGGCTCAGAATGACCAGGACTTGATTCATAACTGACAACCTCCCTAATTTTTGTCCCCACTTCCAACTTTGGACCAATCAGAGAAAGCCAAACATAACGAATTGCACAGGACGCCCCATTTCTACTTAGCCCGCCTGTGGCTTTCCCATGCCAGTGGACTTCATACAAGGCATACTGATGCCTTCCCTCTTCCCACTGGAAAGCTCTCCCAATCCTCTGCCTGGCTTCGGGCTCTGACACAGTGCAAGTGATGGTGGCTGACTCCCTTGCAAGCTGGGAATAAAGAGCCTCTGCCCGTTCTGGTTTTGTCGATCCTTATTTCCACATATATTATTTCCATTTTACAGAGGAAAAAACTGAAGCCCAGAAATGGTAAAAATCACCCATGTTTCTGGGAAAGCCTAGGTGTTTTCATCTCTTTGCTTTATACCTGGTATATATTTGTCTACAAGTGAAAATCTTAGTACAAAGAGATTGTCTATAAACACTGTTTGAACAGCCGATCCTAGAACACATAACAGGTGTGTTGTTCTTTTTTCATTACATTGTAGATCTATTTAATTTTTTATTAGGTTGGTGTCGAAGTTAATTACAGTTTTGCCAGTTACTTTGGCACCAACCGAATATATTTATCAGGTTTTTACAAAAGCCATTATTCCATGTCTTAGTTTCCTTCTATCAAGCTCATGTCGGTTTGCTTCAAATTATGTTTCTTCTTGTTTGTTCACTTTTGCTTCTACCTCAGTAAAAGCCACGGCAGTATCTCTTTGCTGCCTTTATCACTTGGGAAATGTATTTCCCTGTCTAGCTATCACAGATTCAGAACAAATCGTCTTCGCTTTTATCATCTGGTTGGTCTTTGTTTAGTTCTACAGGTGCAAGGTAGTGTAGCCTTGGTTCCTGTCTCTCTGAGTATAATGACAGAAAAGATGGAAAACATACTCTTCTCACAAAATACCACGAAAGTTTGGCCTCAAAAATTTCCATTGCATCAACAAAATCAGAAGACTTAGTGGCAACAAGGGGTTTAGATACATGCACAATTACCTGGGACTGTGGTATTGCTGAGGAATGAAGTGGTAACCAGTGGCAGCACTGCTGAAGAGCAGGGAAAATTCTTGGTGACATTGTTAGATACCCCTAGGGATTCCCATAAATACTTGTTAGAGTTTTTTCCAGGCATAGGAACATCAGAGGGTAGAGATAAGAGCTGAGAAATGTGGGTTATTACTGTTAAAGTGACCACATTTTCACCTTGGAGACATTTGGGTTCTGATTGTAAAATAAATGTTTGTAAATGGAATAGTTCCCTATTGACCAATAAATAAATTCAGAATTGCTTTATTTGATTTTTATATTTGTTCTCTCTTTCCCTTTTCCTAAGGTAGGCACTTTTCCTCCTATTTCTTCCAATAACCCCACTCCCCGTTATCTCATGGAATGGTGGAACCTGGTACTTAACTTTTTAATGAACGTCTTGTTCAAGCATAACATACACAAAAGTACTCAAGTCACAGGTATAAAGTTTGATACATTTTAAGAAAATGGGCATGTCTTCAGAACTCTGATATCAAGAGAGAACATCACCAATACCCCAGAAACTTTTTCTGTGCCTCTTTCCAGTCAGTAGCCACCATCCTCAGTATAATCATGATTTGTATGGTTTTCACCTATCTGTAAATGGAATTGAGTGATACGTACAGTTTGGTGTCTAGCTTCTTTTTCACATCATTGTGTTGTGCACAATTGTAATTTGTTCATTGTCTTTGCTATATAATATTCTGTTGAACAAATATACCATATTTTATTTGTCCCCTCTGCTGTTAATGTACATGTGGATTGTTTCCAGTTTGCATCAATTATAAATAGTGCTGCTATGAATAATCTTTTGGGTGTTTTTTGGTTTTTTTTTTTTTTTTTTTTTTTTTTTTGAGAAGGAGTTTCACTCTTGTTGCCCAGGCTGGAGTGCAATGGCACAATCTCGGCTCACCACAGCCTTCGCCTTCTGAGTTCAAGCAATTCTCCTACCTCAGCCTCCCAAGTAGCTGGGATTATAGGCATGCACCACTACGGCCAGATAATTTTGTATTTTTGGTAGAAACAGGATTTCTCCATGTTGGTAAGGCTGGTCTCGAACTCCCGACCTCAGGTGATCCACCTGCCTCAGCCTCCCAAAATGCTGGGATTACAGGCGTCAGCCACCTCACCCGACTGAATATTCTTATATGTGTCTATTGGTTGACACATGCCATATATCCAAGAGTAGAAATGCTGTGGCATAGAGTGGGAGGCAGATACTCAGCTTTAGTAGATCCTACCAAGATGTCTTCCAAAGTGATTATACAGTTTTCACCAGCAGTGCATTAAGGTTGCATTGCTCCCCTTTCCCAGTAATTATTTTATTTAAATTTTACTTTCAAATGTATTGAAAATACTTAAGGTATACAACATGTTTTGATAAACCTAAACATAGTGAAATGATTCCCATGTTTATGATTACTAAGGAACTAATAGATCTAGTCCTTTAAATCTCTCTTAGGAAATTTTCAGTGTACAATACAACATTAACTATAATTATGTAGTTTTAAATTTTTGTTTATTTTTTCAAGACAAGGTCTCACTGTGTCACCCAGGCGGAAGTGCAGTGACACCATCATGGCTCACTGCAGCCTCAAATTCATGGGCTCAGCCTTTTGAGCAGGTAGGACCACAGGTGAACACCACTACACCCAACTAATTTTTTTAAAGTTTTTATTTTAGAGATGGAGTTTTACTCTGTTGTCCAGGCTGATCTTGAACTCCTGACCTCAAGTGATCCTCTTGCCTCAGCCTCCCAAAGGACTGGGATTATATATGTGAGCCACCATACCTGGCTGTAATTATCATAGTATGCGTTAGATCTCATCCTATAATAACTGCAGGATTGTACCCTTTGACCTACATGTTTCTATTTTTCTCCCCTCCCTTCCCTTGTTAAACAAAATTTTACTCTGTTTCTGTGTATTTGAATATTTTTTAGATTCTGCTTATGAGATCATGTGGTATTTTCCTGTGTGTAGCTTATTTAACGTAGCATACTGATCTCATGTTTCATCTGTGTGGTTGCAAATGGCAGTATCTGCTTCTTTTTTAAGGCTGACTAATATTCCATTGTATATATATACCACAATTCCTTTGTCCATTAATCTGTCAGCTGATAGGCTGACTTAATATCTGGGCTATTGTGAATAATGACACAATAAACATGAAAGCACAGATGTTAGTACAAGGGGCTAAATTCATTTCCTTTGGGTATATAACCAGCAGACAGATTGTTGAATCATATGATAGTTCATATTTTTATTTCTTTGACGAACCTTCATACTGTTTCCTGTAATGGCTGCAGTAATTTCCATTCCTATCAACATTGTATAAAAGTTCCCTTTTCTTCACATCATAGAAAACACTTGTTCCCTCTTGCCTTTTTGAAAATAGTCATTCTAACAGGTGTGAGTGGTTTAACTCACTGTGGTTTTAATTTATATTTCCCTGAGGACTAATGATGTGGAGCATTTGTTCATGGGGTTGTTAGGCATTTGTGTGTGTTCTTTGGGAAAATGTCTATTCAGGTCATTTTTTAATCTGTTTTTGGTTTGGTTTGGCTTTTTTTTTTTTTTTTTTTTTTTTTTTTTTTTTGTTTTTTTTTTTTTTTTTTTTTTTTTTTTTTTTTTTTTTTGCTATTGAGTTGTATGAATTGCTCTTTTACTTTGGATGTTAACCCTTTATCAAGTAAATGGTTTGCAAATATTCTCTTCCAGTCTACACATTGCCTTTCCATTTTGTTGATTGTTTACTTTGCTGTGCAGGTGCTTCTTAGTTGGATGTAATTCCGTTTATCTATTCTTGCTTTTGTTTCCTGAGCTTTTGGTGTGATATCCAAAAAATGATTGCTAGGCCAACATCAAGGAGATTTTCTCTTATGTTTTCTTCTAGAAGTTTCACAGTTCTGGTTTTATGTGTGATCTTTTATCCACTGAGAGCTGATTTTGGTTTATCTATGTGAGATAAGGGTCCACTTTCATTCTTTTGCCTGTGGATATCCAATTTATCTAACAATATTTTCTAAGTAGCTATACTTTACTCATTGTATCTTCTTAGAGCCAAGTCAAAAATTAGCTGACCATACATGTTTGGGTTTATTTCTGAGCTGTCTATTCTGTTCTGTTACTGTATGAGTCTGTTTTTATTCCAGTACCATACAGTTTTGATTAGTATAATTTTGTAATATAACTTGAAATCAGGAAGTGTGATGCCTACAACTTTGTTCTACTTTCTCAAGATTACTTTGGCTATTTGGGGCATTTTGTGGTTTCAAGTGAATTTTTGAATTTGTTAAAGTTTCTGTGAAAAATAGAATTGGAATTTTGATAAGGATTGAATTAATATATGCTTTGGGGTAGTATGGCTATTTAAAAAATATTAATTCCTCTCCACAAATATGGGACACACTTTCATTTATTTGTGTCTTCTGTAATTTCATGTATCAATGTTTTATACTTTTCAGTGTATAGGTCTTTTTTTTTTAGTTAAATTTTTTTATTATATTATTCTTTTCTATTGATACGTAACAATTATATATGTGTAGGGTACATGTGATATTTTGTTACATGCATAGAATGTGTATTAATCAAGTCAATATAATTTGCACATTCATCCCATCAAACATTTAGCACTTCTTTGTGTTGGGAACATTCTACATCTCTTCTAGCTATTTTGAAATACACAATAAATTATTGTTTACTATAGTCAAACTACTGTGCTGTAGAATACTAAAAATTATTTCATCTGACTATTTTTGTACACATTAGTCACCCTCTTTACATCCCCACCTCCTCCATGCCCTTCCCAGCCCTGGTAAACCACCATTCTGCTCTTTACCTCCATGAAATCCGCTTTTTTAGTAACCACATTTGAGAACATGTAATATTTGTCTGTCTGTGCCTGGCTTATTTTACTCAACATTATGTCCTCTGGTTCCATCCATGCTACTCCAAACAAGAGGATTTCATTTTTTTCATGGTTGTATAATACTCCATTGTGTATATATACCACCTTTTATTTATCCATTCATCCATGGATGGACACTTAGGTTAAAGCAATATCTTGGCTATTGTGAACAGTGCTGCAGTAAACATGAGAGTACACATACCGCTTCAGTAATTGATTTCCTTTCTTCTAGATATATACCCAGAAGTAGGATTACTGGAGCATATCATAGTCCTTTTCTTGGTTTTCGAAGGAACCTCCATACTATTTTCCAAAGTGGATCTACTAATCTACATTCCCACCACAGTGTACTAGCATTTCCCTTTCTCCATAGCCTTATCAGCATTTCTTATTTTTTGTTTATTTTTATTAATAGCCATTTTAACTGGCGTGAGATAACTCATTGTGGTTTTAATTTGCATTTCCTTGATGATTAGCAATGTTTAGCATTTTTCTTTTATTCCTTTCTGTTTTTGTTTTTTGTTTTGTTTTGTTATTTAATAGAGTTTCGCTCTGTTACCCAGGCTGGAGTGCAGTGGCATGATCATAGCTCATTGCAACCTCAAACTCCTAGGCTCAAGTGATCGTGCCACCTCAGCATCCTGAGTAGTTCGACTATGGGCATGTGCCAAGATGCCTGGCTAATTCTGTAATTTTTTTTATTTTTTATTTTTTAGTTTTCTTAAGTAGAGATGCAGATCTCACTAGGTTGCCCGGGCCAGTCTTGAACTCCTGGCCTCACGTGATCCTCTCACCTTGGCCCTCGAAAGCATTGGGATTACAGGAGTGAGCCACCATGTTTGGACAAGCATTTTTTTATATACTTGTGGGACATTCGTAAATCTTCTTCCGAGAAATGTCTGTTCAGATCATTTGCTCATTTTTAAAATAAGATCATTTGTAGGTTTGTTTCCTATTGAGTTGTTTGAGCTCCTTATATATTTTGGCCATTAATCGCTTGTCAAATGTATAGTTTACAAATATTTTCTCCTATCCTGTGGGTTGTCTCTTCAGTTTGTTGCTTGTTTCCCTTGATTTGCAGAAGCCATTTAGTGTAATATAATCCCATTTGTTATTTTTGCTTTGATTTCCTGTATTTTTGAATTTACCCAAAAAAATCTTTGCACAGACCAGTGTACTAAAGCATTTCTCCTATAGTTTCTTCTAGTAGCTTCATGGTGTCAGTTCTTTTACTTAAGTCTTTAATGCATTTTAATTTTGTAATTAAAATTAAATCAAAAAATTAAATTACTCTGGGTTCTTTTCTCAGCATAAAAATGTAGAGATTTTCCCAGCACCATTTATTGAAGAGACTGTTCTTTCCCCAATGTATGTTCTTAATGCCTTTGTCAAAAATAAATTGGCTGTAAATGCCTAGGGTTATTTCTGGATTCTGGATTCTATTCCATTGGTCTATGTGTCTGTTTTAATGCCAGTACCATGCTATTATGGTTATTAAAGCTTTATAATACATTTTGAAGTGAGATAGTGTGATGCCTCTAGGTTTGATTTTTTTGCTCAAAATTGCTTTTGCTGTTCAGGGTCTTTAGTAGCACTATACAAATTTTAGAATCTATTTCTATTTCTGTGAAGAATGCCATTAGAATTTTGATAGGGATTGCATTTAACTTGCAGATCACTTTGGATGATGTATACATTTTAACAACATTAATTTTTCCAATCAATGAGCATGGATATCTTTTTATTTGCTGTGTCCTGTTCAATGTATTTCATCAATATTTTATAGTTTTCAATGAGAGATGTTTCATTTTAAGTTAAATTTGTGACTAGGTTTTTGTTTTTGTGTAACTATTATAAATGGAATAGCTTCCTTGATTTCTTTTTCAGTTTGTTCACTATTTGCATCTAGAAATGCTAATAATTTTTGTATGTTTATTTTATATCCTGCAACTTTAGTGAATTCATTTATCAGTTCAAACCATTTTTTGCTAGAGTGTTTGACTTTTTCTAAATATAAGATCATGTCATTTGTAAAGAAGGATAATTTGAATTCTTTCCAATTTGGATGCTCTTTATTTCTTTCTCTTGTCTAACTGCTCTAAAACTTCCAGTATTACATTGAATAAAATTGCTGAAAATGGGCATACTTATCTTTTTTCTAATCGTAGAGGAAAGGCTTTCAATTTTTCCCTGTTCAGTATGATGTTACCTCTGTATTTGTGTTTTTTATATATATATATATATACACACATATATATATATATATTCTTTATTGTTTTAAGCTTTGTTCCTTCCATACCCAATTTGCTGAGAAGTTTTATCACTAAGGGATGTTGAATTTTATGAAATGCTTTCCCAGCATCTATTGAAATAATCATATGATTTCTCTTGATTATGTTCATGTGATGTATCGCCTTTATTGATTTGCATGTATTAACCCGTATTTGCATCTCTAGGAGGAATCCCGCTTGATTGTGGTGATGATGTTTTACATGTGTTGTTGAATTCAGTTTGCTAGTATCTTGTAGAAAATTTTTTTCACCTGTGTTCATCAGCAATATTGGCATGTAGGTTTCTTTTTTCTCTGTGTCCTTTTCTGGTTTTGGTTTCAGGGTAATACTGCACTCAGAGAATTAATTTAGATTTCATTCTCTTCATTTTTTCTGAAGAGTTAGAGTGAAACTGGTATTAGTTCTTCTTTAAATGTTTGGTAGATTTAGCATGAAGTCATCAAGTCCTGGGCTTTTCTTTGATGGGGAATTTTTTATTACTGCTTGATCTTATAACTCATTATTAATCTGTTGAGGTCTTCTGTTTCTTCATGGTTCAGTTTGGTAGGTTGTAAATGTCCAGGAATTTGTCCATTTCTTCTAGGTTTTGAAATGTGTTGGCATATACTTGTTCATAATAGTTTACAATAATGTACTGTATTTCTGTGGCATCAGTTGTATTTTTTTTTATCCATATGAAGGTTTGTTGATTTTATTTATCTTTTCAAAAATCCAACTTTTCATTTAGTGGATCATTTCTACTGTTTTTTTTTTCTGTTCTAATATTTATTATTCCTTTCCTTCTACTATTTTGGGTTTAGTTTATTCTTGTTTTCCTAGTTTCTTAAAGTACATTATTAGGCTGTTTATAGGAAACTTTTCTACCTTTTTGATAGGCATGTATTACTATAAACTTTGTCTTAATACTGCTTTTGCTGTATTAAGAATCCCACAGGTTTTGATATGATGTGCTTCCATTTTCATTTGAGTCACAAAATGTTTAATTTTCATTCTTAATTTATTCATTGACCTATTGGTTGTTTAGGAGCATGCTGTTTAATTTTTATGTATTTGTATGCTTTCCCAAATCCCTCTTGTTATTGATTCCCAGTTTTATTTCATGGTAGTTAGAAAAGATACTTGATATGAGTTCAACTTCAAAAATTTGTTGACATCGTTGTGTGGCCTAACATATAGTATATCCTGGACAGTGTTCCGTGTACTAGTGAAAAGATTGTGTGTTTTGTAGCAGTTGGATAAAGTGTTTTACAAATCTCAGTTATGTCCTTTTGGTCTAGAATGCCGTTTAACTCCTTTGTTTCTTTGTTGATTTTCTGTCTGGATGACTTGTCCATTGTAGAAAGTGGGTTGTTAAAGTTCCCTAATATTATTTATTGCTGTCTACTTCTCCCTTTAGATTTATTAATGTTTATGTACTTGGCTACTCCATGTTGGGTGCATATATATTTATTATTGTTATATCATCTTGCCATCTTGCTGAATTGATCCCTTTATCATTACATAATAACCTTTTTGCCTCATTTTACAATTTTGACTGGAAGTCTGTTTTGTCTGATATAAATATAGCTATTCCTGCTCATTTTTGGTTTCCATTTGCATTGAGTGTTTTTTTCCATCTCCTTACTTACAGTTTACATGTGCCTTTATAGGTTACATGAGTTTCTTGTAGACAGCATATAATTGAGTATTTTTTAAAAATCTATTCAGCTATTCTACATCTTTTAATTTTTTCCATTTACATGCATTGTTATTATTGCTAGATAAAGACATACTTGTGCCATTTTGTTACTTGTTTTTTGGCTGTTTTATTTATTTACTTACCTATTTATTTGAAACAGTGTCTCACTCTCTTGCCCAGTCTGGAGTGCAATGGCACAATCTCAGCTCACTGCAACCTCTGCCTCCCAGGTAATTCTCATGCCTAAGCCTCCCAAGTAGCTGGGATTACAGGAATGTGCCACTACACCTGGCTGATTTTTGTATTTACAGTAGAGATGGGGTTTTGCCATGGTGTCCAGGCTGGTCTTGAACGCCTGGGCTCAAGTGAGCTGCCCACCTTAGCCTCCCAAACTGCTGAGATTACAGGAATGAGCCACCACGCCTAGTTTTTTGTTTTTATTTTATTTTATATTATTTTGTTTTGACAAGGTCGCTGTCTGTCAACAAGTTTTGAATGCATTGATGTGATCATAGCTAACTGAATCCCTTAACTCCTGGGCTTAAGTGATCCTCCTGCCTCAGCCTCCTGAGTATCTAGGACTGTCGGTACATGCCATCATGCCCAGCTTTGATTGTTTTTAATTCTGTTCTTCCTTCCTTCCCATCTTCCTTTGTGGTTAAGTGATTTTCTCTGGGAGTGTGTTTTAATTACTTTCTTTTTATTTTTAATATGTCTATGACAACCTTTCGTTTTGTAGTTACTATGAGGCTTACAAAAAATCTTAGAGCTATAACAAGTTACTTTAAACTGATGGAAACTTAACATTCAGCACAAAGAAAGGAAGCCAATAAAAAAAGTTTAAAACTCTGCACTTTTACTCCATGCCTCCCGTATTTTGACTTTTTGTTGGCACAATTTACATCATTTTATATTGCCCATCTCCTAACAAATTGTTGTCATTAGTTTTGGTAGCTTTGTCTTTTAGTCTTCATACTAAAGATACTGTGGTTTACACACCACAATTGCACTCTTAGAATATTATAAATCTGTCTGCGTACTTACTCTCACCCATGAGTTTCATACCTTCACATATTTTCTTGTTGCATGTTAGCGTCCTTTCCTTTCAGATGAAGAAATCCCTTTAGCATTTCTTGTAAGACAAGTCTGGTGGTGATGACTTCTTTAGCTTTTGTTTGTCTTTGGGTTTTATCTCCCTTCATGTTTGAAGAATAGATTTGAAGAATACAATTGAAAATAGTATTTTCAATTGGCAGTTATTTTCCTTATGCCCCAACTTTTACAGCTTCCACATGAAGGACAGCATCCTAAGCCTCCTGGCACTAACAGTAAAGGAAACTAGGCATATGTGTTTCTCTAGGTCACAGAACAAAGATGGGGTTTCCATAGAGTATGCTTTCTGGGTGTAGTGCACAAAAAAAAAGGCTGGAATGCACAGCCCCAATTTTTTTCTCCAGAAGGGGTTTATTGCACTTTTTTTTTTGGACAGAGTCTTGCTCTTGTCGCTTAGGCTGGAGTGCAATGGTGTGATCTTGGCTCACAGCAACCTCCCCCTCCTGGGTTCAAGCAATTTTCCTGCCTCAGCCTCCTGAGTAGCTGGGATTACAGGCACCCACCACCACACATGGCTAATTTTTGTATTTTTAATAGAGACAGGCTTCACTACGTTGACCAGGCTGGTCCCGAACTCCTGGCCTCAGGTGATCCACCCGCCTCGGCCTCCCAAAGTGCTAGAATTACAGGCATGAGTCACCATACCCAGCCCATTGCACATTTTTTAAGTGGCTACTTGGCAGCTTGACTTCCATTGAACTTGTATTGGTGAGCCAATGGGGTAGACAAACAGTAACCCTCCAAAAGCCTGAGCTGAAGGATATCACCTCCTGAGCCTTTCCTCTAGCTCCCTCCAGTGATTATTCCAAGTCTACCCATATTTTTTAGAGGTAGTTGATCCACACACCAACTGCCACAACTTGTGTAGTGCTCATAGAAGGGACTGTCTCTTTAATGACCTAGCCTGGGAATCAATGGGGCTGTGCATTTCTGAGTGGCCCTAGACACTGGAAACAAACTGGCAAATATACAATTGGGCCAACTTCTAGTAGCTCTCTCCCCACAAGAGTACAACCTAAACACTAGTAGAGGCATTTGTCACAGATTCCCTCCCTGGCTTAGTGCAGAGAATGGGAGATAAAGGTTCACACTCAGCTTCACCATCATGATAGAAGAAACTGAAATACACATCCAACACCCCCACATTTCCAGCTACATATAAAGTGTTTGGATTCTACCTTACTTGTCTTGGGGTCTTGACAGGACATGGCACATTCTAATCTCCAAGGGGCCACTAAAAACAGAGACAATAGTTTGGACAGACACAAGTAATTAGGAGTCATCTTAAGATCTCTGACCAAGTGAATTGGCAAGATTATTCTCCTTCACTCATTTAGATTTCACTTGAGAAAAGTTAACATTGCATAGTCAGGGCAGAAGTCATCAATCTAGATGCTAAATACTATATACATGTCTTTCAACATATTTCAGGTTATTTTTTTTTTTCCGTATGTGATATATTTTTCTAAAAAAATCAGTTGCATTCAGTTTCAGGATACTCTTATGCGATAAGACTTCCTTGATTCATTTGAACAAAACTGTGCCATTCTCCTTGAGCCACATTTTGTTCTGCTCAGTGTTTCTTGTCAACATCTACTCCATAGGCATAGTCCTGGTCAGAAAGTGAAAAACTCATTTCTGCCCAAGAGTACAAGAAGTGACCTGGCATTGCTGCCAGATAGCAGCAGAGTTGAAAAAGGCCAGTACAGTAAGGAAGATGGCAAGCCATCAAATACCAAAATGTATCTTTCATCCTTCCTTCCCACTGAGGCCATGTCTCATTTCTACCTCTTTGTAAGATATCCACCCACACCAGCAACTCCCAACTGTTATATTGCCACATAAAATACCCATGTTACAACGTACCTTGTTCTCTTAACTAAAATTTTTTCATTCTAGTCCCTGCCTTTCTCTTAACCTTATTACAGTGATCACAAGTTGAAGAGGGAGAATAGTGTAAGATCAAGTCTGCAAGTTAAACTATAGTCCTGATACTGGAAATCCACAAACAGAAAATCTGAATTATAGATAAGCAAAGATTCAGATTCTGAAGCACTCTTAGATCTTGGGCATCTAATATCTTACCAATATTTAATCAAGAAAGAAGCAGGCAGATGACAGGGGTGCAGGAGGTGGGGGCAAGCAAGATTGAAGAATAACTTTTATTAAATAATGACTTAGTACCAAAAACATGACTGACATTATTAATTGATCCATATAACAAATATGTGTTGGGAGTTTAGTTCTGCCACTGAACTGTAAAAGCATTATTCCTATTTTATGCCTAAGGAGTCAGAGCTACAGATACAAAAAGTAATTCACCCAGTGTCCACAGGATTTCAACTCAGATCTACACAAGAAAAGCTCATGTTCATTCTCATATGGCAAAGAGCACAAGGAAGTAAAATAATTTAAGAGACAAGAAAGATCAGAGGAAGAGAACATTCAGGAAAAATTATGTAGCCCCATAATATCGTAAGTCTTCCAAAAAACCATTTTAATTCAAATTATATTAGCCAACAATGTTTGAATATACTTTATAGACAGTAAGTTTTTTCACAATATTTTATTTACTCATCTACCAATAAAACTTTTCTAGGAATTCAACAATAAACCAACATTAAAAGCTTTCTAGCATAAATCACCGATTTCCAAGATAGCCACAGGCCATCTTCAAAATACCTTTATTTTTATTATTTGAAAAGGTTTGTGGTTCTGTTTCCTTAAAATGCTGTTTAATTATATATGCTGACATTTTTATAGGTGAAATGATTTGATGTCTAGGATTTTCTTCAAAATAATGTAAGGGTACAGAAGATACATGATAGGTCATCAGTTGATAACTGGTGAGCTGGGTGACAAATACACAAGATTGTTTTACTTCTTATTCTTTTATTTTTTATTTATTTATTTTTTTTTTGAGATGGAGTCTCACTCTGTCGCCCAGGCTGGAGGGCAGTGGCACGATCTCGGCTCACTGCAAGCTCCGCCTCCCAGGTTCACACCTTCTTCTGCCTCAGCCTCCCGAGTAGCTGGGACTACAGGTGCCCGCCACCACGCCCAGCTAATTTTTTGTTTTTAGTAGAGACAGGGTTTCACCATGTTGGCCAGGATGGTCTCGATCTCTTGACCTCGTGATCCACCCACCTCGGCCTCCCAAAGTGCTGGGATTATAGGCGTGAGCCACCACACCCAGCCTACTCCTTATTCTAAATAGTAAAAAATCTATCACCATGTTTGGGTATAAGCTTTCTCTCCAAGGAAACATTAAATATATTTTTCAGCACTTTTTCTATTTCTTCCTCATTCAGAGTCTTGAACTCTATCATATCTGTATTGTCCTTGTAATTGAATCTCCTATAGGTGAGGGTGCAGCCCACTAAACAGTGAACCCCATCTGGGGTCTGCAAAGAACAAAATGATTTGCTAGTAAACACAGATGCTGGAGAAGTCTGCAGGTATGTATTCATAGACTCAAAATCTTCAATTGTTCGAGGCTCAAGAGTAAAGGAGTAGATTTTTCGGTATTTGCTGTCTTCTAGGAGATCAGAATTAAGAAATTCTTTATTTGGAATGTACTGGTCTCTTCTGATTTGGTCTAGATACCAGAATCCATTCTCTTCCGTCAAGCGGAAGATGCAAGGCACCTGAGGTTGATCCTTCCCAGAAATTAACTCCAGAGGCTGCCACATCTGGTATGAGCGTCCAAACCCAGCATCGACAATGTAGTTCCTGCCATCAATGGTCACCTGCAGGAGAAGGTGAATCATGCCAGTGCTGTACTTTTTGGCTGGAGTGCTGTAAACATACCCTCCCAACATCGTGGTCTCAAAACCCATAGTGGTCAGAGCCCAGTACAGAAGATGATTGACCTGGAGACACCACCCACCCCGATTTCTTCTCACGACTTGATCAAAAATGGCCTCTAAGCCTAAGTCCATGGCTTCCCCACAATGGATGTTAAGGTTCTCAAAGGGAACAGCTCGGATCTGGTGCTGAAGAATGTCAGTTAATGTTTCCAAGTCCAATTTGTTTCTGGACTTCTTATAGCCAATTCTTTCAAGATATGCTTCAATGTCCATGATCCCCTAAGCAAGGAAAACAAAACGAAAGCAAATCATATTACTTTTACACTTGGATTTGAGTAGGCTAATTATGGCTATATTTTAAATATGTAAAAATACACTGGTTATAAGCATAATAATTATTTCTAGTGCTTTTATTATATAAATTCCTTTTACACACGTAAGTTCAGTTAATAGTCCCAGAATCCTGTAAGAAATGTATTATATCTTCTTTCAAGTGTGAGAAGTTGGAAATCAAGACTAAATGATGGTCAAATGATAAACACCTTGTTCATGGTTCTCTTGGTGATTAACAAAAGAGAGATTCCAATTGGTATTTATTAAAATAGGCTTACAAACATCTTCTGATGCAGGCAGGAGAATCATGCAATAGAGTGTATAGTATCTGTGGTACCTGACCCACTCAATTTCCCTTGTAGCTGAGGCTTATACAAAGTTTCCCACTCAAAGAACTGTATTGATTCACTCATCCATTGATTGATTAACTCAAGAAACAGTTTACTGAATAGCTATAATGTGTTTCCTACTGATCTAGTGCTTGTTTGCTCTCAAAAATCTTATAGTGGGAGTTGGAGTGACATACATAGGAAACTGAATACGTGGCTAAAACATGCAGTCTGTTAGATTGTAGTAAGTGCCCTGGGAAGACTAAAGAAAGGATTTAGTAAGTGCACAGGGAGAGCTCCAATTTCAAATTAGTTGGTTTAAAAAAAAAAAAAAAACTCAGATTTGAAGCATGCCAGAGAATAAGGCCTAAGGATATGCATGAGGAGGATTGTTCCAAGCAGGAGAACAGAAAATAACAAGGCCCTAAGCTGGAAAATGCCTTGAGCATTCAAAAAACGTTCAGGAAGCCAGGGCAGTTGGAGCACGTGAGTGAGAAGGAGAGTGGATTGAGATGAGATCTGACAGGCAACTGCAGCCTTGGAGCTAAGACTGGCATTTTGGCTTTTACTCTAAGTGAGGTGAGAAATGTAAATGAGAGAGGCCTGAGAGAAAGGTTGTGATTGAGCAATGTTTGCTACAATCAAAGTGATCTTTCTGGCTACTGTATAGAGGATAGGCTGCCCATATTGTGCCTTAAGGACAGTCACATGAACTAGGTGGAACCAATTTGAACACATATGCTCTACGACCAGTGCTCAACTCATGGACAACATATGCCCTGTGTAGAGCTGAGACTTCATTGAGGAACTGTTGCTGAAACCTCAGCGTGTACATTCTGCTACAAGGTAGAAGCTGGGGGGTATTCATTCAAAGCTATTGGTGAGTAGAAGCTGGTGGGGTATTCATTCAAAGCTATTGGTGAGAACCTATTGAAGAACAACACTAACAAAGGGTTCACCAAGTTTACCAAGAAATGAAAAACAAGAGAAGGTAGAATGAGGAAACACCTCAATGAAGCCAAAAGCTATCTTTTAACTTTCAGGCAATGTGAACCAAAAAAAAAATAAATGCCCCTTATTTTGTTACATCTTTTAAAAAAGGTTTTTTAAACCTGCCATCATGGAGTCTTAATGTTTTGAGACTCTGATTGTAACAGTGCTGTACAGGCCTCAGGTATAACTCTTTTGTAATGTGGTATGGCCTGAGGATGACCTTGTAAAAGGGAGCTGCCGCCAGTTGAATGATAATGAGTGAAGCATCTCTTATTTTCCCTTCTCATAACATTTCTTCTATATTCTCCTATTTTTCCTTTCTGACCCAGCTATCCTCCCCATATTGCCAGTTTCCAACTTTCTCTGTTCTCGATGTCGACAACGTCATTTCTCCTAAATCTGTTAGATTGCATTTCTTCTCATCCTAACTTCCACCAGCACCCTTTCTTAACATTTGGTCAAGCTCTAAAGTTCTACCACTCAGGGAGAGAACAAGTTGTATTTAGTCAGACCTTGCCAACCCCTCTGTGCCTCCAACCTAGAATTTGTACTGAGTATGTAAAGAAGAGAGAGAAGCTGATCCAAAAGGAAGAAGGCAGTTTATACATACCTGGACATTTGATTCTTGCTTAGAATATCATTCCTTCTATTAAGAAATTCCTTTATATCTCTTTTATTTGGTATAACTTGTTTACAAGCATTTGTTTTCCTCTTTTTTCTTTCTTTCTCTCTTGTAGTCTCTCTGTTCCCTTCCCTTCATCCTTCCCCTCCTTTTCTTAATTTTTAAGATAAGGTGTTGATTTGGAATTTAGCAACTGCAAGTCCATTTGAAAGAAGTCAGTTTTTTTAGAGGCCTGGATAGAGCAGTATGTTGTAACCAAACCACACTTGAACATTCTGTGGCTGAACATAAGAAATTGTGCATTACTAACGCTGTGCTTCAAGGTGGAATGCTGAAAGCACTTGGAAAGTAGCTCAGGAAAAGAGCTCACTGAAAATACTATTAGCTTTATATATCCACTTGTAAATGTGCAGTGATACGTCCCTCCCTCCCTTTCATCTTGATCATAAATATAAGATTTAAAGGAGGCAGAGTGAACGTGCTTAGGAAGCCTACTGAGAGCTCTCAGAAAGGCGCTTAATACCTTTCTTAGTAAGCTGAAAGTAGGTTGAGCTTCAGTTTTAATCCAGAAGACAGAATGCTGCTTCTTCCTGGCTTGAATTCTAGAAATAAGAGAAAAGACAGTTAGAAATATGTAACATGACTTCCTTGAAAACAAAATAATAGTTTTGTAGACCACAAATTATGAAGATTTCCTAAAAATCACAAAACAGAGGGAATGGACTGCACAGTAAAGCGAACATTTGAGTTGTATAAGAAAGTGTGTGGAAACTATAACTATGGAGATGGGAGCAACGCTGATGGGGTTAGAGCCTTCTGGCTTAAGAACCTGGAAGCTGGGAAAGCCACCAGGAGCGGGGGTTCCACACTCCAGAGACAACCCACCAGCTGATGAACTGCCATGAGATCAGCAAGGAAGGCTGAACCAGGCTCCATGCCCCCAATCACTGCCATGACATACACCAAACACATCAAAGACCAGGACGTAGTGCCAGCACCCGGTCTTCCTCTAGGTACAACTATTACTGGGCGTGTTGAGGCAGATAAAAAAGGTAAGGCCCTTAATGTATGATGCTACTCAAAAGAAAGAAAGACCATCTACATACAGAAGATCCACCATCAGAGCATCTCTTGTCATAGTCACCTCCCCTCACCTCCACTAAAAAAAATTGAGGAGTCTGTGAAAGGAAATTAAATTGTGGGACCCCCAAACTCATTTAGCCAAAAGGAAAAGTCAAGCTGGTAAGTGCGTCATGTAAATCTGCCTCCCCCTTTCTTGGTTCCTGAATAAGATGGCTACAAGATGAAAAGCCACACACCTCCCCCATATTTTGCCCACAAGGAAACTCCTAGTGAGCTGTTAAAATTTCACCATAACAAACAAATTGGGAGACATTAATATAATAATGAACCATGAGCTTACAGCTGCCTTAATTGACACAGACACAACTATATCTCTGATCAATCCCACCTTATTTAGAAACCCCATTCCTCAGAGTAATGAAAGAATTACCGTGGTGGCTGCGTCTAATAAAATGATCTCTTGTTTTAAGTCCAAACCTCTACCTTACCATTCCATCCGGTTCGGCTCCCCCGCCACAGGCTCTAAGAGTATGTGACATGCTCAGTAGGTACCATACATTTCTTAGATGCCCTGGGTCCCCTGTCAGTCTTTTGAGCCGTGATCTCCTCAACATCCATAATGCCCATATCTCTTTTTCATCAAAAAGTGAACTTTTTTTTAGAATGGGGGCCAGGAGACCAAAAATACCGAATTACAAAATGTCCGGACGACATACCACAATTTAGTACTAGTAATGTTGAAACATCATCTTGTGGCCGGGAAAATGAAATGGAGACACAGAAGGAAGTAATAGGGGAGAAGAGAAAACACTGGAATAAAGAGCGGGAAACAGTAAAACTGCTTTTAGCTTCCCCAGTCTTCCTGCTAACACCAGAAGAGGATGCTTGCTCAAGGATGTCCCCTCCCAGTTATGGTCTCAGTCAATACAGACATAGGGAAAGTATTCTCAGCCACTCCAATAAAGGTAGATATAAACCCAAAGAAACCCCTACGCAACCTTAAACAATACCCTCTATGACAGAAAGTCGTAAATGGAATTGTCCCTATTACGCAAGGTTATCTAAAAAGAGGCTCGTTATTCCCTGCACAAGCCCCTGCAACAGCCCTATATTTCCTGTAAAGAAACTGAGCAGGAGAAAATGGAGATTTGTGCAGGACTTGAGGGCAATAAACAATATTGTAATAGCCAGTCACCCAGTAGTCCCCGACCTACATACCGTTCTATCAGGTATACTTACTACCAGCCAGTATTTCTCAGTTGTGACTCTGCAGTGCCTTTTTCAGTATTCCTGTAGATCCAGACAGCCCGTATTTGTTTGCTTTTACTTGGAAAGAATGGCAGTATATGTGGGCTGTAATGCCCCAAGGGTATACAGAAAGTCCCACTTACTTTTCCCAAATACTAAAAACTGATTTAGAGGATTTAATTTTTCCCCAGGGCTCAACACTCATTCAGTACGTGGATGACCTTCTCCTTTGTCCAGGCCCAGAATCTTCCTCCCAGGAAGATAGTCTATATTTACTCAGCCAGCAAGGGTACAGAGTCCAAAGACAAACTTCAGCTGTGCTTACTGCAAGTTAAGTATTTGGGGCATATTATCTCGGTCAAAGGACTGAGTATTAACCCTGATAAAGTGAGAAAAATTTTAGCTTTCCCAATGCCCATCACCAAGAAACAACTTAGAGGATTTCTGGGGACTGGCAGGCTGTTGTAGAAATTGGATACCACATTTCTCCTTTATGGCTCACCCTCTATATGCATACCTAAAAAATGAACAACCCGATCTCATCATGTGGACTCCAGAGGGGCAATCGGCTGTATAACAAATAAAGGAAATTCTAACTAATTCCCCAGCCTCATGGCACCCAAACTACAGATTGCCTTTCTCCCTTTTTGTATGTGAAACTGAAGGTACTGCATCCGGGATACTGACACAGAAACATCGTGATCATCAGAGAGCTGTAGGGTATTATAGCCAACAGCTGGCCGCTGTGGCTCGAGGGCCGCCTCCTTGTGTACGAGTAATAACAGCCATCGCCCTTCTGTACAAGTCTGTTGAAGAAATAATTATGGGTTCCCCCCTTACCATTTTTGTGCCACACCCTATTGAGACCCTTCTAAATTCTCGTCATACCCAGTATCTGTCTGTCAACTGGTTAGCCTCTTATGAAATTTTGCTTTTATCATCTCCGAATATTACTATTTCCTGCTCTATAATCTTAATCCAGCCACTCTCTTGCCGGGCCCTTCCGACAACTCCCCTCATGACTGTGTTCTGATGACTGACCAACTTCTCACCCCCAGGACAGACCTCCAAGAGATGCCACTGGATAATGCTGAGATAGAATGGTATACAGATGGGTCTTATTTAAGAGAATAAAATGGAAATTTTAGAGCAGGATATGCAGTGGTTTCCTTACTAGAGGTAACTGAAGCCGGTCCTCTTCCCCAAGCCAGATCGGCTCAAGTGGCCAGACCGACTGCCCTGACTCGAGCTTGTCAAGTGGCAGAAGAGAAGGCTGCACACATTTACACTGACAGCTGCTACGCATTTGGGGTTGCTCATGCCTTTGGGATGCTATGGAAAGAGAGAGGGTATTTAACCTCCTCAGGGCAACCCATAGAAAATGGACAGCAAGTATCAGAGCTGTTACAAGCTATTCTAAAACCAAAACATTTGACAATTATAAAAATCCCAGATCACTCAAAATGAGACACCACAGAGTCAGGGTAACCAATTGGCTGAACCCAGAGCTAAAAGAGTAGCATCTGAGCCACCAGGTATGTTATGTAAAATGCAGAGTCCCTGCATTTTTCCTCTGCCTCTTTTGTTTATGTCATCTTCTGCAAAAAATGCAGATTCACGGAGCCAGACAAAGCCATGAATGACCATTTTCCTCCCAACCCCGCTCTTACATGAAAACTGTGCTTCTTGATACCCCATCCTTTCCCCTTTAAATTTGTAGCCCTCAAAATCATCTTCAGAGAAAGGCATAGATCTCTCTCCCAGGCCCACATCCTTAACTTCGGCAAATAAATCTCCTAAAATGATTGAGATTCGTCTCGTCATTTTCCTCGATTCACAAGTCTACGCCAACCCCAGTTGGACATCTCACCAGCTGCGCCAGATTCGAGCAACAAAAAAAAGTTGGAAACAGAGCTATATACACATAAAAATGATGAAAACAAACAAAATGAAAATACTATGAGATTGAGATTAGAAGAAAAGACATAACATGCAGAAGTTATATACAAAAAAACCACAACCAATTTAAGAAGAAAAATAAACTGAAAAAAAATTTTGGTAAAGGTATCTGGGGCTATGGACCATGTAAAATAAACTCAACAACAAACAGCTAAAAATAAAGTGATAAAATAATAGTTTTATGAAAGGAAAGATTTCATACCTTAGAATACTCATTAAGGACAGAAATGGAACTAATTAATGATCAGAATACATAATTAATGATGAACAGAAAGGAACTATACAGATACAATGTCATATCACATTGCTTATGTGGAAAGAAAGCTTGATATTCATACTAAAGACTAATTAAATGATAAAGCAATTAAGATAGAATCTAATAGAAAGCAGTCAAGGACAAGCCAATGCAAAGACAATTGGTGCTTCTGAAATGGAGAACGCAAAAAGTGCAATAGAAAAATGTATGGCACTATTCACAATAGCAAAGACACAGAATCAACCTAAATGCCCATCAGTGACAGAATGGATCAAGAAAATGTGGTACTTATACACCGTGGAATACGATGCAGCCACTAAAAAGAACAAGATCATGTCTTTCATGAAAACATGGATGGAGCTGGAAGCTATTATCCTTAGCAAACTAACATAGGAACAGGAAATGAAATACTGCATATTCTCACCTATAAGTGGGAGCTAAATGATGAGAATTAATTAACACAAAGAAGGAAAGAGCACACACTGGGGCCTTTCACAGGTTGGAGGGTGGGAGGAGGGAGAGGATCAGGAAGAATTACTAATGGGTACTGGGCTTAACACCTCGGTGATAAAATCTGTACAACAAACCCCCATGACACAAGTTTACCTATATAACAAACCTGTACCTGTACCCCTGGATTTAAAAGTTAAAAAAAAGAAAAATGTATGTAAAGATAAATATTTTCCTGAAATGATGAAAACATTGAAGCTGAAAAACAAAAGACAAAATTCTGGAAAAGTTCGATTCAACATGTTTGCCCCTGGAATATATTTTTGTTAAATTATTAAAAGTCAAAATTAAAGACAACTGCTCAAGCATCTGGCAGAGAAAGAAAATATTTCATGAAAGAGAAAACATCAGGCCAGCAAGAGAATGTCACACAGAAATATCCATTGGTGAAGTAATAGAAGTATATCTTCAAAGTATTGAAGGGAAAGTGTGTGCTCCAAATATTCTGGCTAGTATTTCACTTGATCAAAAAGGCAACATGAATATAAAGGTAATATCAAACATAAAAGAGCTTGAGAAATGCAATAACTGAGGTGTCCTGATAGTTTCTGTTTCATGGCCAGTGAACAAGCAGATTAATATGAAAACCGAGAAGTAGAGGGGTCACAGTAAGGGAGTGCTGGTGAACACTGACTCCTTTCAATACAGAACAAAGAGTAGAAAAGTTATGAGAGTTATGGCTTTTGAATGAGTCATTTTGGCTTATATGGAGATAGAAATACGAAGTTAAAAATTAAATCTGGGCCGGGCACGGTGGCTCAAGCCTGTAATCCCAGCCCTTTGGGAGGCTGAGGTGGGCGGATCACGAGGTCAGGAGATCGAGACCATCCTGGCTAACACGGTGAAACCCCGTCTCTACTTAAAAAAAAAAAAAAAAAAAAACACACACACACACAAAATTAAATCTGAAGATTAAGAAAGACCAGAGTCTAGGAGAGTCCAATCCAGTACTGTCAATGCTGGGATTGTTAAAAGATCATTTTTTAGGTATAACGTTTTTTAAAGTTTATTGGACAGCAATTCATGAGTCAGGCAGCACCAGACCACGGGTGGCTCAATGCTCTGCTGAGGAAAGGGGAGGGCAGGAGAGAAACGTTTATAAACTGTTTGCAGGAGTGAGACAAGGAAAAGCTATTTGGTTGGTTAGAGTGCAAAGTCCCTAGTTAGAGGTTAGTTGACAGTTTCTGATTGGTGAAGTCTCTAGTTTTCTACTGTTTACTGGTAAAGAGTAAAAAGAATGAAAATGAAACCACAGGAGTCACCCAGTCTGATGGCCCCCAATTAAAAGATTTTTAATGGAACATACTCTGGTTAAATTATTGAAATGTAAAGGCAAGACCTATCTAGGTGCAATAAAATAAGGGGTAGCGCTTGAAGGGAACTGGAGAGTGCATTCCCTGTCTAAAGTTTTTTAGACAAAAAAATTGAAAAAATATATATATATACATATATGATGACTCAAATGAGACCCCTTAGACCTATTGGGTCTGGGCGCAGTGGCTCACACTTGTAATCCCAGGACTTTGGGAGGCCGAGGCGAGTGGGTGGATCACTTGAGGTCAGGAGTTCAAGACCAGCCTGGCCAACACGGTGAAACCCCATCTCTAATAAAAAATTAAAAAAAAAAAAAAAAAGCCAGGTGTGGTGGCACGTGCCTGTAGTCCCAGCTATTCGAGAGGCTGAGGCAGGAGAATCACCTGAACCTGGGAGGCGGAGGTTGCAGTGAGCTGAGATCGAGCCACTGCACTCCAGCCTGAGCAACAGAATGAGACTCTGTCTGAAAACAAACAAACCTATTGGTTTCCACTGTAGGTATGGAAGGGCATAAAATAGAGCCTGCTCAGGGTACCTAAGAGGGAACACAGGGCTGGCTGGCAAGGATTCAGGACTGGGGTTAGTGCAGGAAGAATACTTTCAATAACTTGCCTGGATCCCTTCAGATCTCTTTTACCATCTCGCAGTGCCCCTGGCCGGCCTTCTGTGTTCTTCTACTTTAGGACCTGTACCCTAGACTCTCTTTGGAGCACTCCCAAGGGCTCCTGAAGCTGCTTTGCCCTCCTTTGCAGAGAGCTAGAAGTGCCAGGGATTTATGTCCTGCCAGGACAGTGCTGGATCAATGACTTAGTAGGAGGTCTGGAAAGCCTAGTGCCCTTGCCTTGCGTCTGGACGCACTTCAGAGTTGCAATTCACATCCAGGCTGCAGCTGGGGCTCTCCCAGCACTTCCTTCAGTTTCTCACACATGGATTCTTGTCTTAGTGTCTGGTTTGGGGGAACCTGACTTAAGTCACCTTGGTGGACATTTTGGAGAGCTGTGTAAAAGAAAGGTAAGATACACAGAATGAGGCAACTTCTAGAGGTCCCTGGATGTTGGGCAAAATGCTTGTGTTTTTCTGCAGAGTTCATGAATGTTGTTTAGTTGAATGATCAATATTCAACAGTTGACCAACTATTGTGACTTATCCCTACGTGACTTGGCACTTCTATAATAAATCACATTATCGGATGTGGTACCCCTGGAGAGCAGGTTGATACGCAGATCTCATTGTTCAGTTTCAGGTCCCTAGAATCTATATATGTTAAATACACAGCAGTGGTTTTCTTTTTCTTTATCGCTAAAGAAACCTTTATTCTTCTCTTAAAAAAGTTATAAACAAGAGCCCAACATAGAAGAATTAAAAGCAGATTAACACAGAGGTAGCCTGCCTATGAGATGTTCTGCCTTACGGCTACAATTAGCACAAGTACAATTGTGGACTGAGATAAAATCATCTACACATGCGCATAGATTTCTGGCATTAATAATTAGAAGAATTATAAGGAGAGCCAATGAGTGGCTTTTCTTTTCTTATTCTTTCTCTTTTGTCTCTACCACCATGGAAGAAGGGCATGGAATCCCACTAAATTGACACTACAACCTAGCCCCCTCCAAAGCCAGCCTATTGAGTCTCTGGAAGAATAGGGGTTGCTGGAGTAGCCACACCTAAAGACCATCATTCAACAGTTGTTCATGTCCACAAGGCCACTCACTGCTCCCAGTTAATGCCGACTGGGGCCAGGCGGGTAGTGGGGGGTACTTGCAGCAGGCCAGGAAAACACATCTAGAGAAAAACAGCTGCCACTGCTGAAGACGGCAAAGGCCAGACAAAATAAGTCTCCGGGCAGCGTGCAGGTAGAACGTTGGCAGTTAAAAAGTTCCTTTTGAGGAGGAAGGTGTGGTCACCTGTTCTGAGTTTCAAGCATTCGAGAGCAAACAGTATGTCTGATTTTTTGTTTGTTTGTTTTTTAATTAGAAAAGTACAAACAAGTATACCATTGTAGTGGGCATCGTGTCAGGGCATGGGAGCAGCATCCAGGGAAGAAAGCCCATCGGGCCCTCAGCTCCTGAGGCTGGCTGTCTGGGCCAGTCTCCTCTCTTCTGTGGAATTCTGCAAGTCCATGTTCAGCGGGTGATGCTCTCAGTCTGACAGTGAAGGAGTTAATTTTTTTGTCATTCATGCCTCCTGGAGACCCTCTCCACTAAGCGTCCTTCAGCCATGATAAAACTTCGTCCCTGGTATGGCGGCTCACACCTGTAATCCCAGCACATTAGGAGGCCAAGGCGGGTGGATCACTTGAGGTCAGGAGTTTCAGACCAGCCTAGCCAAGATGGTGAAACCCCATCTCTACTAAAAATGCAAAAATTAACCCCATCTCTGCTAAAACTACAAAAATTAGCCAGGCACGGTGGCGGGTGCCTGTAATCCCAGCGACTCAGGAGGCTGAGGTAGGAGAATCACTTGAACGCAGGAGGAGGAGGTTGCAGTGAGCTGAGATCGTGCCACTGCACTCCAGCCTGGGCAACTGGGCAAGGTTCTGTCTCAAAAAAACAAAAACTTCCCTCTGGAATTCCCATAGGCATTGCAAACAACAGAAATCAATCTTTCTGGACATCCGGGATCTTTAGGGGCTTTTTATCAGCCAGTGCAAGAGAAGCAGGAATTGTTAGGAGCTTGCTGCCTGTAGGACTAACTGGGTCCTTTGGGACGCACACCACTGGGGACAGAGGAGGGTCAGCATCATGGTTACAAGTAACCAAGAGGGAAATCCTGTTGAGAACGTTGCCTTAAACACATCGGCTATCTTTTAATACATGTATTTAATCCTCACAACTCCTTTAAGTAAGCAGTACTCATAGCTCCATTTTACTGAAAAAGAAACTGAGTTTTAGGGAAACTAAGTGACTAGGCCAAGTTCTCGCAGCTATAAAGCGGCTGTGACTCTAAACCCAACAGTTTGAATCAAGGACCTGTAACTGTCACCACTATGATGTGGAGTAGTGACAGCATTAGCTTCCAAGTATGTGCCAGTCAGACTTTCTCAACAACCTTATACTTGAAATGTGGACATCGTGTAGAATCTACTCTCCTGTACTCACACTTGACATAGGATTAAACCCCAGTTACAAAGTACGCTGCAAGACCCTTACAGAGTTCCACTTACCAGGTTATTTCAGCCGGCAACCAGGAACCAGACTGAACGCAGTCCTCCCACATCCAACGTCTATGAGGAAGTGCTCTCACTTTCAAAGTCTGCAGGGGAAAGTGCTCTCATTGGATGTCCACGTGGCCCCGCCCCCAGAGTCACCTTAGGGTTACCCCAGGGAGCCCTGGGAAATGTAGTTGCAGGGCCTCAGGTGGCTCCTGTGGACCCCTTATTCGTATCTTTCCATTAAAAAAGTGTGGAGAGTTGTACTGTCCGATTATCCCCATGCCACTGGCTGGGAGGACTGTGCCCTTGTATTTCACCTGGTTCCTGCTCTCTGGGAGCCTGACACCAGATGTCCCATGTGTGATGTGGAACGCGAGAGCTTGGAACAGGTCCAGGAAAAGCAGAACTGGTAACCTAGAGGAGGCAAAAGAGGAAGATGGAAGGCTTTAATCACGCTCCCAGTTTATGGCTTACTTTCTTCATCAATTCCCATTAGGCCTCTTTTAAAACTTTTTCTTCCCTTCATCCATCATCCTCATTCCCACTGGCCTCTCTACCTGAAGGCACTGGGTAATGTGTCTGAAATAGCTCCATGTCTGGGGCATGAGGGTGATATATGTCATATGGCTTTGTTTATGCTGGTGTACTTTATTTACATTCATGTTATTGATCTACAACTCTTGCTGTTTCTTATGGATTTTTCTCTATACAATATAACTTTTGTTTCTTTATCCACACATAATGTATATGTTTACAGGGTACAATGTGACGTTCTGATACATGTATATGTTGCGTAATGATCAAATCATGATAATTAGCACATCTATCACTTCAAATATTTATCATTCCTTTGTTTTGAGGACGTTTCACCAGTGAGTGTTGCCTTGTACTGTGTTTTCGGCACCTACTGTTGTGGAACATGCCTCTGGCGTCCTGCCGTGTGAACTCGGGACTCTATGGGAAGGCTTTCTCTTGGCATGTCGTCAGGCAAGCTAGACAGACTCGAAAACTAAGGGGCTGGGACCACTACTCAGCCCAGGATGATGGGAGTCGGAGGCTAAATATCTTTGTGCTGTACCTGGTCAGGTGGAATTACTCTTACGCTTGTATAACACTGCCTCCTGGTGTTGTCCAGTGGAATTATGCTCCCTTTGTTCACAGGTAACTTGCCAATAATGCACCCTTTATCGATTCTCAAACTGCCCTGGCCTCATTGTCCCACTCTTGCACTGATGCATCCTTAAATCATCTCCCAAATAATCTACCTGAATGCAAATCCTTGTTTTAGCGTCTGGTCGAAAGCCACTTTAGCTAGGTGGTTGTGAAGTGGACGGGAACTTGGATTCCTCCTGCTGAGGTAGCAGATTCCCCTCTGACCCGGGGTGGGTCTAAATACTCCCTCTGTGGCCTCCAGCGTAGAATCAAGGGCCTTGGAGGCTCTGCCCAGTGCTGTGTTCCACTGCAGTGGGGTCAGCGCTAGGCTCCAGTGCAAAATCCCACACTAACGTTCCTTTCACTTCCTAAGGAGGTAGATTCTGTCTATTGTGCACTGTGCTGCCTGGGCTCGTGAGGATACTTGTTGAACTTGACGTCCCTGCAGGGAAATGAGTACGGGAGGGTTCTATTTGGCCACCTTGTTCCACCCTCTATTTTATTTTTTTTTTTTTTTGATGCTATTGTGATGGATTGTGTTTTCCTGATTTCTTTTTCACATCGATCATTATTGGTGTAAAGAAATGCAACTGATTTTTATATGTTGATTCTGTATCCTGCTACTTTACTGGATTTATTCTAACAAATTTTATGAAGTGTTTTGAGTTTTCTATATGTAGGATCATGTCATCAGCAAATAGAAAAAAAATTTACTTTTTCCTTTTAGGCTTATTTTTTACCTCTTTTTTTTTTTTTTTTTTTTTTTTTTTTTTTTTTTTTTTTAATTTTTTTTTTGTTTTTTATTTTAAGTCCTGGGGTACATGTGTAGGATGTGCAGGTTTGTTATATAGGTAAATGTGTGCCATGCATTGCTGCACCTATCAACCCATCATCTAAGTATTAAGCCCATGATGTATTAGCTATTTTTCCTGATGCTCTCCCCTCCCTGCGCCCTCACCCTCGTCACCCTGACAGGTCCTAGTGTGTGTTGTTCCCCTCCCTATGTCCATGTGTTCTCATTGTTCAGCTCCCACTTATGAGTCAGAACATGCAGTGTTTGGTTTTCTGCTCCTGTGTTAGTTTACTGAGAATAATGGCTTTCAACTCCACCCATGTCCCTGCAAAGGACATGATCTCATTCGTTTTTATGGTTGCGTAGTATTCCATGGTCTATATGTACCGCATTTTCTTTGTTTGTCAGTGATGGGCATTTGGGTTGATTCCATGTCTTTGCTATTGTGAAAAGAGCTGCAATGAACATATACATACATGTATCTTTATAACAGAATGATTTATATTCCTTCGGGTATATACCCAGGAATGAGATTGCTGGGTCAAATGGTATTTCTGATTCTAGGTCTTTGAGGAATTGCCACACCATTTTCCACAATGATTGAACTAACTCACACTCCTATCAACAGTGGAAAGGCATTCCTATCTCTCTACAGCCTCACTGGCATCTGTTTTTCTTGATGTTTTAATGATCACCATTCTGACTGGCATGAGATGGATATCTCACTGTGGTTATGACTTGCATTTCTCTAATGATCAGTGATGTTGAGCTCATGGATAGGAAAAATCAGTATATTGTGAAAATGGTCATACTGCCCAAAGTAATTTATAATTTCTGTGCTATTCTCATCAAGCTACCACTGACGTTCTTCAAAGAATTAGAAAAATAAACTATTTTAAAATTCATGTGGAACCAAAAAAAGAGCCTGGATAGCTAAGACAATCCTAAGCAAAAAGAACAAAGCTGGAGGCATCACACTACCCAACTTCAAATCATACTACAAGGTTACAGTAACAAAAACAGCATGGTACTGATACAAAAACAGACATATAGACTAATGGAACAGAATAGAGAACTCAAAAATAAGACCACACATCTACAACCATCTAATCTGCAACAAACCTGACAAAAAGAAGCAATGGAGAAATGATTCCCTATTTAATAAATAATGCTAGGAGAACTGGCTAGCCATACACAGAAAATTGAAACTAGACTCCTTCCTTAAGCCTTATATAAACATTAAGTCAAGATGGATTAAAGACTTAAATATAAAACCCAAAACTATAAAAACCCTCGAAGAAAATCTAGGCAGCACCATCCGGGAAATAGACATGGGCAAAGATTTCATGATGAAAACATCAAAAGCAATTGCAACAAAAGCAAAAATTGACAAATGGGATCTAATTAAACAAAAGAGCTTCTAAACAGCAAAAGAAACTATCGTCAGAGTGAACAAATAACCTACAGAATGGGAGAAAATTTTTGCAGTCCATTCATCAAAGGTCTAATATCCAGCGTCTATAAGGAACTTAAGTTTACAAGAAAAAAAACAAGCAACCCCATTAAAAAGTGGGCAAAGGACATGAACAGACACTTCTCAGAAGAAGACATTTATGTGGCCAACACACATATGAAAAAAGGGCTTATGTACTTTTTATTTTTTTTTCTGGAGTGATTGCTCTTGCTCATACATCCAGTCCTATATTCAATAGAAATGGCAAGAGTGGGCACCTTTGCCTTGTAAAGATCTTAGAAGAAGAGCATTCAGTTTTTCCCACGTTAACAGTAAGAAGTTTTTGAGTAGGGGCAAAATGGCTGACCATATGCAGCCAGGTAAAACAGCTGCCACCAAGGGACCAAGATGACTGGTATACTCCTGGCAGATCTTCAGAGGGAAGGCACTGAGAGTGAACAGAGGGAACACACAGAAGCTGGACTGAGAGGAGGAAATCTGGGAACCCTACACGGGGCTACTGCATACCTGGTCTTGTTCCTGTGCCCCAGCAGCTCCAGGGGAACAGGTGAGTTGAACTGGGATGGAGCAACTGGCTTTCACCACGGGTCTCTGGAACTCCAGCAGAAGGAGACCCTTCAGCCACCAGAGACACAAGTTGGCAGGGAGAGCTGCTTAGAGAAGAGGTAGGGGGCTGCAAACTAGCTGATGTAGAGCCCAGAGGGTTTGGTCCAGGAGCATCTGTAGCAGAGCATGGCCAGGGATGGCCATCACCCTAGGCTCAACTTGCTCCCATAGGGGACTTTAGCCCTTGGAGAACTGTCAGTCCTGAACCCTGAAGGGTGGTCTAGCCCATCAAATAGGGCCAGTCCAACCTGAGCACCCCTCGGTCTGCTGGCCTCTCCCAGGGCCCCAGCCTGGCCACACCTGCTTGCAGGGCTGCCTCAGGTGCCCTGGGGGCTGCATCATAGCTTCTGTGCTGGCACACTATACCTAACCTGCAAGTAGCTCCAACATGGCGGCCCCCATGCCTACGCACCAGCCTGCATGCCCCCGCTCCACACTGCAGCTTCCCCAGGGCCCAGTGCAACTTCAAGGTCTCTACAAGTCTCCCCTAGATTTTTTTTCATGTGATATCAAAGATGGCAAAAGGAAGGAAGAACAGGCATGGAAGGAAATGGAAGAACAAGTTACAAAGGCAAAAATCACGCCAACAAGAAAGGCACCAAACATAAAAAACTTTTTTTTTTTTTTTGAGACAGTCTTGTTCTGTCGCCCAGGCTGGAGTGCAATGTTGCAGTCTCGGCTCACTGCAACCTCCACCTCCTGGGTTCAAACGATTCTCCTCTCTCAGCCTCCCAACCAGCTGAGACTACAGATGTGTGCCACCACACCTGGCTAATGTTTGTATTTTTACTAGAGATGGGGTTTCACTACGTTGGCCAGGCTGGTCTGGAATTCCTGACCTCAAGTAATCCACCTGCCTCGGCTTCCCAAAGTTCTGCAATTACAGTCATGAGCCACCTCACCAAAAAAAAAAAAAAAAAGTCTTAAAGGAGATTGCACTTGACTAAAAGTAGAAGGCCTTTAAAAAAAAAAAGAGAGAGAAAAAGAAAAGAAGAAAAGAAAACACTATATCATGAATATCAGCTTTTAATTAAGCTGACTTCTGACGATAGAGCTCAGAAAAGCTTTTTTCTCTAATTGTAAATCCTAGTCAAGTTGTTTTACTTTCACATCTGCTGTGAGCTGAGCTTCCATCACCAAACAGGCAGCCCACACAAGTGACCATTTCACTGTGTGGTGCTCTCACTACAAAAAGAAATGGTTGCCACGTGAGGTGATGGATGTGCTAATTAGCTTTAGTATGATAATCATTTCACAGCGCATATATGTGTCAAAACATCACATGGTACACTTTAAATATGTACAATTTTTTTTTTTTTGTCAATTATACCTCAATCCTACTGGGGAAAAATAAAACCTTTGAACACTGAGCACAGTTTAAAACTTTGCAATGACTCTTAACTGACACAAGTTCAATTTCAGTTTTACTTTTCAGAAATAACGTTTATTGCTGGAAAGAGTGATTTAACCTCAGTACTACTGAGAGCTCTTGATATTCCCTTTAGGAATCCTAATTTACTACAAGAGTAATTCTCTGATAGAAGGGGATTTAAGAATCTTATGTGGGTGGGAAGGACTATTGTAGTTGAACAAACCCCATTCATAACTCATGACCCTGAGGGACAAGTGTAGGTAACTGGAAGATACTAACTTAATGATCATCCTTTCTCATGATGTTTTTCTCTGATTGTGTCAAAATTTATGCTTTCAGTAGAGGGCACCTCACATGAATCTTTCATGTTTCACTTCATTGATTTCTCTGATTTTGGAGGAAGAAAAGTAGATTTTTTTCCCAGATTGGAAAGTCTCTGCTGTTAATTTCAATTCAAGGAAATGGTCCATAAATTTAAAAGCTATCACTTCTAGAAGTTCTATAAGGCATGGTATCTCTAAAATTTGTTTTGGGTTTACTTTTTTATTTATTTTTTGCCTTTGCTAGCAATTTTAGTAACTACATTTTTTCTAAATTATTTTGGCATCCCTTGTTGTCTCATCATGCATATATAAATGATTTTAGTTCTTCCTAAAAATAATTTCAACATCTCAAAAGAAAAGAAAGCATAAACGTACTTCCCAGAACCCATCCCTCTAGCAGATCCCTGTTTGTGTCTTATTGGTCAGAACCAGGTTACATGTCTATCCCTGAAAATCAGCTGTTGACAGGAAATGGGATTATCATGATTAGTCTAGTCTAATCAATATTTACTCCTAAACAGAGAATAGGGTGACCTTCCCTGAATAAAATAAGGTTCTAGCAGCAAGAACAATGAGAGAAAGAATGAGGTTTAGACAAACCGCCACAGCAAGTTGTAACACTTTTATCAGGACCCTCACGAAAGTGTAGAACATACCAGTGTTTCTGAATCTCAGCACTACTGACACTCCGGCTGGATGAGCCTTTGTTGTCAGGGGCTGTCCTGTGCATTGTTTAGCAGCATCCCTGGTCTCACCCACTAGATGGCAATAGCACTACCTAGTGGTAACAACCAACAATGTCTCCAGACACTGCCAGTGTCTGCTAGAGGTGGAGAAATCACTCCTGGTTGAGGATCACAGAATTAGACTAAGAAGTCTACTGAGTTACCCCCGATGGCTGTATGGTGTCTTTATGTACTTCAGTGAATTTAGTAAATTATAGAGTGGGAATAATAAAAAGTATCTGTGTCACAAAATTGCTTAATAATTGATATGGTTTGGTTCCGTGTCCCCAACCCAATCTCATCTCAAATTGTAATCTCCACATGTCAGTGGAGGGACCAGGTAGGAGGTGATTGGATCGCGGGGGTGGTTCATGGATCATGGGGTGGTTTCCCCCCATGCTATTCTCATAATAGTGAGTGAGTTCTCATGAGAGCTGATGGCTTTAAAACCATCAGGTGGAAGGTGCCTGTTTCCCTTTTGCCTTCTGCCATGATTGTAAGTGTCCTGAGACCTCCTAGCCATGCTTCCTGTTAAGCCTGCGGAGCTGTAGAGACAATGAACCCTCTTTCCTTCATAATTTCCCAGTCTCGGGTAGTATTCCTTTTTTTTTTTTTTTTTTTTTTTT
>NW_012102077.1:1437794-1440720 GCF_000951045.1 Mandrillus leucophaeus | reverse complement strand
TGACCTCGTGATCTGCCCGTCTTGGCCTCCCAAAGTGCTGGGATTACAGGCGTGAGCCACCGCGCCCGGCCGGGTAGTATTCTTTACAGCAGTGTGAGAATGGACTAATACAAGAATTAAATGGAAATTTATTATAGTGCTTGTACACTCTCACATCACATACAGATAATAGTTTTATTATTATTGATTTTTCTCTAGTTCTAAAATTTCCTTTAATAAGCTTCCTCTTTCTTAAAATAATAAAAAGCTAGGATAGTCAGGTGTTTCTAAATGTAATTGTGTACCTTCCCTTCCTGCTGGTTATTTATGCATTTATCATTGCCATCTTTCTAAACTTCCCAGAAGAGACAGAAACAATACTAAGAGCTTCAAGAATTCATCACTTTCTCAGATTTAAATGCAGCAGAAATGCAAAGAAGTAACAAAGTCAGATGTATCGGTAATAAGTACAGCATCCTCATGAAAAATATTGAGTGGAGATAGTTTAAGATCCTATAAAGCATCTCTTTTTGTACTGAAGTGTTGCTCTGTCATCATCTATTGTCATGTTTGTCCTGTGTTTGGTGGATGGCTTTTATAGAGGCACAACTTAGTTTTTTTTTTTTTCTTTTTTCCTCACGTGTTCATCCCTACTTTAGTCATTGTGCTTCATGCCTTTGAAGGCTCAGGTGAAAGAGACTTTAAGATCTCATTGTTCTTGGGGCATTTATTCAGAACTTTAATTACATTTCATAATTTCTCTCTTTAGAAGTTGTATAAAGTTGGCTGGGTGTGGTGGCTCACACCTGCAATCCTAGCACTTTGGAGGTCCGAGGCAGGAGGATCACTTGAGATTAGGAGTTTGAGACCAGCCTGGGCAACATAGTGAGACCTCGTCTCTATTTAAAACAATAATAATAAAAGTTGTATAAAGTGTAATGTTTTAAAATTGCTATATATTTATTAAAAGTTTCCAAAGCCTTTTTTCTGTAAATTAATCCTTAGATCCACCATCTCTTTATAAGACAAACTTGACCTCTGTGTACCCCATAAAAGTACATTGTACATTTTTGTGATATGTCAATTCTGCAAGTCGTCAGGGTCTTTTTTTTTTTTTTTAATTTAACACCAAGAACTGAACTGCTGAGTGTGTGCATTTCTGTGTGTGTGTGCTTAACTGGTGGGTTGAAAAGATCTGGTCCCCATCAGGTAAAATCCAAGGCGGAGTTCCTGAACACTACTTTGAAAGTGAACCTGGGTTTATGGGCTCTGAGCACAGCTGATCCTAGTTCATTTATGCCTAGAAAAAAACTCAGGACAGACCACAATATTTTAGACCCTAACTCTTAGTAGTGGGATTATGTGGAGCTTTAAAATTTCTTTATATCTTTATGGACTTTCCAAATTTGTAATAATATACAGGAATGGCATTTTGAATCAGAAAAAAAAAAAAAAAAGTAAGTCTACCAGTCAGCCCCCATGGGATTACACGTATTATTTTGAAGCAGGAAGCATACACAGTTCTCTGGGGATGGGTCCCAACTTCCACCAAGGGCAGCACAACTTTCTTCCTTTGTCCAGCTATTACAGGTGTTAAGGGAGCCTAGAAATTGATGGGAAAAGTTGTAAGTTACTTCTGAGCATATCTAATTACCAGGTAAATTACAGAGTCACCTTCTCACTTTAGACTGAGGCTCCTTAGCGCTATTTGAGTGTTGTTTAGGGACTGCAGTTCTGAAAGCAATCAATGCTTTTGAACTCTACCTCCTTCGCTCTCACTAACCAAGAGTACCTATGCCCTTAGGGCTAGTGTGGTGGCCTGCGAATTTGAAACAGAAATCTTAGAGGGATTCTGCATACATGGCTAAGCATGATTTGAAGCCAGGTGTTGTCCTCCATGTTCACGGGATGCTTGTGTCTCCTGTGCAGGGGCTCCTGGTCTTGAGATGATCCTCTGTATCTCCAGAGGCAAACTCCTTGACCTTACTCATCAAACAGAGATTTGACCATTTTCTGGACCACTGCTGAAACTGCTAGCAATTTGGATGACATATTAGTGAGAAGAGGGTCTGATATCTGCTCCATCTGAGAACACACAGGTATCCATCTACTAGAAACCAGCACAATTACTCCCATGCAGCTCCTTAGCTAGGAGAGAAGAAGACAAGGAATCCAACAAGAGAAACGCACACATTCCTGCTGCCTCTGCCTTAACATTCTTTTTTCTTTTGAGACAGAGTCTCACTCTATTGCCCAGGCTGGAGTGCAGTGGCGTGGTCTCAGCTTACTTAAACTTTTGTCCCTGGGGCTCAAGCGATTCTCCTGCCTCAGCCTCCCAAGTAGCTGGGATTACAGGTACCTGCTACCATGCCTGGCTAATTTTTGTATTTTTAGTAGAGACAGAGTTTTACCATGTTGGCCAGGCTGGTCTCGAACTCCTGACCTCAAGTGATTACCTGCCTCATCCTCCCAAAGTGCTGAGATTACATGTGTGAGCCACTGTGCCCAGATAGCCTTAAGTCTTCTGTCCCCTGCTCAAGGGCCATGCTTCATATTGTGTCTACAGGGCCATTAAACTCTCTATATGGAGATAACAAACCTCCACCGTCACCAGTGGATTCAACGGATATGACTTGGTCCTGGTGCTAAATATCATGGTGAGAAGAAAATCTGAGAAATTCTGATTGGCATCATAGGCAGAGATCATATACCTGACTAAAACGATTTAAATCATTAAGGCTATGCTACCTCACCCTCTCCCCTACAGACACATCACTAAAGTAGTCACTCTTCAAAGAAAATGTCCAGTGCAGCTCTATGCACTACTGGTTAATAATCATGTTGTATGAAAAGCCTCAGCATTGCTCTGCTGTGCCACACCAGTGGGTCAGCACTCCCCCACCTCCAGTGAACACAAAGCAGGCTCGCAGTCCAGTTGTCCCAATTC
>NW_012102077.1:1435261-1437049 GCF_000951045.1 Mandrillus leucophaeus | reverse complement strand
ACATCTGGAATATCTTGAAAATGAAATTTTCTCTTGTGAAATGCAAAAATCTAAAAAGAAACAGGCTTTTTATATATAAATGTTTTTATAAAAAACTTCAGAGGTTTTATTAAACTAAAAACACCACTAATTGAAAATCAAAGGCAATCTATAAAACCTATTATTTTGTTGTGTTCTTCTCATACTATAGACATATTCAAGTCAGTTAGCCTTTAATTACATACAGGTCAGAAATGCTCACTTGAGCCTGATCTTGATTAAGGATACCGTATGAATGCGGAAGCCTTTAATATTTGATCCATAGCTTTAAAATATGTATTATTACACAGGGTATGTTTATTGCCTATCTTTTTTTTTGAGACAGTCTTGTTCTGTCACCCAGCTGGAGCGCAGTGGTGCAATCTCGGCTCACTGCAGACTCTGCCTCCTGGTTCAAGAGATTCTCCTGCCTCAGCCTCCCAGGTAGCTGGGATTACAGGCATGTGCCACCACCACTAATTTTTGTATTTTTAGTAGAGATGGGGTTTCGCTGTTTGGCCAGGCTGGTCTCGAACTCCTAATCTTAGGTGATCCATCCACCTCGGCCTCCCAAAGTGCTGGGATTACAGGCATGAGTCACCGTGCCCCGCCCTATTTATTACCTATCTGTATATTTACTTATTTATTTTTGATTCTTAAAGTATGACAACTGAAGGTCAGGGCCAGCTTGCTTTCTTTGTCCAAGACAAAAGGCATAAACCTGGCCTCCTGCATCAGTGCTCCATATGATATTTCAGCAGTGAGTACCACCACCAGGTCCTGGAGAGCAGCTGCTCATGGCTTCTAGGTCCACAGCTGACAGAGGAAAGCAGCTGAAAGAAGTATTAAATCGGTTTTCAGAATCAGTCCTCAGGAAGGTTTGATGCCTGGGCCAACAAACGTGAAAATGCATGCATGTAGGGTAAGGAGAAAACACTCTTCTCATCTAGTTCAATGATGGTCACTAGAATGATGTCACACTGTGTGCAGCCACAATTTAAATACTCCAGGCTGTGTTCAAAGCTGCCCAGGACTTTGTCAGTGAATGCCGCCTCATCTGAAATTATGCTCTGCCTGGGACATACAGCCCAAGGACACACACTTTCACATAGGAGTGAACAGAAAAAGTTCTGAAGCACTTAATTAAACTTACAACAGCAGCCTGGATAATAATTGTGGGCAAGTTACCTCTAGCATCTCCATTTTATTCTATGTATAATGGGATTAAGATCATCTCACTTGTCAGGTTCTTAAAAGAGCTGAATTAAATTACAACACATATATTAGAATGTAAAATGTCAATAGCAG
The DNA here is from genome assembly GCF_000951045.1 of Mandrillus leucophaeus. Taxonomy (NCBI): domain Eukaryota; kingdom Metazoa; phylum Chordata; class Mammalia; order Primates; family Cercopithecidae; genus Mandrillus; species Mandrillus leucophaeus. Next base: position 1,435,723 of record NW_012102077.1, on the reverse strand, counting down.
GCCGGGCGTGGTGGCTCACACCTGTAATCCCAGCACTTTGGGAGGCCGAGGTGGACAGATTGCTTGAAGTCAGGAGTTCGAGACCAGCCTGGCCAACGTGGTGAAAACCTATCTCTACTAAAAATACAAAGATTAGCCAGGTGTGGTGGCACACACATGTAGTCCCAGCTACTCAGGAGGCTGAGGCAGGAGAATCGTCTGAACCTGGGAGGTGGAGGCTGTAGTGATCCGAGATCATGCCGTTGCAGTCCAGCCTGGGCAACAGAGTGAGACTCTTGTCACAAATTAATAATAAAATGTCAGTACTACATAAACGAACGCTGCTCCTAAACAGCAACCGAAGCACTCCGTGAGGTTGCTTCTAAGCTTCACAGTCATCATGCAGCTGGAACACAGTGTAACCAGCCTGTACTGCAAGGGAATTCGGAGAGAAAAGGCAAGAAACGACCACATCACAAAACA
>NW_012102077.1:1428206-1430855 GCF_000951045.1 Mandrillus leucophaeus | reverse complement strand
GTCTCTCTCTGTCACCCAGGCTGGAGTGCAGTGGGACAATCTGGGCTCACAGCAACCTCCGCCTGAGTAGCTGGGATTACAGGTGTGCACTACCACACCCGGCTAATTTTTGTAGTTTTAGGAGAGATGGGGTTTCACCATGTTGGCCAGGCTGGTCTTGAACTCTTGACCTCATGATCCACCTTCCTCAGTCTCCCAAGTGCTGGGATTACAGGCGTGAGCCACCACACTCAGCCTGATGTTTTTCTAAAAGTAGGTATATCTATTACGTATCAATTAAAAAATTAGGTTTCATTTAAAAAAGCTAAAAAACTAAAAAAAAACATGATTTTTTACTTTATATTAAAGAAAAATTTAAATATACACAAAAATAAAGATATGTATAATCAAATACCATGTGCCTACTTCCCAGTTTTAATAAAAGTTGATAAAAATCAACTTTTTTTGACTTAAAGCTAATAAAATTATAAGTAAGACTTATTCATCTATACATGTGTATTTTGTCCTCCTCCCTCACGCTGGAATATCTTAAACACATGAATGATTATTTCTTAAAACAAATTTTACCTTGATAAAAGTCACAGAAAAATTTTCTCATTAGTATCAGAGATAACTGGAGGAAGTCAAAGTTGAAATAAAGCTGTTTAATGAATGGACTCCGGAAGGTGGGCATGGGCAGACATCAGAAGGAAAAATGTTGCTATCTTACAGTTATAATGTTTTCAGGGATGTGTGTAATTGTTTACTTGTGAAATCACATACATATAGACTTTCTATTATGCCGTGTAGCATCCTCTGTTTATATCATTCTGTTTTGTTCAGGTACAAAGAGTAAAAGTATATATTTCTAGAACGAATATGTATTATGTAAAGATGAATTTTAACTTTTAAAAAGAAGACAACATAGCTCTGTAAAAATGGAACCACAAAACAATAATGCTGACTCGCGTGGCATAAAATTCTGTGTGTGTGTGTGTGTGTGTGTGTGTGTGTTTAAAATACAAGACAATAGCATACAAATTGGGAGGGAATAAATGAATTACAAGTAGCAATTTTTTCAGGAAGTTTTAAACTTTTAGGTTCCGGGGGATATGTGCTGGTTTGTTATATAAGTAAACTCATGTCACACGGGTTTGGGGTACAGATTATTTCATCACCCAGGTAATAAGCATAGTACCCTATAGACATTTTTCCTGATCCTTTTTTTTTCTCCCACCCTCGGCCCTCAAGTAGGCCCCAGTGTGTGTGGTTCCCTTCTTTGCATCCATGTGTTCTCATCGTTTAGCTCCCACTTATAAGTGAGAACATGCGGTATTTGGTTTTCTGTTCCTGTGTTAGTTTGCTAAGAATAATGGTCTCCATTTCCATCCACGTTGCTGCAGAAGACATGATCTCATTCTTGTTTCTGGTTGCATAGTATTCCAGGGTGTATATGTACCACATATACGTTTTTAAAAGCCAGTCTACCACTGATGAGCATTTAGGCTAATTCCATGTCTTTGCTATTGTGAACAGTGCTACAATGAACATACGCATGCAAGTGTCTTTATGGTAGAATGATTTGTATTCCTTTGGGTATATACCCAGTAGTGGGATTGCCGGGTCAATGGAAATGCTGTTTTTAGGTCTTTGGGGAAGCATCACACTGTTTTCCACACTGGCTGAACTAATTTACGCTCCTACCAGCAGTGTATAAGTGTTTCATTTTCTCCACAGCCTCGCCAGCGTCTGTTATTTTTGAGTTTTTTGATCATAACCATTCTGACTGGTGTCAGATTGTATATCACTGTGGGCTTTTTTGTTTTGTTTGTGTGTGTGTGTGTGTGTGTGTTTTTTTTTTTTAATACAAGTTTATGCTTAAATGTACAACAGTTCCAAGACAACACTTCATTTCAGCTATAGGTGGCAAAAGGCGTTATGGCAGGGAATAGATATGTTTAAATACAAATGAAATCAGGGGTCACCATCTCCTCAGGCACAAGGAACAGTTTACTTTTTGCCAGATTTCGTAATTCCACGTCTGGCCAAGAGCCCCTTCCCTGCAGCCTGCACTTTTAGCTCCTTGAGTTTCTTCTACTCCTCTTTTTGTTTCTGCTTGAAAGCCTTATCTTCCTCTTCCATCTCCTTGGCCTGCTTCTTGGGCTTTTCAAAGGCTTCTTCTTGCCATCTTTGTGGCCAGACATGGTACCTGCTGCCCCTTCCCCCCTCTCACTGTGGTTTTGATTTACAGTTCTCTAATGATCAGTGATGTTGAGCTTTTTTTAATATGCTTGTTGGCCGCATGTGTTTTTTCTTTTGAAAAGTGTCTGTTCATGTCCTTTGCCCACTTTGTAATGGGGTTTTTTGGTTTTTGCTTGTAGATTTAAGTTCTTTATAGATTCTGGATATTGGACGATTGTCAGAAGCATAGTTTGAAAATATTGACTCTTATTCTGTGGGTTGTCTGTTTATTGATAGCTTCTTTTGCTGTGCAGAAGCTCTTTAGTTTAATTAGTTCCCATTTGTCAATTTTTAGCAATTACTACTAAGCTTTGTTAAGGCAAGGGGCATGTTGCAATCTCTAAAGCGGACACTGAAAGGATGACAAAATAGGAAAAACTCCCAAACAATGGAGAAAATAAAAGGAATAATATAAAATATCCAACTGTT
>NW_012102077.1:1415261-1426496 GCF_000951045.1 Mandrillus leucophaeus | reverse complement strand
CAGCAACTTCTAAAAAAGATAGTAGCCCACAACCAAGATGAATTTGTTCTAGGAATTTGAGGTAAGCTTACTATTCAAATATCACTGGACATTTGATAAAATGTAGAATTTTGCACAAGCGTGCATTAAAAAAATGAGTGCATGCAAAAACTGGTGAAATGTTCTAGAGGGAAGTAGAATGCAGGATTCACATATGGCAGAAAGTAGAAGGGCCAAGAAAGAAAGCTCGCTCTTGAAAGCTCTATGTGCAACAGCATTAATCCTTTCATAGAGAGCCTTCATGACCTAAACATGTCTTATTAGGCCCTACCTCCCACTACTGTTGCATGGGAGATTGTTTCAGCATGAATTTGGGAAGGGGCATTCAAATAATAGCATTATTTAAAATACTGTTAAGATATAAAACTATTCTTGTTTATTATGTATTGACTACACATTCAGCAACCTTGCTAATTACACTGATTAATTCCAGTAATTTGTAGATTAAATGGATAAAAGAAAGCCAAATGTTATTCATCAAGAAAATGGGAGAATGACCCCCAAAGGTATTTTGGAGATCTTCAAGGCTGCCCCTCTAATCACAGGCCCAAAGCATTAGGGCCTTGTGGGCAGAATGGTTTTGGATGATGGGCCCAGGGTACCCTCCATGGGCTGCTCTTTATCAGGGTTGTCTCTGGACTCTGATCCATCCATTCTAATGCAACTCTCCTTGGCCACACCTAGTCTTCCAGAAGGCAGATTGTAAACCTTCGAGGCATCTCTGCGGTTCTAATTCTGCAGGCTCACATAGTGCCAGAGCTGAGGAGGCATGACTTTCTTCAACTAGACTTCAAAGGATGTTTTGGCAAGTCATGGGGCCCAGGAAGAGACTTGTCACAGGGGTGGACCCACCACAGAGACTTCACTAAGGTAATGCCTAGTGAAGCAATGGGAATAGGGACCCTCCACCCCGCCCAGGGACCCTGAAAGTATAGAGCCACCAGTATACATTGCCAGCCTGGGAGAGCACAGGCATGAGACTCCAACTCATGAGAGATGCTGTGTGGGCTGAGCCCAGCAAAGTCACAGGGGCAGGGTTGTCTGAGACCTTGGGATCCCAACCCAAGTGTGTCTGAAAGGCAGGCCATAGAGTCAAGATTTTTTTCCAAGCCTTAAGATGTAAGGCCCTGTTGGCTTTGGGACTTGAAACCTGTCACCCCTTTCTTCTTGCCTATTCCTCCCTTTTAGAATGGGAATGTCTGTCTTATGCGTGTCCCACCACTGTATTCTGGAAACATGTAAATAGTTTGATTTCACAGGTTTATTGGAGGGGATTTGTCTCAGGATGAATCATGCATCAGTCTCACCTGTATCTTCTGTTCTGTAAGGGAACACAGAAAATGATGAACCATTAATCTAGGATGCTTCTTCTGACTCCTCAGGCTGTTTATCTCTAATGGCCTTTAAGACACTACGTGGGTAAGGAACTTCTTCTGCCGGGTTCTTCTGAATGTCTGCCTAGAAACTCCTAATTCTGCAAATTTTCCTCCATTTAGATGGGACTCTGGACTTTGGACTTACTGGAGCTATTGAGAAAGAATTAATGTATTTTCTATGCGAGAAGGACATGAGTTTTCGGGACCAAAGGCAGAATGCTATGGTTTAAAATGGTTTGAATGTTTGTCCCCTCCCCAAGTGATGTTGAAACTTACAATGCAAACAGTATTGAGAGGTGGAGCTTGATGGGAGGTGTTTACATCATGATGGCAGAGCCCTCATGAATGGATTAATGCAATTGTAAAAAGGGCTTTCAAGAGTGGGCTCTCTCTTGGTCCTTTTCACCTTCCACCACATGAGGATTTAGTGTTCTTCTCCCCTCTGGGGAATATAGCGTGCAAGGTGCATCTTGGAAGAAGAGAATGGCCTCACCAGGTATCATAACTGCTGGTACACTGACCTTAGACTTCCCAGTCCTCAGAACTATGAGCCAATACATTTCTGTTTATGAATTACTCCATCTGTGTTATTCTGTTATAGCAGCACAAAATAGACTAAGACAAAAATTAATTTAAAACAGACTACTTATAATAGCTTAAACAACGTCAAATCAATAGTAATAAATCTAATGATAGATCCATGAGATGTTTATGCAGAAAATGAGTAGACATTATTTAGAGACATTTTAAAAGTCCTAAATAAATGAAGATTAGATAGAAATTAATGAAAACATGTCATTTATTCCTAAATTCATCAATACGTTCAATGAAATCCCCATCTAAATCCCAACAGTTTTTGAGTCAAAATTGATGAGTTAATTTTAACATGCATATTAAAATGCAAATAGTAAAAAATAGTAAGACAGTCTTAGAGAAGAACAATGTGGGGAGAATTGCTCTGCTAGATAACATAACTTATTTAGCTCTAGAAATCAAGATTGAAAAATAGGCTAAGGAAATAATAGCTCAGAAATGACCCATTCATGTGGACACCAAATTCATGACAAATATGACACTGCAAAGCAGTGAAAAGAGTTTCTTTTTAAAAATGAAGCAATCTATAGCTCCAACCATAAGCAAAAATGAATCCTGGGTGGATTGTAGACCTAAAAGTAAAAGGTAAAACAATAAAGCTTCCAATAAACAGCAATACAGAAAATCTTCATGACATTGGGCTGTAAGAAAATTTGTACACAAAATATACTAATAGTATGTATAAGACACAAAAGGCAGTAATTATTTTAAAAAGACTGATACATTGGAATACTAAGGAAATGCTGAGTTTCAAATATAGGGAGCAAAATAGCTGAACAGCCCCTCTGTCAATCATCCCCCCCACAGGAACATCAAATGGAACAACTATCCTTGCAAGAAGGCACCTTCAAAAGAGCTAAAGAAATCAAGTGAGGTATGACAGATAAAAAATCAGGTTTTATCATAATAACAAGAAAAGATACACAGTGAAGAAGGTAAGAAGGATAATCACTCATTGCCTAAACCATCTCTCCTCAATCCCAGGCACCATAGAGAGGAGAGAGACAATTCCTGCTTGGGGAAGGGAATGGGAAGTGAGTATGGGAATTTGTATTGGAAGTTAGAGTCAGGCCTGCCACAGCACAACACAGCACAGGCAGAGCCCCCACAGTGCCTGATTCCAAACCCAGGGAGGGAGAATATAGGCCTTCTCTGGGACAGAGGAGAATCCACTGCCCCACCTGGAGGAAATCAAGTCCTGGTGAACACTGGCTGACTGAAGCAGAGACATTTAATAAAATACAACATCCCTTCATGGCAAAATCTCTCAACAAACTGGATGTGGAAGGAAAATATCTCACAACGATGAAGGCTATTTATGACAACCCGCAGCTAACATCAAAACCAAGTGGAGAAAAATTAAAGCCTATCCCCTAAGATCTGGAATGAGACAAGTATACCCACTTTCACCACTTTTACCACTTTTACACATATTAATAGTACTAGAAGTTGTAGCCAGTGTAATCAGACAAGAGAAAGAAAGAAAGGGCATCTCAGTTGGAAAGAAAGAAGTCAGACTATCCTTGTTTGCAGATCACATGGTGTTATATTTAGAAAGACATAAGGACTCCACAAAAAGATGTTCAAATTGATAAAGTCACTCAAGTTGCAAGATGCAAAATCAACATTTAAAAATCCATAGAATCTCTATTTTTTTTCTATTTCTGTGAAGAATGTCATTGTTATTTTGATAGGGATTGCACTGAATCTGTACTTAGCCAATAGCCAATTGCAAAGAATCTTAAAAAGAAATTTAAAAAGCAATTCCATTGAATCCTACTGAATAGCTACTTTCTAAATTTTTAGGTATAAATTTAACCAAAGAAATGAAAAATCTCCACAAGGAAAATATAAAACATTGATGAAGGAAACTGAAGAGGACACAAAAAATGGAAAGATATCCCATGCTCATGGATTTGAAAAATTAATATTCTTAAAATGGCCATACTACTCAAAGTAAGTACAGATTCAATGCAATTCCTATCAAAATACCAATGACATTCTTCACAGAAATAGAAAAAAATTCTAAAATTTGTATGGAACTACAAAAGACCCTGAATAGCTAAAGCAATCCAGAGCAGAAAGAATAAAACTAGAAGTATATTATCTGTCTCAAATTATACTATAAAGCTATAGCAACCAAATCAGCATGGTATTGGCATAAGAACAGACACACAGACTAATGGAGCAGAACATAGAACCCGGAAATAAATCCACTACTCCCAGCCACCTCATTTTTAAAAACTGATACATTATGATAACATATATTTGTGAGGTATAATTTGATGTTTCAATATATATTTGTTGTATAATGATCAAATAAGGATATTTAGTCTTACCATTTCCTCATGCATTTATTATTTCTTTAAAGTAAGAACATTCAATAAGCCTCTCTTCTAGCTATTTTATACTATAATATATCTTAATGTAAGTTGTCACCATATTCTGCAGTAGAACTCAAACTCATTTTATGAGGCCAGCATTATTCTAATATCAAAGTCAAATAAGGGCACTGCAAGAAAATAAAATTATAGGCAAGCATTCCTAATGAACATAGATTCAAATATCCTCAAAAAAATACTGGAGCAGAGCAGGTGCTCAATAGATCTTTGTTTCTCCTTCCCAAATCCAGGCTTCATGCCTGCTTGCCTTTGCTCAGTCTGTACTTTCGGACTGCAAAAACTATTTCTCAACCCCTCAGACCCTAGTCAAATAGCATCCCCCTTGCCAAAATTCATTTTCCCTTCATCTAAGTGTGAAATCCAACTCTAGCACTAATTTTCCTAACTCAACACTACCCTAATGTCAGAATCAAGTCCACTCATGAAGCCCACCCAGGCTTGGTCCAGAGCCTTGCAACTGGCGGTCCTCAATGACTTTTGGGGTTTCAGTGAGTTCCCTTTGGCTCCCCCAATTCTACTTCTTCCTTGCTTATCTACATACCATGTCTTTCATGCCTCAGTACTTTTCTTTAACTCTTACCTGACCCCTATTGCATAGAACACTCCCTCCTCTGACTTCTTACTATGCCCACCCTCGGCCTCGTCTGTAATTTGGGCCATTAGTTATTGTTGCCTTGTGACATCTCCTCTATTATTCTTTGTATATATTGTAAAGTTGCTTAAGATGTAATCTTCCCAGACTGCAAAACATTGGAAGCAGGCAGAAACAGTGCCTTCCTTGTATTTCTGTGTGTCCTTCATGAGGCTAAACACCATGCCGTGCATATCAGTGCAAAATAAATATTTGCTCTGATTGGGTTTGTGATAGCACATGTGTAGATCTATCCCTAGGGCCCTGGCACTCTGATTGACTGAAGAAGTATGCTTCATGCTCTGATTCTCTCTCCCACGCCTCTGAAACTTGAGCCCTTACAGACATTTCAGAATGCATGTACGATTTTTCTGGGGTCTGCAGACTCCAGCAGGGACCGCTAGTCATGCACCAAAATCATTTCTGCCCTTTTTTCTGTGCACATTTCGATATGCCCATGTCTTAGCCTTCTGCTGTAGCGCGTCACTGACACTGAGACAACTGCAAAAAGGTGAAAGTGATGCCTGCCACTTCCAGGCTGGTGCTTCAAAACCAAGGTTCTCAAGAGGATGTTTGCGTCGCCATAGAAAATGCTCCAAAATTTCAATTCTACCTCAGACCAGTTCCCTAAAATTAGGTATTTCATTCTTTGTCTCTCTTCCCTATCTACGTTTTCACCTTATCTGCTGCTACTATCAAACGCATGATTATGTAGTATTACCACATTGAGGATTTAAAGAGTGTCCTGGGACTAGGTGTGCCAAACAACTAAGGCTCAGTCCCCGCCATGGAGATTTTCCCAGTGTTTTTGGCAAGGAACACACAGCAAATATCAGGCAAATACTGTGCAATAGATGGAGAGACGTAAGAACAAATTGGCCAAGAGAGAGTGAGGAAGAGGACGAGAGAAGGCTGGGCACACAGTGGAATACAGAGGGATAGATTTTGACTAATTAAAGGCCCCCAGGAACAAGAAGGAAACGTTGAAAATGTTGAGGAAAGGTGTTCTATAAAGAAGGATTTGTAGTGTTTGGAGGATAACATTGAGATGTTTAGTGAGGTGGAAGTGTAAGGTGAAAAGAGAAGTCTAGAGTAGTAAGTGATGATAGATTTGAAAAGCTTGTAAGCTAAACTCTAGAATTTGAACAAAGAGGAAACTCTGAATGGAGCCCGTAGAAGTCTCTATTCAAAACTCGGCATTCCTTCTCCTAACACCCAGCTGTTAGGGAAACTGGTCACAGTCCTGATATTTTATTTACTCCTTCCTCTCTCAAAGGAATACGACTCAATTGTCCACATTGTGGATTTACTGAAAGCCTTACAATTCTATTCATCTGTCACTTAAATAGAAGGAACAGTGATAATTTTTACCAGGAAAACTTGATTCATTAGCTTTTCAGCTACAGCTGACATCTCACTGAGCACTGCAATTCTCTGCTGTCTACAAATCCTAGTCAAAGTAGGAAAACTTCCAGGGAAGACCCAGAAATAGAACCTCAGTCCAGGTTCTGTGAGTGAAGAGATATCGTCTCTTTCGTTACCAAGTTGATACTGACTCAGCCCAGAGATAAAATAGTATATATCAAAGCCACACATTTTAATATACAGGAAAATCCACACTAAACTTTTATTCTCTTTTGACTTATGTTCAGTAGCTTAATATTCTGAAGACCAGCTTGACCAGAAGGAATGCTGTCCAAGAAGTCACCACTGATTATTTTCTATCAAGTAGCTACAAATCCAGGCGAATATGCAAAACAGGTGTTAAGCAGAGGTTCCTAAAAACATACAGTGTGAGTTCTTGCATCTCCTGTTCTTAAGTTTGCCTCTGGTGGTTTTATTTCTTCCCTGCAGTGTCAACCAGTACTTGCCATTTCCCATCTCCCTCTGCCTGTCCCATGACTCCACTCCTGTGACCTAATAATGCCTTTTAGCTGCATTAGATTAATTGCACCATTTGTTAGAAAATCCAGGGAGGATGTAAGAAGAGAGAAAGTTAATAGCTGACTCACAGTTTCTCACTGAATCTTAATCCCATGTGTTCAATACTGCAAAAATCAAAGGCTAAGATAACCTCAAAACTGCAAGGGTCCTTAAGGCGATATTAAATAAAAGGTGCTCAAAGTCACTCAGCTAATTAGAAACATCCATCTTCTAAGCTGCCTTTTGGATTCGCCTGGACAACGATACACATGTTGATAAAGTTGCAACCTCAGTAATCTAAAACTTAAAACTAAGACTTCTATTCATCTGATTCCAGCTAAGGAAAATGATGACCAAATCTGAAAGGTCGATATAAACATTATTGTTTGGCATTAGGACAGTGGGATACAAATGTCTTTCCTCCCACTGCATTTATTATTAACACATATATCCTCATTTCTAAAATGAGGTAAAAACACTAACCCATTATTATATACAATGGAATTTCTTGTAATACCTAATAGTATTCATGGGTAATGACAATGACACCAAATAAATATAAGCTGGGAATTCAGGACTTAAAAAATAAAGCAATTTTCTCATTATTCTTATGTGAGAAGCAACTGTGTGTAAATTGTACAATTTTTAAACACAAAATTTTAGGATTTAGAAGATAAGTCTGACTAATGCTCCTATAACAATATAAATAAAGCTTTGTGTTAATACCAAAGATCAAATCTGAGTTAATTCATTATGTATTCCAAAACCTATTCAACATCTTTTAATATTTACTATTCTTGGAATATGGTGGGATAGGTAAAAGAGGGAACAAGAAAAGATACTGTAATTCTGAGTGTTAATTCTTATTCATTGGGAAGAGACAGATGAGGAAGGAATAAATGAAACTGTCTGTTGATATAATCTTACATGTAGAAAACCCTAAAGATTTCACCAAAAAAAAACTGTTAAAAGTGATCAGTTCAATAAGGTGTAAGTTATAAAATCAACATGCAAAAGTCAGTAATGTTTCTATACACTAACAACAAATTATCTGGAAAGGAAATTTTAAAAATAATCTCATTTACAATAGCATCAGAAAAAAATGCTTAAGAATAAATTTAACCAAGGAGGTGAATGATCTCTGCACTAAAAGCTATAAAACATTGATTAAAGAAATTGAAGATGACACAATAAATGGAAGGATATTCTGTGTTTATGGATTGAAAAAATTAGAATTGTTAAAATGTCCATAATACCCAAAGCAATGATTTACAGACTCAGTACAACTCCTTTTAAAATTCCAATGTTATTTTTTATAAAAATAGAAAAAAAATCCTAACATTCATATGGAACCACAAAGACCCTGAATAGCCAAAACAATCTTGAGCAAAAAGAACAAAGTAGAAGGCATCACACTTCCTGATTTCAAAAATATTATGAATCTATTGTTCAAAAAAAAAAAAAAAAAAAACCAGCATGGCGCTGGCATAAAAACAGACACCTCAACCAATGAAACACAATAGAATGCCCAGAAATAACCCCAAGTATTTATGGTCAATTGATATTTGACACATGTACCAAGAACACAAAATTGGGAAAAAAGTCATTTTAATAAATGGCATTCTTCTGCATGTGGATATACTTATCTCACACTCACATGCAAAAGTCAACTCAAAATGAATAAAATGCTTAAACGTAAGACCTGAAACTGTGACACTACTGGAAGAAAATTGGGGATACTCTCCATGACATTGGTGTAGGCAAGATTTCTTGGATAGGACTCCAAAAGCACAGGCCACAAGAGCAAAAGTGGGCAAATTGGGATCACTTTCAACTCAAAAGCTTCTGCACAGCAAAAGAAACAATTAACAGAAGTAACAGACAACACACGGATGGGGAGAAAATATTCACAAACCATACATATATAAGGAACTCAAACAACTCAATAGCAAGAAAACAAAAAACATGATTAAAAATGCATAAAGGATCTGAACAAGAATTTCCCAAAAGAACAGAAAGGAATGGCTAACAGATACATGAAAAAAATTCTCAGCATCTTTAATCATCAAGGAAATGTAAATTTAAACCACAGTGAGATATTGTCTCACACCTGTTAAAATGGCTATTTTCCAAAAGAGGAATGGTAAATGTTGGCAAGGATCTGGAGAATAGGAAACCCTTGTAAGCTGTTGGGAACATAAATTAGTACAATCATTTTGGAAAAACGTATGAAGTTTCCTCAAAAAAACTAAAAATAGAATTACCATATGACCCAGCAATTCCACCCTGGATATATATTTAAAGGAATTGAAGTTGGTATGTTGAAGAGATGTCTGTGCTCCCATATTCATTTCAGCATTATTCAGAATAGCTAAGATGTGGAAGCAACTTAAGTGTCCATCAATGGTAGTATGAATAAAGAAAACATACTATATTACACAATGGAATACTATATAGCCCTGAAAAAGAAGGAAATTTTGTGATTTGTGACAACATAGATGGAGCTGGAGGACATTGTGCTAAGTGAAATAAGCCAGGCATGGAAACCCAAATACTGTATCATCTTACTTGTTTATGGAATCAAAAGAAAATTTTGCTCTCATAGAAACAAAACGCATAGAGGTGATTACCAGCAGCTAGGGGAGAGGAGGGATGGGGAAAGGAAAGATGTTGTTCAAAGGGTACAAAGTCTCTGTTAGACTGGAGGAATAAGATTTAGGGATTGATTGCACTGCATTTTGGCCATAATTAATAATAATGTATATTTCATAATAACTAAAAAGAATAGATTTTTAACATTCTGATCACACCAAAAAAATTAGTAAGGTGATGGATATGTTAATTACCTTGATTGACTCTTTCTACGATGTATATGTAGATCAAAACATCACACTGTATCCCATAAATGTGAACTATTGTCAATTATAAATATTTAAGAAAACTAAAACTTACTCTGTACAGAAAAATGAATCATAAATATAATGCAGAAATATTGAACTTAATAAAACCAGGCAGCAGGAATATAAGAAGGTCAGTGTAGCTCTGCACATACTTGTTCTGAGATTCCGTTGCCCAAAGGTGTGAGGAGACCGTAAACCCCTTTAGGACTGTGTATGTTTTCCCCCATTCTTCTTAGTGCTATATAAGCATGAGAGTTAGCATTTGGGAGGTAGAAGGGTTGTAGAGATAACCCTTTTTGTAAAAGATGGGGCTTAGGCATGTGTGCTGAGGTTTACCCAGAGTTACAGAGCTAAGAAAAACCCTGGGTTTCCCAACTCCTTATCTGATGCTTGCTATTCTCTTGCTTGCTACCTCTGCTTCACAAATAAATAAATGTTATTATTATAGGGAAAAACTGTAATAACCGCCCTCCAAAGCTGGGTTCTCCAGGGCATAAGGACTCCTCGGATTTGCAATTATTTGTTAAGTTGAAGGTCCATTATGATGGAGAAAATGGTAATACTTTTCCGTATGTGTTTTTAATGGGATTTGACCTGTGGTGCCTTCCTCTGAGAACTTAAGAATTTTCCAGCCATCCTTGAATATCTTTATGAAGGCAGCTAGAAAACAGTAGGAACTTTACAGAGGAGGAAACCAAGGGGTAAGGTGACTTCTGGAAGGGATATCAGTGAATGAGTGGAAAGCTAAACTAATGATGTGTTTAATCTTCATCAGCAAGGGCAGGGACTGAATGTGTCCAGAGGAAATACGGCTTGCTGAGAATGGTCTAATCAATCATGGTGGATGTAGGTCCAGTCACTGAACAGCCTTACCTCACAGCTTTTCCCTCACCCTGGGAAACAGACATTCCTGTGGCTTATCTAGTCATACACTTGCTCAGATATTGACAGCAATTTATTTTATTGCAAAATGTTCAGTTTCTTCTAATCATCTTTTTTCTCTCTTCTTAGTGACCCCAGGGCACTAGTGAGCCATTCATCACACACAGAACCACACAAGGATGACTCACACGTATATCAACAAGCTCTGTCTCTGTTTCTTACTTTATCCATCTCAATAGAGTGTCTTGAGATATTCTTAGTTAGATTAAAAGTGGATGTGAAAGGCGAGTCTGTCTATTCACTCCTTTACATAACTGCAATGAAACTATAACTGTAATATGGGGTGCATATTGTTTGATTTTTTTAAATGGCAATAACATTGTTTCAAGGCTATCCTCTGATGTTATGGGGTAGTTGAGAATATTTGCTTGTTACAAGCAACCACCGATTAGGGAACAGGCATTGGATTAGGATGAGAGATATATATA